>NC_137876.1:22822424-22962424 GCF_963924005.1 Protomyctophum bolini
GGTATAGGGTGGACACTCTGACCACAAGGCCACTGAGCTGGTAGGGTGGACACTCTGACCACAAGGCCACTGAGCTGGTATAGGTGGACCCTCTGACCACAAGGCCACTGAGCTGGTAGGGTGGACCCTCTGACCACAAGGCCACTGAGCTGGTAGGGTGGACCCTCTGACCACAAGGCCACTGAGCTGGTAGGGTGGACCCTCTGACCACAAGGCCACTGAGCTGGTAGGGTGGACACTCTGACCACAAGGCCACTGAGCTGGTAGGGTGGACACTCTGACCACAAGGCCACTGAGCTGGTAGGGTGGACCCTCTGACCACAAGGCCACTGAGCTGGTATAGGCGAATCAAATCCACCGTCTGCGTTCCCTCTCTACCTGTCCAACCTGCTGCATGCAGCGCTCAGGCGGCCCGCGGAGGTTAGCCGGTACGCCCACGTTCAGCGAAGAACGGGGGCGCGTATAGCGGTGAATGCATATGCACGCACACACATGCACAGCAGCTCGACAGCGAACAAATGTTCTTGAGGGAATTCAAACATCGCCGTATCAAGGCCAACCTAAACTCGAGCACAACCTGGAATTTGAATGTGCGACAACAGATGTGCACACCCCCACACATGGAGAGTGAGAGAGAGAGAGAGAGAGACACTGTGAGAATTGTTCTTACACTGTGTTCGTTGCAGTAATAAAGAGCAGCTACACAATTACACATGTAAAAGAAGAATACTAATAAATGGAGGAAAGAACTCAAAGACCCTGACACGAAGGCAACTCATCAACTCATCAGCATAAATAAATCAACATAGCGCTCGCTCGCGCACACACACACACACACACACACACACACACACACACACACACACACACACACACACACACACACACACACACACACACACACACACACACACACACACACACACACACACACACACACACACACACACACACACACACACACACACACACACACACACACACACACACACACGAATAGCACAGAAAAGAATACAGGTTGTAGTTTGGCCAGGGGTTTTTCTTTTACCTTGTTGGTGAGCAGCAGGCACACTTGAGGGACGTAGTCGATGAGGCAGCCGCCACCAGGGAATGCTGGGATATGAAGTGCAGAGGAGCCTCCCAGTGCGCTGACGATGGGGCAAAGAGGACAACCATGACATAAACAAAATAAAACACAACACTCCAGATCAATGCATCATCATTTCTTTCCTCGACATGCAGGACTTGGTCCTTTCAGGGCCGATATGGATTAATTTGACAATTAGATGACCGCTCAGTGGCCTTGTGGTTAGTGTGTCCGCCCTGGGACTGGGAGGTCGGGGTTCGATTCCCAGCCGGGGCATACCAAAGAAAATTATACCCAGTGCCGCCTTGCTCTGCATTCAGCATCAAGGGTTGGAGGGGGGGGGGGGGGGAAGTCCCTGCGACATACTCTCTGGCCCAGTCTAGTGCACTGGGAACGATTGTTGGGCTGTGGAGCGAACCCAGGAAGCCAATACCCAAACCTGGTGTACACACACACACAAACATGCGCACGCTGGTGCGCACACCAAAACTAGGTAACCTTCAAGCTCACGGATGCGCCTATGAGCCTGTAGATCACCCACCTATACAAAAGTATAATAAATCCTGGTTTTAGCTCGTCACTGTCCGTATACGTTACTCGATAATAAAAGGAGAAAAACAGAGACACATGTGCCCTCGGCTTGTTCGTCTTTCCCCTCCATTCGCGCTCATTTATTCCTCTGACATCCTTTCCAATGCTAGCAGCGTGCAGTTAGCTGCGTTCGCTTAATCAGGAAAAAAAACACTGCTGCTCTTCAATGACTAACCGAGCGAAGCAGTCATTCCCTTGTATTTCCTCTGCTCTGGGGCAACAATGAACGAGGGAAACCCAGGGGGTGGGGGGGGCATATTAGAGGTATTTAGTAGCGCTCCTTGGGCATTTTTAATGCTCATTTTAAGGACGCTTTTTTTATACGCTTCCCACTCTATTTTTATCTTGCTCTTGGTCGCGGTGCTTGCTTACGCACGGCGGTGACGCTGCGCGTTTAGGGGTGCTTTTTTTTTTTGTGTCATTTTAATCGCAGTGTTGGAAGTGACTGCCGTTTACCGAGGCTAAGCAAGCATAGTGTGAATCATTGCAACGCTATGTCGCAGGGTCAAAGGTCATGCCTCTATATGTTGCGGTGCACCCCCCCCGGGGCGTCGTTCTCTTATGCGATGACACAGTGCATGATGTTGAAATGAACAGGGTCATCTTGGTTGGGTGGAGATATGTACTGTACGCATTTAAAGGTGAAATACATCATTGAGTCAGAGCCATGAATCCAACGTATCCACTCAGCCGCCGGATTTAGAGTTTCTTTCCACACCGTCGGGGAGATGTTTGCTACTTCTTGTTTTTCAAAAGGCAGTGGGTAATAGTAATAAGGCAGATGTTCCTGTTCCAAGGATCTGCAGGACAGGGGGAGGACCACGCTGCAGGCATTGCAGGAGAGGTGCTGGCCACGATGGAAACGGGAAGGAAGGCGGTCCCACACGAATGACGAAAGAATAATTGAAGTTATGCCACCAACATTTCTCATGTTTAACCATGCCCTACCTGGGTCCAGGATTGCGTCATCTTGCGGCATGACCTCAAACCACAAAGGCTTTTGGGAAATTACGATGACCCGCCAGGGGGGTCAGCGAAAATGATGAACTGGGCTGTGCCCCTGATGGGAAGAGGGCGGGTCCAACAGAGTGACTGGACTCTGTCTCAACTCTGTGTGAAGGCCTGGCTGAGAGCAGTGTTGCCAGCTCTTGCGAGAGAAATAAGAGATGCCTGAGGAAGCTCGAAGGACCGAAACGTTGCATATTTTGGACATTAAATAAAAAGCTCTTGAAGCAGCAAGTGACAGTGTGCGGGTCTCCTTTACGCAAGAGAAATAAGCAAACCAGGTATATATATAAAAAAAGCCAGAATGAAGTGACTAGGCCACTGCAGATCACACATCCACACTGAAAAATTAGTATTAAATTGGGGGTCCTTGAAATGAAAATGTTACAGAATCACTGGTTAAACAACATTCGGGAAACTACATACAGTATTTAGTCACTACAAGTCACTTGTAATAAGCAGACTTGGCAACACTGCCAAGAAGTAGCTCTCCTCTGGGGGAGTTAGTGTTTAAAACACCAATGTCGGGCTCAGTTTAGTTTGTCCTCCTCTGGCGTTCCATGGGAAGTGTTCTAAAAATCTGCTAAATGTTGCTGAAGGCCACAAGTCCACCCTGCTTCTGTCTAACAAAGTGTAAAAACGGCCAATGTGTGTTGTTTTTTTCCTCATTACTGTTGGCAAGTGCAATCATCCAATCCACTAAGGCTAAGCAACTCAAAGCAAGGGTGAATACCAACCATTTGCCATTTCTATGGAGGGAGGCGCTACCCACACTTGCCGTGTTGCTCATTCCAGGAATGCTTAAAAGCTATACCTCATTATAAAGGTGACTAATCAATGATAAAAACGATATAAAATATAACACCAATTGGTATTATTAAAGGGGAGAAATAACCGACCAAAGTTATGTTTCCGAACTTTTTGTGCCGATTATTAATACAAACATGTTGGAGCTTTCCTCACAGAAAAGCCACAAGCCAAACTGTCAGAAATCCGTTTGCCTTTCAAACAACCATGTTTTTTTTTTTTTTTCAAGAGCCACTATTCGAGCAGCATGCTACAGTAAGCTTTGTGCTGATAATTACCATTAGACTGTGCATTCTTCTGTGCATCAACAATGGTCGATTCAAAGTGGCTTTACAGCAGTGTGGAGAAGAGCCTTTCAAAATGGAAATCTAAATGATGGCCATCATCATCCTCTACACCCACCCACAGATCTAAGAATAGCCCTGCGTATCATTCAGATGGAAATGCCGACAAGAGGCGCACAAAACACAGACGTTCGATGGTAAATTTGATGCACTACATCACTCATTTAAGTGAGTGGCGGACGGCGCGAACAAATGAGTGCATTTGTCATTCTAATGGCATGCCTCGAAAAATACCCATTTGAATTTGGACCAATTAGTCACCGACATGCTCCTAATGTCTGCACGAAACAAGGCGTTTTGAGGTCCTCTGACATGGATTGTTTGTATGTTTTGAGGTCCTCTGACATCGATTGTTTGTACATTTTGACACAAGACGTTTTTGAGGCCCTCTGAACGCCGGTATGTTTGTACATTTTGCAACAAGACGTTTTTGAAGCCCTCTGAACACTGATTGTTTGTACATTTTTGAAACAAGACGTTTTGAGGTCCTCTAACATCGACTGTTTGTTTGTACGTTCTGAAACACAGCTCAAAGTGGACCAAACATCAGATGACCCGGCCTTGGACACACTGATCAGAATGAGACTTTTACATTTACTCAATTAAGTAAAAATATGTAAAGGAAATGTGTGCATGCGTTAGAGCAGTGGTTCCCAAACTGTGGTGCGCGGGCGCCTTCTAGGGGGTGCGCAACATGAAAAGGCTAATGGTGGTGCTATGGTGTTATTTTAAATATATTAACATATTATGCTATGCTGCAATATATACAGTATATGTGCATATACTGTATGCAGATATATAGGAAATGTATGACTCTACAGTATATAGCTCATGCAATTTTTATTTCCAAGTGGGGGAGTGTGTCGGCTAGGTCAGGATGCAGGAGGTAACAGGGGTGCATGGCCAAAAAGGTTTGGGAACAGCTGCGTTAACCCATTTTGGACTGAGGTTGATTAAAAGAAAGGCTTCTAAATCCTAAAATGTTTCTGAAAAAACCTATGTCTCTATGTCAGTGGTGCTCAGCCTTTTTCATGTCAAGGACCCCCAGAATTATCTCTATTGGGCCACGGACCCCCAGTCTCAAAATATGTAGTTCCAGGGACCCCCCAGAAGAAAATAGTTTAGTTAAAAATGTTCGCTCTGAAATATATATTCAATGATTTGCGCCACATTTTAACGATTTTTCAAAAATAGCAGACCTATACAAGCTCGTAGCGCGCAAGCTTGTAGATCTGCTATTTCTCAATAGCTAAAGTATAACATAATGCTTTGAAACACCAACAGGGGTTCCCGCCCAGAATGCGTTAAGAGCAAAGCAGGGAAAACTGCACTTGAGGTTGGCGTCAGATCTGATCTCTAAAAAGCAAGTCTGAGAGAGGGAAGATTAGCCCACACGTCTTAAAATGTGCAAGGCCACATTTGAGCAGATTATGACGGCCCACGGGGATAAAACGGGATTAAAACAATTAACATATTAACGATTAACGATACCCACACGTAAACATCGGTCATAAGTACAAGTGATGAGTGGTGAAACATGTTTTTTAGAGGCTATTTTTGCACAGATATGAATATGAGGTGTGCCTTGAGATTTTTACCTGCCCTTTGGTGTGACTTGTCTTGGGCACAAAAGGTTTGAAAAGGTTTTAACATGCTTCAGTGTTATTTATCCATTAAAGGGCAAATAGTTTCCCCGTTACATTAATCATTACCACTCACGTGGGAGTGGTATTGTGGTGAAACTTCGATTCAAATGCAAAGCAATGTTCTACTGTAGAGTACTGCACCGTATCATTTTGAAATTATACAATTCACTCTGATGTACCGTACAGTACGTGGTGCATCTACATCTCCAACCTACAAGATATTTTGCAGTTCCTTGTGTTGTATGTATATGGCATTTATTTCTTCTTTTTTTTAAGATCTTTTGAAATAATAGAACTATTGTAGGAAACAAGAGAAGGGATAATTACTTGCATGACAGGCTAGTCTTGCGTCCCATTAAAAAAAAAGAATCGGTCACGGCCCACTGTTTGACACACACACACACACACACACACACACACACACACACACACACACACACACACACACACACAGAGAGAGAGAGAGAGAGAGTAATGCTGTGCCAGTGACAAGGCTCCATATGACTTCATCAACCCAAGAGATTATCCCATGCAGTGACTCAGGTGGATGGTGATGACGAAGCGTTGATTATATTTGCTGGCGTTTTATGCCAGTGCACACGAGTATGACAGTGCAAACACCAGTGACAGTGTGAGGAGAAGAGAAGGTCTCGCCTTGTGAGAGGGACGCCAATGCACGCCATGCAGCGCGCGTCATTACTAAATGGAGAGATAAAGATGGGAATGGTACAGTGTGTTTTGGTTGATTGTGTAGCAGTACATACAGTACAGTACAGTACTGTGGTTCTGCTGGGTGTCTGCTTCTCACTCTGTATGTGGATAAGGCTCTTTTTTTCTTTTTTTTCTTTTTAGAATTTTCATCCCACGATTTTGAAACCCTTTTTTTCACCCAGTGTCAATTATCTAATGTAATCCCGGGCACTACACTTCCTCTGCCAACCTGGGGGGGCAGCGGACTGACCTCATGCTTCCTTCTATGCATGAGGAGTCCAAGCTGCTTCTTTACACCTGACAGGGGGGGGGGGGGGGGGGGGAGTTTCCCTGGCTGGACGTAGCACGTGGAAGGAACACGTTATTCCAACCAGTTCCTTCCCCCTCCATCAGGCGCCTCGGCTGGCCAGGGGGAGGCAGTTTAGAGACCTGGATCAGGCTTCTCTGACATGTAACAATAAGAGCCATACAGTCATGTGTAGTTAGTAACAACCAGCTCAGTGGCGTTGTGGTTAGACTAGTGTCCACCCTGAGACTGGGAGGTCGGGGTTCGATCTCCGGACGGCTGGGTCATACCAAAGACAGTAAAAATGGACCCAATGCCTCCCCGCTTGGCACTCAGCATCACGGATTGGATTGGGGGGGGGGGGGGGGGGGGGGGGGGGGGGTAAGATTCAGTTCCGGATCGCAACCCCATAGCTTTAACTGAGCTACATTTACACAGATGGACTGTGCAATAAAACAAAGACCACCTGGTACGAATGAAACAGCAGCACCACCACCGTTGATTACTAAATAAATAGGAATCATTCATGCAGCACATTTCTGACTGTTACATTGTTTCCCAAAACTAAAATGTAATCTAATACAAATTCAAGGACTTCTAAAAACGCACGCACGCACGCACGCACGCACGCACGCACACACACACACACACACACACAACACAAACACACACACACACACACACACACACACACACACACACACACACACACACACACACACACACACACACACACACACACACACACACACACACACACACACACACACACACACACACACACACACACACACACACACACACACACACACACACACACACAGAGCACGTAGAGGCAGATGCAGAAACACAAGTGCAATGCAGCCTAAAACTGTCTTTCTGTGTCGATTTGTCTGGGCTCCTAAATCTGGTTTGCGGGCAGAGATGGTGCCCAGCCCACTCCATTATTTTATGCAATGTGGGAAGATGTATCCAACTTGTCCCATGGGCAGCGTACAATCACGTAAACAAGAGGTATGAAGCGAGAAGAATGGAAGTACAACGGACGAGATCGGCTAGAGAAACGGTGAAGGTCGAGGAACAAGACCAAAGGAAAGAAAGAAGAATGATTTCACACTATTCTACAGCAAACTGCAGAGCTAAGCGTCTGTGGAAAAGTATCTTGCAAAGTTTAAATCTCATAATGAGCCAGATAAGTTTTGACCTACAAAAAGGAAGAGGCTTGATAGAGCACTTGTCAGAATTGGATGTTACATGTAGGTTCTGATAACAGTCTAATCTAATCTCTTGTGCCATTACGTAAAAGAAGAAAATCAACAAAGCCCCAAATGTATTTGCTGCAAGTGTCCTGTCCTGTGTTTGAGTGAGGTGTACTTCGGATGGAAAGTCTTCAGGGACCCCTATTTTTGTGTTGTCCTCTTAGCCCCAGATGTATGACCCGTACCTTGTGCAATTGACATTTCTGTCTATAAAGTATTCAATCAATCAATCAATACCCTAACAACAACAACAGCTTTCCAGTTCATTGGGTCTGAGAATCAATAGGACGGATTATGTGCATCACTGTCTCAGTATTAAATACAGCTGAACGGATGGACGTGCGCACGTGCGATGGACCTATCTGCAAAGTTAGTCCAGGTGAAGTGTTTGATGTCTTATGTAAAAATGTTTAAGAACCCCACAGGGGACTATAGCGAGATGCACAATTCACTTCAGTGCAGTCCCAGAGAGACATGGACCTAAAGCCAGCCTGACCCCACTTGACTCTGGTTGATCACAGCGACCTAATAGCCACGCTACCTACAGGAGATCCTGTTGTAGGCCAACATGTAGGAATCCAGGATGGAATCCATCCAGACCATGGACATTTCAATCAAACAATTACAATTTTAACTATGTATGAGTCTGGCTTTCAGCTGGTGTGTGCTGACGGTAGCATATTATATATTGTGATTTAGCTTGGCAAACGGTATATAGCACTGACGTGTTGCCCATTTTTTTGGCAAAGGTTGTTCACCTTTTGCATGTACGGCACTTGATATAAACCGAATTTAAGCACTAATGTCACGAGTGTGCCATTAAACAGTTAAGGTTATTTAAATTGTGACAGCAGGAGAAGAGGATACCGGTATTTACATCAGGACTGTAAAGTACATGGTTAAGAAATGCAATTTTTAACAATTTTTTCCCGAACTGGTTGGAATAACGTGTTCCTTCCCACGCGCCACGTCCAACCAGGGAAACTCCCCCCCCTGTCAGGTGTAAAGGAGCAACTTGGACACTCAGGCACGAAGAAAGCATGAGTTCAAGTCCCATAGGATCACATTAGATACTTGACACAGGGTGAAAATGGGTTACCAAATCGTGGGATAAAAAGTATTAAAAAATAAAAATAAATAAAATGCAATATAATTTTGATCCGCAGGAGGTATAGTAGATGAAACCCGGTTTTCTTCGCAGCACTGGTTGTTTTTTTTTGTATTGCACTTACCATAGTTATGTTTAAAAATAAATTATTATTGTAGCTACGCTGTGTGGATAAAATCCTGCATTGTTCACTTAGTGTATGTAGGCCAGCTCATTATAAACAATACACTAGACAATGCAGACAGAAGACAACTCGCAATGCATGATCAGAGGATTAAAAAAAGAATAGTGGAATGCAGGTGCTGTGTTTAAGATAGCCGAGGTACTGTGGAAGTGACAAACTTCCTATACAGTTATATTATTGGCCATTTTAAAAGCACTAACTATCTATACCTACCAAATGAACACTGTCTGAGCAGCAACCGAAAATCTAACTGAAGCGAATGTTCCTCCTCCTCCTCCTATAGTCTGAGGCAGAAGAGTCTTGCCTCCTGTGAATCCATATAGATTCCACAGAAAAGCAGCCGATACGGAGGTACAGTACGGTCCCATCAAAGCGATGGGAGGGAGGGGGGGGGGGGGGGGTGCTCCAGTCTACAGTACAGGCATCGGTAAAAACGTGGGTGTCAGTCGACATTTTTCACTGTTTTATTTTTCCTTTCTTTTCCGCTCTCGTCTCCCCTGGCTGCTCCGGCAGCCAGAAAACATTACCGGGTGATGGTTTCGTTTGAAGACGGAGAAAGGAAGGGAAAATAAAAAAAAAGTAAGAGAGAAACAGAGAGAGAGAGAGGATGGCAACAAGGGTATAACATGGTAGCTCAGGGGGACTTATGAGTTTGGTTACGGAGTCCTTCAGAGCAAGCGGCCGCTGAAGGGATAGAGGGAAGTGAGATATCAAACGTCTCCGGAGTGACGGCAGAGAAGAGAGGAGCAGAGAGGTGGAAGAGAGAAGAAAGGAGAGAGAGGAGAACCCCCCCCCCCCCCCCCCCCCCCCCCCACCAAACCCCTCGCGTTCATCTATATATTTTTTTTACTTTCCCTCCCTCTCCTTTCCTCGCCCGCGTTTCAGCCGAAGCGAGGAGCGACCTTGCCGGGGAGAGCGCGGCGCTTCTTCTCTCTTTTAAGTCCCACTCACTCCCTCTCCGACTCCCTTTGAGGATCAGCCAGAGGATCAGCAGGAGAGGAGCGATGGAAATAGAGGATGAGAGAGAGAGGGAGAGACAGAGAGAGAGAGAGATAGATAGAGAGAGATAGAGAGAGGGAGAGACAGAGAGAGAGAGAGCGAGAGAGAGAGAGAGATAGATAGAGAGAGCACGGCAGACATGGGAAAAAGAAAGAAAGAAAGAACATAAAAAGAACAAAAGGAGGAAGGGGGGGGGGGAGATGAGGCCGAGAGGAGACAGGGTTAAAATTGAAATCAATAAATGAAAACAAAAAAAACAAAATGACATTAAACTCAGAAAGAGAGAGACAATAGGGACCGAGCGAGAGGTCAGATGTGCTTTTATTTTCTCTCTCTCTCTCTCTCTCTTCACCAGGACCACGGTGTGTGCAGCGGCCAGTGGACACAGAATGGGCAGCCAGCCACACGAGAGTATACAGACTGACCAGCAACGGGTCAGTATATAAAACACAACGTGTCACACCACCACGTGCAACTTGTTGAGACAAGAGCTATAGCGCACATTTCCTGCCGCGCGACTCCATCATCGCACCACTGAGTATAAGACAAGTCGGGCTTAGTGGAAGCGCAGCAGCACCACTTCGACAACACTACGACCCAACACACGATAACACTTAAAAACACACACCCACAAAAACCTCGTCTTCTTACAACGGTTAAACACATAAATTTTACCCCCCCCACACACACACACACACACACACCACACATACCCCGGGTCATGAATCAACATACACCCACACACAAGCACAGCGGCTGCACGGACACAAAAACAACAGCAAAATGCACAAAAGCATGCTATGCAGTATGCATGCATGCACATTGCACAGCCCCCTGATATGCATATCTGCAAATATCTCAGGACGAGAACGAGGGGGGAAAAAAGAGAAGAGAAGAGGAGTACGGGGGGTGAGAACGAGAGCACGGCGGTTTCATGCAGATGCAGAACTACACAGAGCCTGTGTGTGTATGTGTCTAATGTGTCTAATGTGTGTGTGTGTGTGTGTGTGTGTGTGTGTGTGTGTGTATGTGTGTGTGTGTGTGTGCGCGCTCTTCCTCGGAGGGCATTAGATAAGGCAGGTTCGTTCTGTATAGCCTCCTCTTCTCTTTCTCTCTCTCTCTTGTCCTCTCCCGCGGCGCAGAGCGCTTCCCCCCTTTTTCCCTCTCCTCTCCTCTCCTCTCCTCTCCTCTCCTCTCCTCTCCTCTCCTCTCCTCTCCTCTCCTCTCCTCTCCTCTCCTCTCCTCTCCCTCCCCTCCCCTCCCCTCCCCTCCCCTCCCCTCTCCTCTCCTCTCCTCTCCCCTGCCCGTAGCCTCCTTCTGTCTGTTCTCCTCATGCGAGCAGCAGCAGGAGGAGATGGCCGCTAACGACGGCAGCCTCGTAGGGCAGCTTCAGTCTGGTCCGGGGGCGGCCGGGGGGGGGGGTCCGGGGCACAAGGTCACACAAGTCTCCGTCTGTCTGTATCGTTCTGTCTTTCGTGTGCGTGCACGCACGCACGCACGAACACAGGCACGCACGCACATGCAAACGTCCTTCCTATTTCTGTCGCATGTCCCATTTCTCTCTCGCACGCACACGCGTGTACTCACACGCGCGCACACGCGCACACACAGTCTCTTTGTACATCATACTCTCACACGCAACATGTTTGTACACCGCTCCATTGTGTGTAGCACAACAGTAACACTAACAAGATGCAAGTGCTCGTGATAAAAAGCACTTGGCTGGCAATGAAGTGGACGAGCCATTAGCCGTTTGGAGAGGAGTCCTGCACCGGAACGCATGCAAAACATCCACTGCATTTCCACAGCGCGACATCACACATCCAGCCAACAGCAGAGAGGAGCAGGAGAGGTGTGAGTGTGTGTGTGTGTGTGTGTGTGTGTGTGTGTGTGTGTGTGCATGCTTCAATGTACAGAATGAATCGTATAGTGAGCCATACAGTGTAAATAGGTTTTAAGATGAATGGGTCCCGGGGACCCAGGGGTGTTCTTTAAGATGGGGTCCCGGGGACATTTTATGAGTCCTATACTTCAATGACGTTAGAGTACAGTACTGAGTACAGAATTGCATTCCCAGGACGGACCCCCGGTGGATGACATGATTGCATCCTTTCTCAATTTAGTGAGTCTACACTAAAGGATGCAGGATGCGGGCTATGTGCATCTCTGCAGTTATATGTTATACGTGGAGAATTACCTGTTGTGCAGAGGGGAGGAAGGGGAAACAACAACAACAACAAGAGAGTGAGCATTTGACAACAGGAAGAGATAACCCCCCCCCCCCAAAGAGTAAAACAGAGAGAAAGTCAAAAGAGATTGCGAGATGACGACAAAAGGAGATTGGGGTGAGAGAGAGAGAGAGAGAGAGAGAGAGAGAGAGAGAGAGAGAGAGAGAGAGAGTGAGAGAGCGAGAGCACACAGAGGCCTTAACCTGGTGTGATGGGGCGTGTGCTCGTAAATAAACATCAGACCGAGATTATTCTGAGCACGAACGCCCAGACTGTGGCGCCCCGAGGTCCATACCTGACATACACACACACGTGAACACAACTGCACGCACACACACACACGCACGCACGCATGCACGCACACACAAAGAATGTACTCTTACGCAAACACACAGAAGACAAACAGACTCGAACCAACGCTCACATGCATAGATGGCGTAGCGCGTATGAGCACAAAACCAATACACGTGCACACGTGCGCAGACATGCATGCATGCACGCACAGCACACATACATACAAACATGCATACTGTATATGCATGTGTATCTGACACACCTGAACGCACCCATATGCATTGCCATTGCAGAGTGCAGACACACACCCACCCACACACACACACACACACACTCTAAATGTGCCAGACAGAATGATACGGGAACAGACAGACAGACACAATACAATGCTAAATGACACACTCACACAGTGTCCAACACAGACGCACATCAACTATTCTGTACAAAGCACACAGACACACGCTCACGTCTCACGCACACACCCGTTTGTATTACTATAGGGATCTCAGGACGGCATTGAAAACGACAGATCTACAAGCTCGCAATGTGTCACAGTTGTGAGCTTGAAGTACAACTACGGTATACTACAAGTATAAAATGGGGAACTCCAACCTCCGAAAACCTCATCTCTAATCTCTTTTCGTCAACACTTTGTGAGCTTGTAGATCGGCTATTTGAACTATTCAAACGAGGAGGGGAAATAAACAGTTGGGCGTGTGCAGGTAGCTATGAGGATTTACAGCGAGACACACGTTCTTGTTCATAGGAGAGCACTGTAGCTCTAGACGCACAACGATGGTAGTACTGGGCAAAAAGCATGGAATACGGTTGTGTATATTACAGGAAACTCCGGTAAACTCCCGTAATGATCATGACCGTCACACCTGTATATTACCGTATATTACTGTATATGCCTGCTAAACTTGAGGTTTACGGGCAAATCTAGTGCCCGTAATTGCCCGTCAACGTTTCTTTTTTGCGGCTTTCGCCTTTTATTTTATATTGTTTTATAGGAGGGACAGACGGTAGGCTGACAGGAAATGGGGGAGAGAGATGGGGGAGTGACCTGCAGTAAGGGCCGTCGGGATCGGGAGTCGAACCCGCGGCACACTGCCAGGCTCGGGCTATACCGGCCAAGGTGCCTGGACCGCTAAGCCACGGCCCAGGCCCTGTTAACACCTCTTTTCACGCAGTGTACTATGACAGTACAAACTAAAACCAACCTAATCCAACAGTCAGTTTAACCCAGAGGTTCCCAAACCTTTTCATCTCAAGGACCCCCAAGTTGACACTATACAGTAATTGACCCCCATTTGAAAAGATATGCCCAGGGACCCCCATAAGAGAAGATTTTTATGGCCCTCGGAGAGATTCTCAACCCGTTTAATTTGAAGGACCCCCAGTTTGACATTCATTAGTCTACGGACCCCCATTTAATGGCATTTATATCTCTGGGACCCCCAATTTATATTGTAAAATCAATGTTAATTTAACTCTGAGAGTGTACAAATGGAACCAAATTGGACCCGGGACCATTTGGTTCCATTTGTACACTCTCAGAGTTACAGGCCCATAAGGGTCCGTTTGGCTCCAAACCATCATTTAGCTGGGGACTCGGCCTGGAACTCCCTCAAGGACCCCTGGGGGTCCCCGGACCCCACTTTGGGAACCACGGGTTTAACCGACCGATGGATGGATGAATGCATGACTGCACACACGCTAGGCTATAGACTAATCAATCAACGCACTTACTGTTCGATGCTGGGGGACAGGTACAGTTTAGGGAATACTTGGGTGGCCTCGGCGTCTTCAAAACTGACCGACAGCAAGGCCACATCTTCTCCGGGATCCAACGCCGTGTCCTGAGAAAGAGTATTAGATTAGATTTAAACAATCAACCAATCGATAACCTGCGATAGTGGTCACACAAATGTCAGACCATAGAAACAGTAGCCTGGCATGGGGCCAGACCTACAGGTATATCACCGCGTAGATATTAGTCTGGAATCTCTGCGTGGAACCTGGACTCCCAAGGGGTGGATTAAAAACAATACCTCTGTTGATAAACCCGCCCCATATTTGCAATCTGGTTCTTGATTGGTGCCCCACAACTTCAGGGGCAGCAACATCCGATCACAACCGAGCGGGATCAGACTAATCTGCCGAGGGCTTTGCATGTTCTCCCCGTGTCCCCTAGGGTAGGTACCCTCACAAAAAACATGCAGCAATCCTGGTCTCTAAACTGCCTCCCCCTGGCCAGCCGGGGCGCCTGATGGAGGGGAAAGGAACTGGTTGGAATAACGTGTTCCTTCCACGCGCTATGTCCAACCAGGAGCAACTTGGACACTCAGGCATGAAAGAAGCATGAGTTCAAGTCCTTTGCTCTCCCCATGTCCCCCATATATGGGGACTAGGTTGACAAAATAGTGGGATAAAGATTATAAAATAAAATAAAATAAACATCTGTTTCACTTCACGCCAAATTAAGTCGGACAGCTGCGACACGAGACTGAAACCGAGGAGGACGGGGAGCTCCAATCAACTCATGTGTGAGGCGGATATACTGTACCGAGGGTCACACGGAGCTGCGTCCTGCGATAACCTCCCCCCGTCCAGCTCTCCCTCGTTTTTGTTATTTTCCCTAGAGTGTGGCCGCTTAGCAAGGGAGCCCTGTCATTAGAACGATTCAAAATCATGCAGTACTCTGGGCTCTCTCTCACTCTCTCTCTCTCACTCTCTCTCTCTCTCTCTCCAAAATGAGGCTCGACGACATTATAATCAAATGTCTCACAGATGGTTTGAACTCGTCCGTTTGTGAAAATCGCGGCCCTCTGTTGGCGAGAGCAACTCTCCGCAGCACCATGCGTGCGCTATGTATGGGCAGAGGCGCAGCAGAGCAACCAGCTCACAGCTCCACAGCCGCCGTCGTGTCCAACCTCGTTAACCAACTAAGCGCAGAGGTATATGCTTAAGAAAAGGCGGAGACGTCAAGTCGATACGTGTGAAACAAGCAGCCCAGTGGGCCGAAAGGAAAATTCGCTCATTTGGGCATTCCCCCCCCCCCCCCCCGCAAATGGAGCAGCATTAATTGTTTTGCATGCGAGCTAATTGTTATCACTCTTGGGTTCGATTTCAAGGGTTTGTTCACACACGACGCCCCAGGCGATTAAACATAACATTTCTTCACATCACTGGGTTCCATCTTTGATGAAGATGATTACACATTTACACATTATAGGATTCAAACGATTCCATTAGCCATGACACAGATAATAAAATCTCAAAGTAATCCGTACAAACAACAAAAAAACTATTATTACAGAGGATCACAGACAAAACCATCCATTTATCATCGTACTAATTTATCATGATGTCAATGCTGAGCAACTTCAAACATTGAGAACTTTTGTGATTTTGCATAAAAGGTCAGGGTTGCTAGCCTCGTAAGTTGTGTTAATTTTTATTCAATTGTTCTCAAATAGAAACTTTAATCAGAAATACGTTTTTGTAATTAGAAAATGTTGCAAGTTTTATTTTTGTAAAATATCGGTCAAAATATCTGCAATCAGGGTTCTAGGACTCTCCAATATCAGGATAGGCGTCAGACACATAAATGTGGCATCGGACGGGCTGTGGTCCTAGGTTGTTTGTGACTGAGTGCATGTCTGTTTCCTGGCTGTTTTTATGGAGCACAACATTGAATTGCCCTCACGGACTAATAAAGTGCTATTGTATTGTATTGTATAAATCATAACAATGGCTCTCTGCAACTGTCAGGCTTTCCTTCTTCTTGTCACGGCAGATATAATTAATCTTTCAAGCCAGCTCATAGCCCAATTGTCACAAACCGAAAATAGCAGATCTACAAGCTAACAACGCATCAAATCCACGATGCGGATATAAATCACTCCCATCTCTTCCAAAAGCTTTGAATGCTTGAATGTCTGAAATTCAGCTCCTAATAGTCAAGATAGATAAATGCAGAGGAGAGGACACATTGTGTGAAAATGTCCTATGGGGGGCGCGCGCAGGCCTAGCGGTCCAGGCACATGCCACATATAGGCACTGGCCTGACAGTGTGTCACATGTTCGAGTCCCGTTCATGACGACCTTAGCTGCATGTCTTTCCCCTTCTCTCTCTCTGTGACAGTGTGACCCCACCCTGTCACTGTTTGCTGCTAATGTACATGCCTTTCAGTAAGCGCGCACTGTTAGGACATGCAAAAACTTTCATGTCAAGCTCCACTTGAAACTATCAACATAGGCAGACAATTTAAAAATCAAAAAAATCTTTGACAAATCTGTGACAAAACGAATACTCCAAGAGAAAGGGAACAAATTATATTAAAAAAAGAACGCATATCAACCTTGTTTTCTACTCGTCATTTTCAGAGCCTCCAAATGACAGATGGGTAGATGGCAAAAGAGGTGAAAATAGGGAATTTGGAATCGCAACGTGTTGCTGCTTAACCCATTAAGACCCGAGGATGATTCTACAAATGTTTTAAATATCCTAACGGTTTTCTGAGAAACTTATGTTGCTATATCAGTGGTGCTGATTTCATGCCAAGGACCCGGAGAATTATATGTATTATATGTATTCGACCCCCAACTCAAAATATGTTGTTCCAGGGACCCACAGAAGCAACGATTTGAGTTAAAAATGTCTGCTTTAAAAAATAAATATATACCGGTATATTAAAAGATTTGCACACATTTTCACGAGTAAAGGTTAAAGTGGCTGTAGCTTTGTTCAAGTTTGTAGCTGTCGGGTCCCATTCCCACTTCTTTGAAGGTGATTTAACTTGTGCCCTTTTTAAGGATCATTCCGGAGTATTATCGGGCCGACGCCAAAACAAGAGCGAGATGGAAGGGGCCATTAAGAAAATACAGGGTTCTTTGGCATTGGACCCGACAGCCAGAGAGAGGCTTCTCGTGGAAGTGATTCAGACTTATCTCCTCACGGCAGACGGCGAGGAGCTGTCACAAGTCATACACCGTCAGTGGAAAGGAGGAACAAACTAAAATAACAGGAGACACAACCCCCCCCCCCCCCCACCCCACACACACACACACACACACGGTCACACCCTCCCGAACTTTTGGATAGTGCTAAGGTAGATATTGTGTGGCTGTCAGGTGGAAACCGTGTACGTACAAAGCCGTTCCCTTTTTTTCTCCCATATATATATTTTTTTAAACGGTTTAAAATAGTGAAACTTGCTGATCTAAGAACTAAGTACTTTTGTGCAACATTATTGACGATATTAAAAAACACAAAATGTAAAAAATATGGAGATAAGAGGTTTCTGCAATGTGTGTATGTGTGTGTGTACATGTGTGTGTGTACTGTGAAAGGTTTGTGACACAGAGGACATGGGGAAAAAAGAACATGGGTCAGACATGGGACAGTGTTTTCTCACAGGAGGTTATAGGGGAGAGAGACAGAAAGAGAGACGAAGACGGCTTGTTGGGGAGAGTGTTCACTCGCCGTCATGCTGTTTCATGGCACTGCCCCGGGACCGACTGCCAATGAAGAAGTGAACATGCCAAAGTTGAGCGAGAAGTATATACGTTTCCACGAGTACAAGAGGTTTATGTTGTGTCATACTGTGCAAGCCAAGCCGTGGCTCATGGCTCACAGCTCCAATTAAATAGTATTTAGGACTAATAAGCCACAGCTTGGCTTGGTATAAATTAGCCTTCACTAAAGCATCCTTTTCAGATTCACAACCATGAAAAGATGGATCCGACCTACGTAGCCGGCCAAGACACATACAGTACGTGGCCAGTTAAGACACATACGTGGCCATTTAAGACACATGCGTGGCCAGTTAAGACACATACGTGGCCAGTTAAGACGCTTCCCCGTGCGGTTAGGGTTAGGTGTAGGGTGTCGGACGATTGCGTGTCAGACTGTTAGGACGTCGGACCAAAGATATGTACCTGAAAAGATCACTGCTTCAAGATAACTAAACTCAACCCAGCACAATTTTTTTGTTGTTATGAATAAATGAGCCCAATAAACCACAGCTCTCACACCTCTAACATGCCATCGGAAACTTTGTGAATTTGAAAAGATTTTGAGGTCACCATGTCAGTGTCACTTTGTTTCACCTAAACACGGGGGTCACCAGCTACTTCTATTCACCTAAAAGGAGCAAGGAGTGTAGATTGGGAGAGCGCAATGTGTGTGGAACTTCCATTATCTTCCACAGTTGAGACAGTTCCCCTTCCACGCTGAACAGGCGGCCCCGACCAAACAGTAGCAGTACGCATTGGGGACAGCGACAAGGATGGTTATGGTTACTGTCTTCTGTTTTGTTTGCTTGGTCAAACCGGAGGCACAACTGCTGAGGGCATTGGACTCTGGCCTCTGTGGTGTGGTGGTGGACAAGTGTTTTACCTATGCCCAGAGAAAAATAAAACTCAAAATGCAAAGTGCTCATGTTGGTGCAGTTCACTGCTTGGTGGTGAAAACCACCAATTCTTTTAATAAGTTTGCTAAACTCCACACTTCTACAGGAACCTTACAGATAATCTAAAAAGAGCTAAACCGCGAAATGTGCCTCGATAACAATTCAAAACATTTTCAGAAATATCCCTTTACTAAAGCACACTGTATTGAACCATACGGTTTTCATACATTAAGGTATGGCCCTT
Source organism: Protomyctophum bolini (assembly GCF_963924005.1). Taxonomy (NCBI): domain Eukaryota; kingdom Metazoa; phylum Chordata; class Actinopteri; order Myctophiformes; family Myctophidae; genus Protomyctophum; species Protomyctophum bolini. The sequence goes on from NC_137876.1 coordinate 22,841,637, forward strand.
CCTTTCATGGAATAATCGCTCCCCCTCTCTCCGGAGAACATGACAGTGGAGGTTAGAATAAATTGCTTCCATTATCCAACGCTACAGGACATTTGACTGTACTGCTCATGTTGGTGCAGTTCACCGTTTGGTGGTGAAAACCACCAATTATTTTGCTAAACTCCACACTACAGAAACCTTACAGAGAATCTAAAAAGAGCTAAACCACGAAATGTATACCTCGATAACAATTTAAACATTTTCAGAAATATCCCTTTACTTGTAAAAAAAAATGTAAAGGTCTTTACAAAAAAAAAAGCAGCAGTAAACAGCAAAAAAATATGCATTTTACGATTGTATGCTCACACATATTTAGTGTCCTTTTAACCAAATTGACTTGGGGCCATGCGCGTCTTGCTTATGTAAAGGAGCAACATCATTAAAAATACCTTCAATTCCACAGGCCATAGGCAGGGCCTTAATGAAGAGACTTCTTCACTGGGAGTAATGAGGCGCTCATAAGTCCCAGGTCAGTGGACTGAGAGGAAAGAAGGAAGTCCTTCAGGGGCGCTCGCTGGACGCCAAGGCACTATTTACTACACACCCCGGGAGGACGTGACTCAGTAGCTCAAAGAGTGGCTGCAGAAAGACGATGGACTGAAGTAAGAGAGGGAGAGAGTATGTGTGCGCTTGTAGGGTTCCCCTAAGTAAGAACATTCACATCGCCACAAACAACCACACTTCGATCATGACCTGCCTTGCATCCTTTTCGCTCTCTCTCATGCTTGCATGTGAACACACGCACGCACGCACGCACGCACACGCACACGCACACGCACACGCACACACACACACACACACACACACACACACACACACACACACACACACACACACACACACACACACACACACACACACACACACACACACGTGTTCCTTCTGTTCGCCCTTGTATCTGTTGATGCCCCGGCCTCTGGCATCTCCTCCGTGTCACATGTGACAGGTTGGAGATGTGACAGCTGTCCTTACGCCAAAAACCAAGTCCAGCTAAAGTCACAACACACGCACGCACAGAGTAAAGAGGGGTTCTCTGCAGGCGGGGGCACTAGGAAGGAGGTGAGGGCGCTTTTGTCCGCCTTCTTCAACCCAACTTTAAATGTCACGGTCAACATAATGGGGCGGCTTGAGTGACAGGAGAACTGTTGAGTAAGGACATGTCCAGCTCCTGGCCTAGCTATCAGAGTCCCTGTTTGTATCCTGGCCACAGCACTTCGCCCCGCAAACACACAGAGGTCCTGTTAACTCATTTACCGCCCATATTTATCGCCTTTTCATGCCCTTTTAATGTATTGATTATGGTTCACAACTGTGTTCTGTACACACTCATGAGACGATGAAAAAGAAAGAAAAACACGGAAATGAAAATTCCGCTGGCTTATGTCGTCTATATGAGGACACCGATTTTAGTATCATAATATCTCAGATTCTTCTATTTGGGTCAAAACAAGTGCGGCTCAATTCTCTAAACGATATGATCCTCGGTTATAAAAAGTGTGTTTTGGGTGGATTAAATGACAATCGTGGGTAGCGATGGGTATCGTTTGGATTTTTGCGAATCCGGTACCGATTCTGCTCATCGATTCCGGTTCTTAACGGTTCCCTATTTCGGTTCCAAAATGGTATAAAATCAAATGTTTATTTAACAAAAAAGCTCAATGTCAATTTAAGACATGTATGATGAATAGTATAACTTCCTCTCCTTTATTGAGCCATTTGTGGATAATAGTGATTATTTAAAATCTATATCTATATAATATCTATTCTGTATTTACCCAGGGCAATAGTGTTGTAGGCTACTTATCTTATTACCAATAACAAATAAAAGCATGTCTGAGATCTGAGAGCAACACACACACGATTGGGCAAATTAGCATCGCTAATGAAGGGGGGGGGGGGGGGGGGGGGGGCAGCGAATCTCCGGCCGATAGGTGAGAACCACTGTGATAGGAGAAGGATATCAAACGGAACACAACCACCCTAAAGACTAATCATTGTGTATATTCCTGCACTATACTTGCATCCAGTGATCTTGGTACATAGAAATTGATCTATTGAAGATTCCGACTTTCAAATGTACATCATTTTTTATTGTTGTATTGTGCTTTCTGCTTTGGCAATGTAAACGTATGTTTTCTCATGCCAATAAAGCCCTTTGAATTTAATTGAGAACGGGTTTTTCGATCGACGTGCTAATGGGTGGATCATTGAAAACAAAGGCGGCTTGCATGCTGTGGTTTGCTACTAACAGAAATGTGCATGCACACGGGCTGCCCAAAGAAGGCTATCTTTTGTTGTTTTTTCGCCACCTCTCTTCGAAGTTAGACTGGCAAGCTCTAAACTGACTGGGCATCTGGACCCTACGCCGTGATCACACACACACACACACACACACACACACACACACACACACACACACACACGGGCGCGCATTCGAAGTGAGTGCACCAACGCTTTCTCTCTCCTCTCTCGTCTCATGTTGATTCAATGCTGCGCAGCCAGCGTGCTGCGCACATATGCAGTGAAGACTCAGGCAAGGCTCAAGATTCCTGTCCCCTCTCTTAAAAGTTTCCTCCCATAAACTTCACTTGAAATTTACGTTTAAGAAACTTTAATAATGATGTTGCTTCAATGCTTCAGTGCCAGTCACAGCGCGTGTCACTGTCTCAGACTCCTCGACAACTAACCCCATGCTGAGAGATAGCTCCACCTCTGCAAGCCACAAGCCCACAACGTGTCTCTGATGCAACGCGATGTAGGCTTGTAGATCAGCTCTGTTCCCTGCGTGTCTATTAAGGGAAGAGAATAAATGAATATCGTGTGACTGCGTGTTTGTGGGAACCGATAGAGAGAACCGAAATTGAATTATTGTAATGGGTACCCGGTACCTACAGGCACGTTCGGTTCGGGACATACTTGGTCCCGAGGTTCGGGACCCACCCCTAATCGCAGGACATTTTTACTTCCCGATTCCCGAGTGAAACGGCTGTCAGAATAAGATGCTTCGCCTATCAAATGACTGGATGGCGCCCTGAGCTGTAAATTAGTTAAGAGGTAATGTAAAGAGGATAAAAGAAAAGGAAATCTACGTGGATGGTCAGTGGTCACTCCCACGGATTAAATCAAAAATCAAATCAGATAATACTACCCTTAGCGGCCTACTTTTGAACAAAATATAATGGCTGCAATTTGAAGGACAAGAGCTAGAGGCAGTGTTTCCACTAAAAGCACACTGTATTGAACCGTACGATTTTCATACATTAAGGTATGTCCCTTCCTTTCATGGAATAATCGCTCCCCCTCTCTGCAGAGAACATGACAGTGGAGGTTAGAAGAAATTGCTGCCATTATCCAACGCTACAGAACATTTGACTGTACTGCTGGAGAAGGAGACTAACGTCAGAGGACAGTATGGAAACCTAGCTTACATGAACTGGTAGACTATTTTCGGTGCGAGACATGACAAGCAACAAAGTATAACTCAGGTGTAAGGCCTTTGGCAAGTATCAAGCGAGGCAGAGGCGGCGTGACATGGCATTTGAAAAGGAAATAAAACCTGGCCGGCCAGCGTACGACGTCCGTCGTCCGTCATCTATGACGTATGACTCCATACGTCATAGATTTGACTGCCTTTCACTTCTATTCGAAACAATGCATGGAGGTACTGAACCTGCTTCACTTACTGGCAGCTTGAACAAGAAAGTTGCAGATGAAAGAAAAGTTCCAGTGGTTTCGCAAGATTATCTCCGGCCCCATTTTGCCTTATACAACTGGCATTGGCAGGCGTGATAAAATGTTGAGGTTCTGAAAGGTCTAAAAGGGTCCAGAAGTAATGGGATGTTTAGACAGAGAGTGATGGCCTATACACCACACCTTTTATAGGTGGGATGGAGACTTGATCTACAGTCACAAGAGGCGCAGGGGCCAAAATGTGTCATTGACAACAATTCAGCTAATGATGTGCTGCAACACACACACTCACACGCGCACACGCACACACACACACACACACACACACACACACACACACACACACTTCAAAACATAGATTATGCAAGACGCACAACCACAAGTCACCACATGACCCAGTTGGCACGCATTGTCCACGAGCACACAAAGTCCCCGGCTGAAATGTACAAAGCACAGGCCCTTGTTTTCCTACAGTATGCCTGCCTTCCATACCTGAAGCGATCTCTCTGAAACGGACAGGTATAGTGAGACCAGTATGGTAGATGATTAACTATGCAACTGCTTCGCTGCATAGTCCCCAGTCCCCCCCCCTGCCCCGCCCCACCCCCGTGTCTGAGCTATGTTCTGTCATGAGGACAATAGTGGAGAGATTACAGAGCACACATGGCTCCACCTGTGGACTGTGCTGCCAGAGGTGGGGTGTGCGGGGACACCCATTGGCCCAAACACACCCAAACACTGCCCTGTTGCCACAGTCACAAGTGCTTTGTGAGCGTGGGTGTGTGTGAAATTCGAAGAAAAATAATGTGCTCATTTGTTTGTGCGTCTGTGTGTGTGTAAAGTGTGCAGGTCTGCGTGCGCGATGGGTGTGGCAACAAGTAATCTCGGGAGGCATTAGCTGCCAGCGTGTTCCTAAGTCCATCAATTAGTGACAGCACGGACAATAAAGGCCAGGCTGGTTGTGCAATACAATGTGAAAAATAGAACAGTTGCTATACTCAAAACGTTTGGTCTAATGGACACCGAGTAGGCGATTAAGTATAAGATTTTACTATTACAATCCAGCACAATGATATTTCACATTTATAATACGGTTAGTCAGTGGTTCTTTAGCGTATGGAAATGTTTTAACCGAAGTGATTTCTCTCCCTCGAACGAGAACATGGAGCTTTGCCAGCAGGCACACGGAGAAAACAATGAAGACAATATAATGAATAGAACGTGTACGATTCTCTTCATGTTTATCTTATGCATATCAACTTTATATACAGTATCTCACTATAATGTGCCTGAGGCAACAGTTACAACCACAGGCAGTGTAATTAACACAATCAAAAGGATGACCTATTTATTTTCTTTTTAGCTCCGCGGGCCGAAAGCAGGGGTGGAGATATGTTTTCGCCCGTGTGTGTCGACGACTCGATGGCTACAGTAATCTCCCAAAAGATTTGCACAGCTCGGCGACAAAGTTGTTGTGCTCTTGAAGCCCAATATTTCCAAACAGGGCACTTGAGGCCATTCTGGAGCTGTGTGGAACTCCACAGGCGGGAGACTGACAGCCCCTCTCTAATTGTCTGTATTTTTGGTTTCGTGTTGAGGTTTTAGTTTCCAATAGGCCCTTGAGTGTCAATGTAATGAAAATAAAAGAGCTTTCACTTTAGCATACTCCACAGAGGTAGCGGAATATCAATACTGCCTTAAGATCAAACATGCTACAACAGATATAAACAACGGTGGAACAGTGTCACCACGCAGAAAATGAAACAACACTTTTAGTGTTGTCTGGAAGTAAGTGAGATATCACTGAGTCACGATGGGTTAAATGGGGGTTAATAGAAACAGCTGGGCGGACATTACAGTCCATGTGACTCATCATACCCAATGTATGAAGTGGGACTGAATTGGAAATAGCATGAAAGTGCAAAACACTATGGGCAAATGATAATTACGTTTACAAGTTACAACTTTCTTTACAAGTATACAACACACATTTTCCAAATGTACAGCCCTTGTGTGAATCTTTCCATTTGTAACTCCAAATGTCACCATATAGGCAGACCACCTCCAGCCCCTGCAGATCTGCTAATCGTTATTGTATTAACATACTCCCATACAGACTTTAGTTAAAATGACGTGTTATTGATTAAAGGAAGTTCCGAATTAAAGTTTTAAGAGTTAAGACTGATGATTTTACTGTGCACACACCCAAGTCCACCACCCACCCCCCCCCCCCCCCCTCCCCTCACCCCAATTACACTGGCAGACGACCAGTAAAAATTGAAATAGAAGATGCTCGAGCAAGGAGATATGTCACTGAAATGCAAGCTCATGCAGTATGTGAGACCACGGCCAAGTGCCACTGATAGTGGGGCAACTGATGGCATGCCACAGCAATGATGTGGCTTCAGTAGCGGCGTCTGTGTGAATCCTGAGTATGCGAGGGCTTCAAGCCACAGGGGTGAGTCAAGGGTGTGTGTGTGTGTGTGTGTGTGTGTGTGTGTGTGTGCGGATGGGTATACTGTATGTGAAAAGTCTGTGTGATTCAGGGAGTGTAAGCTAGTGGACGGGCGGGTGTTTATGTGTGGCGACCAAACATGCACTGACCAACTGAGTCAAGTGCCATATATCACTTCATGACCTCGTGATGACAGCATCGGGCGTACTAATAGCTGAATGTTCAATCATGTAAAGATGCAAACTGTCGACACATGGTTCTTATATTGTGGTGTTTAACGGTCCTCATATCTTGACAAGATAGACGCTTTTACACAAATTAAATCACCTTTACACACTGGACTCAATCTTGCCCTAAAGGGCCGTAAAGTCAAGTGGACGGCGGAGGTCACACCAACATTTCTCTCCGCTGAAAATAGCTGATCTACAAGCACACAGCACACAGCGTATAGAGACGTGACTTGTAGAACTCTTGAGCTTGTAGATCGGCTGTTTTTGGTGAGCGAACGCTCGCCCAGAATAGCTGGACGCTGGGGTTAATGTGGTTAAGCTGGAAAAGGCCAGCATTTGAGCAGAGCGCCTATTCACACACACACACTGGTTTGATTATCGTGTCATTTGCTGGGGTGATATTTGTAATTGCATTAATATTGCTTCAGCGAGGGCGTAGCAGGGTGTTTCTGTCCCGCTGCACTGTTAATGGAACTATTTTGGTCCCTTGAACTCCCGAGGCCCCTCGCTCTTATTGCTTGGGACAAAAAGCGACGGCAGGCTTAAACAACCGTGAAATGCAGAAGCTTCCTCAATTACTAATCATTTAGATCATGACAGGAATGGCGTTTCATCCGCATTCTTCTCGGTGCATGAGTTTGACCGCCCACATGCGCATGCAAGACACATGCTCACGTCGAGTACATGCATGACATAAAAGGGTCCTTTAATCAAATTACCGTCCTCGCTTCTCCATTCTGCATGCGTTTGACACGCTGACATGAATAGTCATACGGGAATTTTCCCCATTGAACTTTGTGACTATACGGAGTTCCTGAAAAGATGGTTCAGATGATAGACGTAAGCTATACAGCCAGACTCGAGCCAAGGTCTAAACCTGCAACGGTGACACTAATGAATTTGAGATCCTATAGCGGGTGACCTACAGGGTGACTCTCTGGCCCCCTTCTTGTTCATTGTAGCGATGGACCATGCACTGAGACTTGCAATCATTGGCAGGGAGGAGGCACTGGGGTTCACTCTGGTCCCGAGGAAGTCAAGGGAAGGTGCATACACCCTATCATGGTCACTGACCTCGACTATGCAGGTGACATCGCCATCATCTCAGATACAGCAGAGAAAGGAAGGGGACTACTGCTGTCAGTAGGAATGGAGTGCAGGAAGAACCGCCTCAAGCTCAATGCCAAGAGAACTAAAAGGTAATGACAGTCAATATAGAGGACAAAACCATTACCACTGCTGGTGCTCGAGACGGTCGATGACTTCAGAAACCTCAGGGCCTGGACTGCTTCAAAAGAGCAGGACCTGGCGATCTGGAGAGCACCCTGACCCTAACCCACTTGCATGGGATGAGGTGAGTGTGGAAATCAGACATGTGAGAAGACGTTAAGAGGCGGCTATTCATAGCTACTGTGGAGTCAGTACTGTTGTATGAGACGCGAAGACTCCCAACGCACACTGTCCCGCCTCCCAGTTCTTCTGCCCCTTTTTCCATACGGTTGTCACGTTTTCCTTTTACTTCATACCTGATGTAAAGAAGCCTTAGAGCCTGCTTTTATCCTCGTAGCAGTTTTCGTATTGACCCATTTACAAATGTCAATGAAGCTTGTTTGTTAAATGTAGGCCATATAATTGTACATATGCGGTAGACTAATGTCTGTAGTTATTAATGCCTGTGTACAAAGCCTACTTTATCTGCAGGATTCAGCGTTTTAGCCAAAGTGATAATTTAAGCATAATAACAATATAATTTGAAAATGTGTAGATGTCTCTTCAACAATTGCGGTCCTTATATAATTCAGTGTTTTAGGCAAAGCGACGCATGGCTAATTATTATATTATGTATATCGCACACGCGTGTGTGTGTGTGTGATTCTGATCTGTCATATCCACGTGTGTATATATACACACAGGTGTCTGCACGGGACAGTGTGCGTTCGGAGTCTTCGCGGCCGAGACATGGACCCTCACTGCCCAACAGGAAAGAGCCCTGGATGGAGTCTATACCAGAATGCTCCGAATGGCACTAGGTGTCACATGGACGGACCGCATCAGAAATGTGGACCTCTATGGGGACTTGCCACGGGTCACGGACAAAGTTAGGATAAGAGATGAGGCACCCAGGAACTAGAGGCAAGTAAAATTGACTCTACGGAAATTGGGAACCAACCCAGGGTAAAGCCAGGAAATTACATCGAATGTTGCCCAGCAGGCGCTCCACAGCCTGTGGAGCGGTGCGCTCGGTTATGATATCATTAATGTTCCGTCCTGTGATTAATCTCCGTCCTGAGCTCTGAGCGTAAGTATTTGATAGGACGGACACGGACAGTAATGTTGGCCTAATGCATATCAAATGCATATGAAATGCTCAACATCAAAACACGGTGTAGCTTCCCATCTTATTTGATCAAAATATGTCTGGCAAACTTGGAAGGCTTTCACGAGACCATTTCTTTGAGATGATGAGCATCTACGTACAAGCAAAGGTTTGTCCTTTGTTTCGTGCACTGCTTCACACAGAGACAAGAGGGGAGCGAGCACTAAGGCAGAGACTAAGGCCATATTAATCTATATCATGGGGCTTTCTAAGCCAGTGGGGGGAGAGCGGAGGCCCGAAACGCACAAATGAGTAGCGACAGGCAACATACAGTATAGGGACGCAATTTCACCCCGGAGCCATCAATTGGTTAATGAGAAAGCCTGCAAACGGCAGAATAAGGCAAGAGACAGCGTGAGATTGAGTTGGACAGAACATTTAAAAAAAAGAAAGAAATGGAGATGATACTGTATACTAGTATGCCAGAGATGTCAGGATATAGAGGAGAGGAGAAAAAAACAAAACAAACACAAAACATAGGGATGGGGAGAAGGGCCTTTGGAGGAGGTGTTGCACATGTAAGCAACATATAGATAGCATGCGGAGGAAACTAGGCCAGATGGAAGTAATTCCGTGGAGGCGATGAGGAGACGTAAGGGGGTTGCGGGGTATGGTGAGGGATCCCTCCCGAGACCACAGCGCTGGAAACCTCTGATGCTCAGCTGGGGGTACGTACGGGCAGGTGGGTGGGTGGTGCGTTGCCTTTAGAGACACAGTGTGGGTGGCTGTGGGGGTGGGTGCAGGTTTTAAGCGATCGCCGATTCGCCTTGGGAGACAGGAAGCGGGGCGTGACCTTTGGGATCGGCGGAGTCACACGGAGGTCACTGGAGCATGAGCGTTCGTTCTCTCACGCACCCCACCTAAGGCTGTGGCTGCTCTTCTCTCCCCCCTTGCTTCGACGTTGTAAAGAAAACGGTTAAGATGTTCTACTTCACCTAGGAAGTAAGACCTCCTGCCCCTTGTTTACTTGCTCAGGAGGGAGGTCGGGAGGGCTTCGTAAGTTTGATTTTCCATCTATAAAAAGGCCCACAAGCGAATATTATTTTCCGACAGGGATTATAAAATGTTCAGCTATTTCTATCTTCCAGTCTAGTGGATGTTACGAACGTGAATAAAGCGAAGGGGGTGGGAGGTGGTTGGTGGTGACTTGCCGTAACAGGCATAAATGGATCTCTCCAGCTGAATGCCAGGTATAGCTGCATTGGCTTACACATAATGGGAATGCGTGCTACTGCAGTTGCTGCGTCGACGTGTTTGAACATATGCGCCGAAACACTGACACGCAGAGCAGGGACTGGATTTGCTCCTTGAGTGTCCCACCTGGAGTGAAGCAAAGAATATAGCGAAATGTGCCCCATTTGCATGTCTGTCATGTGAGATGATGAGGCAAGAGATGACTCAACTGCGCTGAGGACAACATTTGTTAATCATGTGCAAACAACGCAGTGCCAATTCAACCAACGTCACAGGCATTCTGTGGTATTAGTCACTGCAAACGGTCCCCTACACCTAGTTAGCTGATGTGAGGCAGCAAGAAAAAAATAGGATGGCAAATGCGCGTCATCATCAATGAGATGTCAATGCCTTGATGACGAATGATGAAATCTATGTACAATTTCACAAACAGCCTGCTCAAAAACGGCAACAACCAAAAAAGCAGATCTACAAGTTTACAACGCGTCGCAAATATGACATCTTGCGAGCTTGTAGATCAGCAATTCTCACCACTTTCACACCGGCATACGATGTATAAAATAGGGCTTAGGGGGTTCATTGAAGACACACCACAGTAAAGCCTATACAGTATGTGCCACTAAAGAATGTCTTCATCCCCACCTGCAATGAACTACAGAGCACTTTATAGCTTAGTGATGCAAGTCCTTCATGAAAGCCAAATGCAATGAGACAGACTCAAAATACTGCATCATGGTTGGGTGTACAGTATGCCTCCACCAACCAGTTTCCGATTACATTTGTGTCTGTCCAGACTGGTATAATACACTACAGTGTATGGAGTGACCGACGAGTTTGAAGGAATTTTATGAACATATTTGTGAAGGCACAGTGACCCTTAATTGCCCACCTACATCCAATCAGTTAAACCCTCGAGTCCAAGTTTAGTGGACATTTGTGCCAAATCCCCCCAAGGCTTTCCTGAGATTAGGTGTTCATGAGGTCGGAGACAGACATGCGGTCACAGCGACCTTTACCTCTGAAGACCACCTATATCTGTAGTGGACATTTGAGCAAAAAGGCCATGAAATTCCAAAAACATTATCGTGGACGGATAACCCGGAAACTAGAATGGCTCCGGGGACACCGCTGTTGCAGGAGGAGGCATAAGCAAACAAGGAAAGAGGAGCTGTAGTATACACCCCCCCCCCCCCACTCCCCCTTCTAAACAAAGAGAGAGAGTGAGAAACGAAACAAATAAATAAAAAGTCAAGCCGCTCATGTTTTGCATTGCCAACCCGTCATGTGGCAGGACTCTGGTACCTCACGTCATGTGTCACAACACGGACTGATCAATGCCTGACTCCCCCCTCCCCCCCACAACCTTTCTGACAGCCTTTCCATCACCAGCGCACCACCAAGTCACTGCCGTGAGGGACAAGCCCATGCATGCAAGTGCGAGGTGTCACACAAAAGAGGTCGGGCACCTGCTGCACGGCAAAAGCTTGCCTCTGCAGACCTCATCACGTTCACACTTACAGTGTATACAGGAATGGACATATATACATGGATCCAAAGGCTAATATGACGTATATGAAGTATTTAGACTGGACGTCAAAACATGAAACTAAACAAAGGAGGAAAAAAGGGGTGTTGCAAAGCAATCAATCAATTCCACTGTCACTGTCGGTCTTTGAAAATAAGCATACAAAATACAAATACACTGCCAAACAGACTAAATACTCTAGACACAAGAGTGCAGTGCTTAAAACTGTCAAAATGTCATCAGACCAAGTTTGAATGTTTACATTTGGCTCTCTGGGTGTTTCAGGACATGGGCGTCACGCACCACAAATTGATATTTACATGCAGGTGCGAGGCTAAAAGGGCTTTCGCGCGTGCATTGGGCTTTCTATTTTTAGGATTAAGAATGGGAGTTACACTATATCCACCTGTGGACATGCCCCGTCATATCTGGTCTGGGCGGGTTTAGTGGAGTGGGAACTGTGCACATTTGTGTGTATGACCTCACACTCGCTGCGAGTTGTACACATTTGCTTTTTAGCTCGATTTAGAAGCATGGCGTGTCAGAGAATGACATGACAAACACGGGAGCCATACTCAAATGATTTGTCATTCTCTGCTAGCTTTTTTCCAGACTCTTTTCTTTTGACAATCTCTGGAATTAGGCTGTTGTTTATTGAATTACATTGAAGAAAACGGTGGCGCAACCTCCAAAGTACTGTTTGCATGTTTGAGGAGCAGACTATTCACAATGTTTCTAACAGTAAAAGGTTTCAATTTTCAAGACACATTTTCCACAGTGAAGTAAAGTTCAACCTCTTATCTGTGCCCTGACATTATTGCAGTAAATTCAACTGGAGTTGCATCATTAATATCACTAATGGTATTGACTCACAAATGCAACAAAAAAGTTTTCATAAGCGACAGTCATTATGCAAATCATGGGAATGGTAGGTATAGTACTGTCAGTGTTATTATGTGGGAATTTTATAAATGTAATAATACGCATTAACCACTTAAAGCCTATTTTCCAAAAAAAAAAAAATCAAATTTCCAGGTTTCGAGAGAAAACATATTCAACATTATGTTTTAAAATAAAGCCGATCCACGAGCGGTGAGTTCATAGATTGGCTTATAGATCTTTTCAGAAGATTATTCACCTATAATGACGTATGTCAGGGTCAAAGTGCTTAAGGCATGGGGTAGGCAACCTGCTGTTCTAGAGCCGTGCACATGTGGCAAAGGAATAAGAGGTTTACCGTTGTTTGTCTTTTACATTCTTACAATTATAAAATATTATTGTTGTAGGCATAAAGTTACTCTTACATTCTCCTATTGTAAGGAAAATGTTCTATACTCCAGATAAAATCAAATAAAAACAAATTATTGAAGGAAAATAAATTATTAATGTATTAATATTAATGTTTCACCACCAACGCTGCTGGCTTTCCAGAATATACTTTCAGAAATGAACTATAAAACCATTCTTTAATTCCATCCAAGGAATAGGCTGTTGTGTTCTGTTCACAGGTAACAGGTACGGTCGCCCCTTTCCCAACTCGTCCCACTACTTAGCTGTAAATACTGTTCACACTTTGCGCTTCTCTTTCTCACTCTTAAGTCATTTTCTCAAGACACAAATGCATTCGAGACTCAGATTGTTAATCAAAATCCACGTTATAGTTGTGTGCGTGTGTCTGTGTGTGCGCACGCATGTGTGTGCGAGCACTCACTCTAAACTCTCAGTGGAGTTGGTGGCAGCATCACTCAAGCATCGGCTCTCAGCGGCAGCCCTTGCTCACTCAAACGTGCATTCCCTGAGGTTAATTAACCTTGATTAATTAGATTAATTAATTATTTTGACAACACAGCTGAAACATTAGTTTGCACACACCACCACTGTGGTGGAGTAGAAGATAAGAGGTGGAAGAAATTAGAGCTGAATGTGGGCCAGGGAAACAAAAAGGACAGTTCACTATAATTTAATTGCTTCTGATAACGGCAATTTTGGAGGCGATTTTGAAGGTCACACGTCCCTCTTGCAAATCATAAATGTCGGTTAAGACAGGGAATTGCTTTCGGGTGAGGCAGTTAAGTTCAGGTTAAGTGGGGCCGTGGCTATAGTTAGGTTTCATGGAAAAGAGACAGTGCTAAGTACTAGCATATTGCAGTCTAGTCGCATGCTGTGACATTATTTATGCGACGTGATTTGAGGTTTAAGTTAGCAGCACTTTGAGCATGTGGAGTTCAGAATAACTGTCTCAGAATGATTCCTGGGCTCACAAACTATGTTAAATCAAGATATACACTGGAAATACATACAGGATATACTGACTTTTGAACTGCTGCCACCCATTAGCGTAAAAGACTTTATATAAATGTTGCAGTATTTCTATAGTGTTTGCCTTTGAAGCCACGTGCAACACTTGAATCTCAACGCATCAGATGAAAAGCTTTCACCAACTCCGATAAACCTGCTGACAACTCATCACATAAGGACATGAAAGAGTTCATGTTTATGAATGTTGCAGTATTTCTGTAAACCTTTGCTTTTGAACCACAGCCAGGCAACACATGAATGCTAATGCATCAGGTGAAAAGCTTTCACTGCAACAGGTGCTTTTGGAGGGAGGCCCCCAGTAAGCTGCAGCCTGAGTCAGCACACCAATGATTAATACGTACAGACAGAGCACTGGTCGTGACAATTATCCTCAACCGTGGCTTGTTTACACGTTTGCCAGCGGTGTCCTTTGATTCCAAGGATCCTGCGTGACCACCGTGATTGTGCACTGTTTGTGAGAGCCTGGGGTTGTTTGTGGGGTGGACCGACCGATGCCTATACCCACTTAACACCCGGAAAAGACTTTAGATTCGAACCATTTTCACCGTTATTTTATACGTTGGCCTATTCAAAAATAGCAAATCTACGAGCTCATAGTGCTATGAGCTTTTAGATCTGCTCCTTTTGAAAATCGTGAACATTTGTGCAAATCTTTGAATATATATTTCTATTTTTTAAGCTCAAATCTTCCGGGGCTCCCTGGAACAAGATATTTCGACTAGATGGTGATCCACAGCCAAATAAGACAACATTTCGGGGGGTTCTTGACATGAAAAAGGTTTGAGAACCACCGACACAAGCTTGATTTGGGAAGACATTTGTAGAATGGGGTCCTGTCACGTACTGTAACCACGTTACTGTTAACAGGTGGGTTTCTGACTCACTGTCACTCCTGTTGCCTGGCATGCATGCAGCAGACTGACGGAGACCTGTGGAGCAGGCGCAGATGTTACACCACCTGGCCATGATCACAGCACAGGTCTTAACCGATTTAGGCCTGACGTCGAAATTAAAAAAATGTCTTCTAAATCCTGACAGTTTTCTGAAATAGGTTTCAGTGGTGCTCAATATTTCATGTCAAGGACGCCAATAATTATATGTAATTGGCCACCGACCCCCATCTGAAAATATGTTGTTCCAGGGAACCCCCTCAGAAGCACCACATTTTCACGATTTTTCTTAAAATAGCAGACCTTACAAGCTCGTACCGCGCAAAAGAGGTTCCCGCCCCGAATGGGTTAAACACATTAAAACCCGAGGTCCATTCTAAAAGAAATGTCTTCTAAATCCCGAGAGTTTTCTGAAAAAAGTCATCAGTGATGCTCAAACCTTTTCATGTCTAGGACCCCCAGAATTATCTGTATTTGGCTGCCGACCCCATCTGAAAATATTTTGTTTTTCGTTGGGAAAGAATTGTGCCACATTTTCACGATTAAAAAAAAGAATTGCATATCTACAAGCTGGCATAACTATTGTATATCGGCTATTTTTCAAATGGTTAAAGTGGTTCAAAGCTAACGTGTCACCAGACGTGTTCCAGGTCTTAACAGGTTATAAAACGCATGGAGCTTATAAACTGGGCATAAGAGATGAGATGGTTTCCTACACTCTGTAACACGCAACAAAGGCTGTTGAACAAATGGCAGACTCTCCCAACAAGCCACACTTGCCTCTGCTTTCATCATGCTTCTATTAGACTCTAGCCTGTGGGTATACAATACATTTGTTTTTGACCACATGAACCCTAATCTAATGTTCCTATATGTTCTGCTGTGAACGTTGGGCAATAAACAACAGATCTACAAGCTCACAAACAGCACACGACTCGTTGTGAGCTTTTAGATTTTTCGCAAAGCGCTTTGCTGTATAAGGGGGGGTATAATGGTCTGAAGCAGACCATTATGGAGATCTGGGGAACCCCAGTCAACTACGTATGTACTGTAGGATCGGTGGTTGAGTCAAGTGGTTAAGTGACGGTTGTTCACTTCTAACTTCTCCTTCTAACTTCTCCTTCTTGGATTAACAGACGTGACATTGGGGCTCATATATGTGAGGTTCCTAAATACAAAGGTGGATTACTTTGCGCAAATCAGTTCAGTAGTTTGCGCTTTTAGCCGTATGAAGTAGTTCCGGTCACTTTGTGGGGGGCACTGGGGCCACACAGTAAAAGTTAATTAAATCACAAAACTAAAGTAATTCGTATTGTTGACCCATTTCTAAAATCTTAGTGCAACTTTCGTTCAACTTTGACCCCTCTGTCACATGGAACTATTTCTTGGGCGTAGTGATATATGGACACAAAACGCATAGTTCCGTGTGATAGAGGGGTCAAAATCTCCAACTCATTTTGATAGGCTACACATAACAACCTTTATTTTATTCTTCTTTTGTAATATTTTCTTTCACATCAGGATGTAATGATCATTAGCCTCTATAACCTACCTATCTTCCAGACTTCCTCTCTCCCAGTCAATCAGTTTGAATGAATGTAGAATTACAGTATGTGCAGGATATTATATTATGTGAATGGACTTAATGTAAAGACTAAACCTTTTTTATATTTACTTTGAAAGGAAAACGCCTCTCTCACACTTATGCATGTGCCAGTGATCGATCACCCTCTCCTGTGCTAATGTTAGGACATACTTTTTGATACTTTTGAGTATTTACGTAAGCTCAAAACGGGGTCGCTCTGCACTGCGTTTTGAGCTTGTGGTGGATCTGCTACCTTTGATAATTTTGTGTGACGCTGTAGTACGATCTAATAGGGCGTTATTTTACGAGAGAAAATCAGATAAGAGGTTTCTGCCCGATCAGCAACGATCTACTTTGTCCACCACCGTTGTGACGTCATAAGAAACCACGGCCCCTCAAACCACTCTTTTGCAACTGCCTGCATCCATGGTCTTGCAACAGAGGAACTTCAGATGGCCATGTCAGCAGAGTTGGGAGTGGGACACACGTGTATATTTCCTGTCACTGGCACAGAGCCACATATGCTATATGACCTTAAATCCCCCACAACCTACAATCAAACCGTATACATTCTATTGTGCTTCTTTTTCCTATGTAAGAATTTTTCAAAGAAGTAAATGTGAAAGATTATATTTGCAAAGTAACTACAACTACACTTTGCTCCTGATAATGAAGGAGGAGTTTTTATTTCTGTTGGTGAGCATTTATTCCTGACATTTAATACCACTTTCAAAAGCTTGCCAACCTATAATACCCCATTTAAAAGCGTCTTAATTGTCTATCTGCACCGACCATTCGATGGCCTTTTCAGAGATCAGTCGCATACTGCATTAGTCAAGCTCAAACTGGCAATTAGCCTTCTTGACAGTTGACAATGTCTTTTGTGCAACTTGCTCTCAAACGAAATGCCATGTACCCTGCAGATTGCACGACAGGACACTTACAAAAGGACTGTGAACTAGAAAAAGTGCCCCTGGGCACAGGTCTCCACCAGGAGGATATGAGCGTTTGTGATGTTTGGCAAAATGTTTAGGCGTAATTTAAACATTATGTTGAGGAAATGCAGAGCCAGATCACTCATAGCATCTCTGAGGATAGAATTATATGTGCAGCATTTTGTACAAAACCACTCCTGAAACCTATGGAAGGTAATCTTAGCCAATCAGTGTATAATCTGAGAAATCCAACACACTCGTCTTGATCACATGACTACAGAGATCATGTACCGATTTGCATGAGATTTGGATGAAACTGTGACTGTGTATGTGATTTGTGGCATTTGGTACAAAACGGACCAATCATGTGAGCTTTGGAAGCCAATCTTAGCCAATCAGGATGGAATATGGGAAATGGTGCAGATCCGTGTTGATCACATGACTATGGAGATAGTGTATACCGAATTGTGTGATGTATGGATAAAATGTGTACAAGTAATCTACATGAATGTGTTTTGCCTAAATCGGCCTCATGGTGGCGCTATAACAGGCAGTTGAGGAATATTTGGGGCAGAGGTTCGTCGTTGGCATCCAGGGAATGTGTGTGCAAAGTTTGGCATGGATCGGGCCAATGGTGCCGGAGATTAGTTGGTAACGGACGGACGGAAGGAAGGAAGGACGGACGGACACACACACACACACACACGGACGGAGTGCAAAACATACTCTGTCCCCATGCCTGGTGGAGACAAAAATAAAACACGCCTCTTGACATGCTATAACTTCCTTACCTTCCTAAAACTAGCTTAAAACTAGTGGTGCATTTTCAGTGCTGGTAGTAATAAGACATATTAAACTCCTACAAGTGATTTCCAAACATGAGCTCATTGGAAAGACACTCCCTTGGCAGTGCAGTTGGCAGATTGAATTTTGGCATAGTAGGGAGGTTAAGTTATTTAGCTATGGCAGATAGATTGTGCTATTTCCAACTGTGCTGCTTGTCTTCACAAATAAAATACCAGGCCAACACTTGCTTCAGCTGGGATTAGGATTTCACCAAGAAGCAACAAGCAAATGCAAGCTTTCAACTCACCATCAATTGAATGATTCGTGATTCACTTGATCATTGCTTCGAAAGTTTGTTGATACTGTATAATTTACATTATACTGCATGTAAATATAGACAAACGTTAACATACATACATACTTTGCGGTACTAAACACTCAGTCAGAACCTTGGCATGACTGGACAAAACCCTATGGGATTATTTCAAATAAATCATGTGTGTAATAATAAGGATGTCAGGCACCTCGGCCAAACCATCACTGAAAGAAGTTGTGGTAGTAGGAGAGAGAAAGGAGAAATGCAGAGCGTGAGGCAAGAAGGAGCGACACAGAGTATTACGGGAGTAACCTGCAATTATTTTATAGCTCTTAAGATTCCTGAGCTCTTAGTCAGTGTTTACCGTGCAAGGGCACGGCAGGGCCACAAATTAGAACCACTCGCTCTGGCATCAAATGCTCAGCAGTCACGCACAGGCCTGAGCTCTCTCTCTCTCTCGCTCTCTCTCTCGGAGAACAGAACAGGACGGAGGACAGTGCGGTGAAAAGGTAAGGGCCAAAGGGAGCACTTTTACAAGGCAAAAAGCGGTTTATTTTTTTCTTCTCAACACAGCTGACCTTTTCCCCATACCATCAAAGCACACGCTAACCTTTGCCTGTTAACTCCAGCTGCACAGACTAAAAAAAAATCACCAAAAAAAGAAAACACTACTGTTCAATTCTCTCAAACAGCCAGACAACAAGTCCCTTTGATCTAATGTGCAACCATGCGGCGAGAAACCGCAGCCCAGTAGGTCAAACCAACAGAGTAGTGCAGTGGTGGCAGGAGCTGGTGCATAAGTGTCTTCAGCCATGACACAGCACATGACACCGTGAATAGTATAGAGGGCACGGCCAGCTGTAATGGCCGAGTGACGGCCAGTTTAATCATAGCCTTAATGGAGCTTTAATGACGGGTGTTCGAGCCACGCTAGATGATATCATCATGGCCACCGTCTCCTTCTCGACAGCACTGCCGCATTCGCTTGAACCACAATGGCGAGGAGGACGCGCAAAGAGATGCGTTTGTGAGCCAGCTGTGTACGTGCCTGTGTGTGTGTCCGTGCCTTCATCTATCTGATTAATTGAAAATGAAAGACCCTTATGTAAACAAGTGCTTAGTGCTTTTTGTGGTTTTATCCTGGACTGTACCCATCCTACAAACTGCTAATAACATTTTCAAGGAGTGCAGGAGTGTACACTGCTGTGTTCATTCATGACAGGACATTTTAGTCACAGTCTTTTGAATACAATCTCATTTAGTTTTAATCATAGGTTAGTCATCTGAAAAGTTTTGGTTTTCAGTAGAGTAGATATAAGATTTTACTGATTTAAATCTAGATTTTACACCTGGTCGCATGCTGATATATTTGATTACAAAATTGTCAATATATTTGGTCTCAGTTTTAGTCATCATAGCTTTTATTTAGTTTGTCAGTTAAAATCGGGTAAGTCCACAAACATTTTTCGTCATAGTTTAAGCCGACGAAATGAACACTGCCGCGTGTGTGTGAGTGTGAGTGTGAGTGTGTGTGTGTGTGTGTGTGTGTGTGTGTGTGTGTGTGTGTGTATGTGAACGTGTATGTGCGTCTGTGAGTTGAGTGTGCACTGACTGACAACAGAGCGCTGTTTTCCAGGTCTGTGTGCAGAGCATTGTGAAAGGCTCATCATGTGACTCAGTGGGCTATCTTCAGCAACAACTTCTCCAAAAGCCCAACTGCCGGCCACGTTGAGGGGCACGTCAGCGGGGGGACAAACCGCAACAACAAAATGCCTGGGTGGGTGCAGGCTGCCTCGACATGGAGCAACAGCCCATGTGGCAACCGGAAAGGTAGCGTCGTAACCACAGCGCGGGAGGGTTTGTGCAGTGCGGTTTCCGAAGAAGACGCATGGCTGGATGAGGCTTTTGGGGGTGTTAAGTCTTTTGAGGCTGCGGGCGGTCCGCGCAGGGGGAAAAGGAATTATGTCCAGACAAAACTTGCACGGTGGCTCGTGTGCGTATAAAAAAGGCACTACGCCGGCAGCAGTGATTCAGTATAGTGTAGGCCGTCGCATAAGTGGCTTTGTGTCACTCTCGCCAGGCTTAATCTGGGCTTTGTGAGAAGGAGGGGGGTAGTGAGTTTAGAGGAGGCTTTCGTCAGAGGAAGAGGAGTAGTCAGGTGCTGAGATTGATAAGACTCAGTGAGAATCATGGTGGTACAGATGCTTACTCTAGAGGAGTTTGCCCTGTTTGGGCGTAGCCTGTGCTTCAACATGATATACACATGCATATCAGTGTGTTTGTGAGTCCGACCTTGCACCTGAGCTGAACTCCTCGTTGAAACAGGCATCCAAACATGAGAAATAAACTCAAAAGAAATTGAGGATAATTTAAGGCTAAAACAAAGTGATAAAATTACTATGGTTATCCCACTAAGAAGAATTATGAAATGTTTTTGGGGGGTTGACCAAACAATAGATTCCAGTTTTGCCCGGTACTTTACTTGGCTACTTGGAATGCTACTTTGATAGTTCTGAATATAAGCATGAAAAACTCCGATCTCCGATAACCTCAGTGGACTGATATTTTTCGATCAAGATTGTATGGGTAATTTGGGAGTGTGTGTGTGCGTGCAACGTGCACTCGTGCCTCACAGCAGTGTACTTTGTCAACAACATGCTGGTCAGCAAAGCAAACCGTTACACACACAACTTCTACTTCTGAGCAGTGTACTTTGTCTTAAAAAAAGTAAACAACATGCTGGTCAGCAAAGCAAACCGTTACACACACAACTTCTACTTCTGAGCAGTGTACTTTGTCTTAAAAAAAGTAAACAACATGCTGGTCAGCAAAGCAAACCGTTACACACACAACTTCTACTTCTGAGGGGATTGGGTGTTACCACACTCAAGCTATGAGAAACAACCCAAATGCATGATTCACAAACTCCAGTCTGTGCACTGTTGCGTTTATTAAAGAACAACTTCAAACTCGTTGTTATAATGTTCATTATAAAATAGCGCAATTGTTTTTTCGGTCTGTGTCTCATAGGAGGGCTGTGGACAGTTCAGAAACCAGTTTTCCAGTGATATTATCGATGGGGAATCCAAGCTAATAGAAACTGCAGTCTTTCTATTCCTGAAAAGTTACAATTCTATAATGGAAGCCATCTTTCTGGTGATAATATAACTAAAAATAATATATATATATATATATATATATATATATATATATATATATATATATATATATATAAATATCTTGTTTAAATGATGTCAGGTTTCTGAACTGCCAACAGCACTCCTATGAGATACAGACCGAGTAGAAAATAAATTGTGCCTTTTTATCATGAACATTAGTGAGGATCAATTGGAAGATAGGTTGAAAAGTGGTGAAGACGTCCTTATAAATATAATAGCCCACTTACATTGATTGCACAATGACATTTTTTTTAAATTATTTCCCATTTTTGACACTGCAGAATACCCCAACGTGCCACGAGCACTGCGTCATTTGCTCTGACCCAAGTCATTACAAGTCATTACTTGGCTCCAGCTGACAGATTGATTTAGCTCAGGCTCCGTTGTAAACGCTCGCTCAGTACACACACAGTGTCAGCCAATGAACGCACGGAAAGGAGGTTACGAGTGGGCTGGTGCAAAAAAATCAATTGATCTGAACAAAGACCACTTACTTAATCAGACCCCTTGAATTGATTAAAATGTGGACTTTTTTGTGTTGTTGTTGCTGTGAGCAATACTTAACAATTTGAACCCTTCGGAATCACCCTGTTAACACTGTAATGGTTGGGAAAGGCTCCCGGAGACAGCGGAAGGCAGGAGGGCAAACGCAAGGTGACGGCAACGTCGGTTGCCAAGGAGAGGGGAGGCAGGAGCTTTGACTCGAGGTTGAACATTCAACTAACATGTTAAGTATGCTGTTCCTGTTTGCCCCCGAGCGATACACAGCACTGTAAGCATCCAGATGGATGAAAGCAAGGTGCAAAAACACACGCACACACACGCTCTCGCACGCACGCACACATTATGTTAACACTACTATGTGTCCCCAGGGTATCTGTTCAGTGGAGATACTAGGATACATACTGTACATGCAGTATAACGAAATAACATGGTAAAAAAAATACACATTTGTTTTCCCCGCGACGCATTCAATGTCGAAGTAAACAAATGCTTCTTAATGGAGCATCAGTGTTCTCTCCACTGCCCACGGCTCCCCGACGTTGTATTGAAAACGTTAGGCCTTGATATTCAGTCAAACATAGCCGTGCAACTGTGCCTGGTTTTTATCCAAGGTTAGGGAGAGGACACATAACAGTAGTATGTGTCCTCACATACTACAGAATGCAATGTGTTCACTTTAGACACCATAATAACCATGGTCAGTGGTTTATGTAAGTCCTAATACAGTATATATATAGTCCATTGTTCCCCAATGTCGGGTCCATATTCAAAGACACACATAGAGAAATGATACTGCATCAAAAGGAATTTTCACTGATCCTGTGTGTAGAGAGAGAGAGACACAGACAGACAGACAGACATCTGAATACGGATACAGTATAGTGTGTCGCAAGGACTTATACCCAATCCAACCCTTGATGGGAGGCATTGGTGGGTCCCATTGTTATAGTCTTTGGTATGACCCGGCCAGGGAAACAAGCAGAGGGCATACAGTATAGTACAGTTAGAGAGAGTTGGGAACCGATGTGGCAATGAAGTTATAATCAAGACATAACCGGAAATTAATTCCCGACATTGAACTTCGATCCACCATTTAACCAATGTTAAATCTTATCATACTTTGTGTAATTTCTTATTAAATTTGACAGATTCCCCCCCCCCCCCCCCCCCCCCACACACACTGTCTAAAAGAGACAGAGAGAAAGGAGATCCTGACGGGGCCTGCATGAATAATGAAATAATGTGTTCGAAGACACAGGGAACAAGAGCCAGAGGCTAAGCCTCACCCGGATCCTTCGCTATGCCAGGTGTTACCTGTAGAGATAAAGAGGTGTGGAGGGGGGGGCACTAGCCTTGTGAATGCTGAACCTAAAATAATTAAGAGTGATAATAATTAAATGATGGGAACTCCTGAAGAGGCCACAAAAGGCACGCAAAGGCAAGACCGCAAAATGGAGACACGGGGATGGAGGGATGCCTGCATGGAAAAAGAACAGACACGCCGTCTCCGGTTTACTTTTCGTTTCTGCATGGAGGAGGTGGCTGCCTTTTTTAGGGGAACGGAAACAGGTTGGAGTCTATTATTTCCAATGGAAGGCAAGTATGAATTGGACCCAGTGTTGTTTTCGTCGACAAAAACTAAGACGAAAAATGTTCATCGACTACCTTTTTCCACCGACGAAAACTAAATGGAAACTAAATGAAAACTAAGCTATGATGACTAAAACTAAGACTAAATATACTGACAATAAAGACTAGACTAAAATGTTAGGCTAGACTAGTGGACAAGAGATCCAGTATAAGTCATTTTACATTTGTTTGCATGCTGAAAATAGCTGATCTCCAAGCACACAACGCGTCGCAGCGCGACGCGTTGTGAGCTTGTAGATCGGCTATTTTCAGCATGTGTAAAATAAGCCATTACGACGGCATCAAGGCCCACCAAAATACATTTTAGTCGACTAAATAAACTGTAGATTTAGTCAACTAAAATTCTATGACATTTAGTCGACTAAAACTAGACTAACACTGAAACATTCCATGAAATGTGACTAAAACTAAATGAAAACTATTCAAGAGACTATGACTAAAACTAAAATCAAAATGTGCTGCCAAAAACAACACCGATTGGACCCAATCGCCACAATTACCACAGGATATTCCCAAGATGTTCACAGTAGCAGCAGCTCAGGGGTAGAGTGGCTGGGAGAGAACCTAAGATGTTCACAGTAGCAGCAGCTCAGGGGTAGAGTGGCTGGGAGAGAACCTAAGATGTTCACAGTAGCAGCAGCTCAGGGGTAGAGTGGCTGGGAGAGAACCTAAGATGTTCACAGTAGCGGCAGCTCAAGGGTAGAGTGGCTGGGAGAGAACCTAAGATGTTCACAGTAGCAGCAGCTCAGGGGTAGAGTGGCTGGGAGAGAACCTAAGATGTTCACAGTAGCAGCAGCTCAGGGGTAGAGTGGCTGGGAGAGAACCTAAGATGTTCACAGTAGCGGCAGCTCAAGGGTAGAGTGGCTGGGAGAGAACCCAAGATGTTCACAGTAGCAGCAGCTCAGGGGTAGAGTGGCTGGGAGAGAACCTAAGATGTTCACAGTAGCAGCAGCTCAGGGGTAGAGTGGCTGGGAGAGAACCTAAGATGTTCACAGTAGCAGCAGCTCAGAGGTAGAGTGGCTGGGAGAGAACCTAAGATGTTCACAGTAGCGGCAGCTCAAGGGTAGAGTGGCTGGGAGAGAACCTAAGATGTTCACAGTAGCGGCAGCTCAAGGGTAGAGTGGCTGGGAGAGAACCTAAGATGTTCACAGTAGCGGCAGCTCAAGGGTAGAGTGGCTGGGAGAGAACCTAAGATGTTCACAGTAGCAGCAGCTCAGGGGTAGAGTGGCTGGGAGAGAACCTAAGATGTTCACAGTAGCAGCAGCTCAGGGGTAGAGTGGCTGGGAGAGAACCTAAGATGTTCACAGTAGCAGCAGCTCAGGGGTAGAGTGGCTGGGAGAGAACCTAAGATGTTCACAGTAGCAGCAGCTCAGGGGTAGAGTGGCTGGGAGAGAACCTAAGATGTTCACAGTAGCAGCAGCTCAGAGGTAGAGTGGCTGGGAGAGAACCTAAGATGTTCACAGTAGCAGCAGCTCAGGGGTAGAGTGGCTGGGAGAGAACCTAAGATGTTCACAGTAGCAGCAGCTCAGGGGTAGAGTGGCCGGATGGGAACCGCGAGGTTCCCAGTTTGATCCCAGGCTGTCCTTGAGCAAGACTCTGTGCATGGTTTCCTCCGCCATCGGTGTGTGAATGTGTATGAGCTTTTGGATAAAAGGCCCCATGGCGAAGAGTGCTGACCTGGGAGAGGAAGACATCGTCGCTTGGGCATTACAGGGCAAGTGAAAGGGCTTAACTTTAGCTGGGTAATGTGTAAGCTCTTATAAGCAGAAATGAACATGTCCTGCGAGATTGATGTCCTTCCTGACTCTCTAGCACCAACTTTAAGACCCTTGTCGTAATTCAAGACACCTTGACTAGGCAGGTGTCAGAATCAATTTGATTGACGGAGTATACATTTTCACAAAAGAAAATGGTTTTCACGAAAGAAAAAGTTTTATCAAAAAGACGGAGGTTATTGATATAAAAAAAACATTCGCTCCACAGCCTGGGAGCGCCTGTTGCAACATGCAACATTTGATTGTGCGTAACAGTGGGACGTCATAGAAAATGTCCCCCCCCCCTTGTTTTCCCGATGAGACCGAAAATCTTAAAACCTTAATAACTATTATTTATTTTTTTTAAGATATTTTTTTGCAGCTTACGCCTTTTATTAGACAGTAGGCTGACAGGAAACGGGAGAAAGATGGGGGAAGACATGCAGTAAAGGCCGTGTCGGGCTCGGGAGTCGAACCCGCGGCACACTGCGACTGGATTACCAGTCGGGTGCCCAGACGGTTACGCCACCGCCTGGGCCACCTTATTAACTCTTGATCTAAATCATCCCGTCCAATTCTAAGAAAAGATCATGTCTTAGACGGCCCACCGCGGTCCCGTCGCGGTAGATTTAATCATACCTCCCGTTGTTGTCGATCCCGAGTGTTTTGGCTACATTTAGCTGCTACAGCCACATCCGGGATAACATCCCGTGCTCCGCTGCTATAAATCGCTATGATTTAAAAAAAAATATATATGAATATAGATCTGTAGAAATATACAGTACGTACTGAATAACGTATAACCTTTATTGTTTAAAGTGTCAGTACCGAATATTGCACTTACTAAATGAAGTTGTTTATTACAGTGCATTGCAGTGAGTCAGCACTACGAATTGGAACAAAGGCAATAAATCCAGGTATATAAATGTGACTACATAGTCTGGGGTGTTGGCTGCCAGCAGTATAGCAGTAATATCCAGTGTACAGTAAGATTCAGGTTGTTATTAAATAATAAGTGCTACTACACAGGGGAAGAAGAAGCTGTCCCTGTGCCTCGACCTCCTGATCTCGGCGCTAACACCATTCAAAGGGGAGCGCAGAGTGAACAGTTTAATGTCCAGGGCCTGAGGCGTCGGCAGATAAATTGAGGTTGAAGAGAGGGTGTATACTAGGCCTATGATGATATTCTCCCACTAACCCAGTGAGGAGCTGCCATTATTCCCCCCGGACCCGCTTGGTATAGCCCGGCACGAACCAGACAGTTATGTCAGATGTATTCCTCTGCACGCTGGTGTCAAGCAGCAAAAAGGTCGGTGCTCGACAAGTTCACAATGCGTGGCGTTGACTGTGAGCCGTCGTTCAGTTCACCTGGCTTGGCCTGGCTTTTCCGCCTGCTCATCCGAATGGATCAATGGTGTCCAGCGCAGTGCTTATGGGTTTATCCTGTGGGGATGCACGGACTTGTCTGTCTCTACTCTCTAACCCATTTAGGCCTGAGGTAAAAATAAAAAAAAATCATCTGAAAGAATATATGTTCAAAGATTTGTGCCGCATTTTCATGATTTTTCAAAAATAGCATATCTACAAGCTCATAGCGCGCCACCGAGTGGCGCGCTATGAGCTTGTAGATATGCTATTTTTCAATAGTTAAAACACCAAAAAGGGGTTCCCGTAGAGAATGGGCTAACTGCGGTCATATCCCCTTCCCGTCGCGGCGCAGCGTCCGTGTCATGGGTCAGTGCAAGTGAGAGGGGGCTTATGTGGGCTCGGGAGACGAATGTGGCGTTTCTCCGCAGCGATCACTCTGGAGGCTGGTTGATGTGACATTTAGAGGAAAAAAGCCGCCACTGTGCACATCATGTACTGCAGTGGTTCCCAAAGTGGCGTCCGGGGACCCCCAGGGGTCCTTGAGGCAGTTCCAGGGGCTCCCCAGCTAAGTGATAAGTTTGGAACCAAATGGACCCTTATAGGTCCGTAACTCGGATACATTTGTTCCTATTTGTTGTCCCAGAGTTAGATTAACCTTGGTTTTACAATATGAATTGGGGGTCCCAGAGATAGAAATGCCATTAAATGGGGGTCCGTAGCGTAGACTAATGCATGTCAAACTGGGGGGCCCTTGAAATTAAACAGGTTGAGAATCACTGCTAGAGCCGTAAAAAATCTTCTCTCATGGGGCTGTCCCTGGCATATCTTTTCAAATGGGGGTCCGCGGGCTAATTAGTGTCAATTTGGGGGGTCCTTGACATTTGGGAACCACTGATGTACTGTATACGTACGGTCCGTCTATGGAGGATGCGACGGACAGACACGGGTGAAGCCTGGTAATATATGGCAGCGTGACCACCGCGGCACCGTAGCATTAACGTTCCTGGGAGTCACGACGGAGTGAAAAGGTCACGGCGGTAATTAGAGGGAAAATGTGTACTTTCGCTTGCTGTCGGGAACAGCTGTGATGCACACAGAGGAAGGCTGTGAACTCAAGGACACAGGAGGAAGATGCAAAGCCAGGAGCATGAAGCCAGTGTGAATTCTAACCACTTATGACCCAACATACAGTAGTTGAGGACCCACAACTCCCAGTCTAAATATGTTTTGTGCCAGGGGCCAGCATCAAAGAGGAGCAAAAACATCCGCTCACTAGTTTCTACAGCTCCGACACTTACTTCATTAAGAGGCAACAATTGCACCGATTCGACCTACAAGGTCTTCATCAGGCAAATATTACAATGACAGAAAAATAAAAGAGCAAATTGTGCCAGGGGCCCCCAGAAGAGAAGACTATTTGAAATCTCTCAAAAATGTGCATTATGTACAAGCTCGCAACGCGGCATGAAGTGACGCGCTCCGAGCTTGTAGATCTGCCATTTCCGAATAGCCAACATGTAAAAGGATAAAGTGGGTAACATTCTTGTGATGCTACGTTAATTACTTTTGGACACCCATATAATAGATCAAATAGCTCACATTGATGCTATTTCTTTTTTCTTCTACGCCTTTTTGAAGTTTTGTGTTGTGTGTAAATCTCTATACAATGTCACATTTTTATTGTCTTTTTCTCCCCCCCTATACCATCAAGATTAAATAGAGTACATATATTATCGGCATGGTCGTGGGATGAACACACATTGGATTTAATCGATCAACTCACTGAGGCGTCTTTCAGGGCAACAAGCCGTGTCAAACAAACAACGTCACCGCTATAAGCACAAACGCTAAATATGACAGCTAAGGGGGAGGTCAAAAGGTGACGTGTGATATATATATATACGAGGGCCTCGAGTACAAAAACAACTTCTAATAGGAGAGGGGAGAGGTCGAGGCATGATCAAAGCACGAGTCTCTGAAACGGTGCACATACCATGTCCTCGTGCACTCGACCTCGGAACACCCTTCCTGAGGATCCGAGGCTTTTAAATCACTTCTGAAAAGCTATTTTTACGTCAAAGCCTTTTATTTTTTTATATAGCATGCAGACACTGCCTTCCTTGTAGACCTTTGTAGGCATTTGAACTCGTCTCATTGAGGATATTTGGCGCCATTTGTTTTATTTGATGTTTATGTTAATGTTCGGTCTAGGTCAAATTATTTTAATTTGGTCCATTACGGCTTTGTTTCCTCATCCTTGCCGCATTTCATCGTCGTTTCTTTGTAAAGGCACTTCGAAACGTGTTTTATAAATAAAGCTTATTGCATTATTGTTGATAATGAGGAGGACAGCTGACAGGCCAGCACCTTATTCACTTTGAGCCCAAAGAAACTTCAGTTGACCCGCAGTTGACCCGCATTCACTGAAAACGCAGTCGGCCCATTTTCTACAAAATGTATGCCTATTATGGCATGCCCAAAATAAGGATGGCTGGCTAGGGTTCATGTGGTTATAAATAAAAAGGTAGGGGGGGAGAAAGGAGAAAAAAAAGAGGGAAAAAAAGCTCAGCCCTCTCCCTCCCCGAGGCTGGGAAGTCAACACGGTTAAGGTCAAAATACCGTCTCTCCCGCCTGGTGGAAACCTCATATGTCCAAAACTGTTACTCTTCAGGATTATTATTTTAAAGCAAAAGTAGCAGTCAGATCGTCAAGGTCAAAGCGCGGCGCGAAGCGACACGTGTCAAGCTTGCGGATCTGCTACTTTTTATACCTTTTGACGCCGTTGTATGATAATTAGGACCTGGAATGCATCTGCTTTTAACCACTATTACCACTATTTTATACTTTAGCTAGATATACAAGTTCATGCAAGGTTGTAGATCTGCTATTTTTAGAAAGATCTTGAAAACGTGTCGCAAATCTTTGAATATGATATTCTTTCACAGCGAATGTTTTTTAACTCAAATCTTTTTGCTTCTGGAGGCGGTCCCTGGTACAACATTCTTTTCAGATGGGGGTCCGGCAGCTAAATACATATAATATCTGGGGTCCTTGACATGAAAATACACCGATATAGAAACATAGGGTTTTTTTTTCTTCCAGAAAACAGTCATGATTTAGAAGACATTTTTAGAATCTGGTCTCAGGTCTCAATCGATTAAGAAAACCAAAAAAGAGAAAGGCAAAAATATGGAGATACGAGGTTTTCTTGCGCGACAGCAGCGATATGCGCACCGTGGCGAGCTCAGACCACGTGTCTGGACACTAGGCTTCAGGTAACCATCGTCCTCCACGTACGTACGACTGTGAGCAAACGTCCACCTACCAGTACAGACTAGCAGACTATATAGCCTGAAGCCTGAGCCTTTATGCTTAGCTGCACGCCCTGTGTCGTCCAACCGGAAATAGCCGATCGGCGAGCTCACCACGCGTCGCAGCGCAACACGCTGTGAGCTTGTAGATCGGCCATTTCCCGTGAGCGCCCTGATGCACAACCAAGAATAAAAAAAGCGGGTCAGTCAGAAGAACAGCGTTCTGCCTCAGTGACCTAACCCTCGGTTATCCAAGGTGCGTGCGTACATGTATATCAGAATCTGTATTTGTCACCTTCCCCATGTACTTATATACATGAATCCATCCATCCATCCAACTTCAACCGCTTATCCGTGGTCGGGTCGTGGGGGCAAAACAGCTCCACCAGAGTGCTCCAGACTTCCCTCTCCAGAGCAACAACCTCCAACTGCGCCTTGGTCTGCACCCCGGGGTCTCCTCCCAGTGGGACGTGCCTCAAAGACCTCCCTAGGGAGACGCCCGAGAGGCATCCTAACCAGATGCCCGGACCAAATAAGCTGGCTCATTTCCAGACAAAGAAGCAGCGACTCTACTCCGATTCTCTCTCGTGTGACTGAACTTCTCACTTATATACAGTACATAAAGAATATGAAATATCGTTTCCCCTCAGTCCATTGCGGTGCAACATAAAAACATTAAGCCTATTTAATAAACATAAAAGGACCAAAACTAAGACACAGCACAAACAATTTTTAAAAAGGACCCCACTATATATGTACAGTATTATATGACGTGCAATGAATGCATGTGTGCGTGAACCTCTGTGATAAGAGTCTAAAGCTTAACCTCAATTTACCTGAATAACAAGGCTTGACATTGCAACTGTCTTGGTCGAATTTGTGCCAACATTTTAATTTGTGTGACCATTTTTTGTGCAAATGGCAAATAATTGAGTAGACGGTAATTGTGCCATTGAGCATTAGTAAGGAGATAAGAGGATTGGAAATGGGTGAAGTTCTCTTTTAACGGAGAGCTTGTAGATCTGCAATTTTTCAATAGCTAAAGTATAACATAATGCTTAAAACACCAAAAGGGGTTCTCGTTCTGAATGGGTTAATACTACTATCATGGTCTAAATGTCGTCCATGCAAGGACGCTTAGGCATAATGAATAAATCTAAATGAGAAAATTCTCTGTTGAAGGCCGAAATACGTGAGCATTCATCTTTGGTGTGTGCCAATAAAACAAATGAGTACTTTGTCCTCCATTTATTTGAAATCTTCGATGTGCTACCTTTTGGGGATTTTTTAGTCTATTCCTACTTTTTAATGAATAAATCAGTTTCACCAAACCCTTACCCCATTATCCCTAAAGGATAAATTTGCTATTTTTTACTATTGTGAAAAACATTTTAAATTAGTTCAACTAGCCGGTCTACATCGACACATTGTGAGCTTGTAGATCAGTTATTAGATACAAACCCTAAATCTGTAAAACCTTTTACTCTGGTACTGTAAGTAGCCTATGCATTTTGATGCCAATACTTTTGACTTTTACTCAAGTAAACAGGTGAATACAGGCCATATTCCATCTTTGCTTAATGTAAGTCGCCCTGGATTAAGAGAGTCTGCTAAATGCCTAAATTGTACATTGTATCGCACCATGCACACCCATTCGGCGTCGCTGCTGCCGGCTGGTAATTGCGATGCAAGATGGTCTCTCCACTCTCTAGGAGTTGGTTTTGTGCGGGTTTCAAATCAGCACATTGCAGAGACGAGTGAAATATATGTGCGAGTGGGCAGATGGAATATGTCCTCTTACGCCTCTCTGACTGCTGGGATGAATTTCAATTAGGTGGCGAGGTTTATGGATTCACATCATAAACACATCATTAATACAGTATAAATCGGTGACTGTTGGCGGTGTTTGTCCAGTTACTTGAGGGATCACATGGCCGTTGAAGCTTCATGACACATGGTCTCTCACTGCACCGTTATCAATAAAGGGCCTATAGCAAACGGGGAGCGATAAAATGCACCTATAGTTCATTTTCAATGAGACCTGCCGCTGATCCAGGCAACAACGTGTGCGCTTCTCGCTCCCCGTTTGCAAGGCCCTTAATGGCACCTTTCAACTGTACAGTGGGACCCCTACTTGACCCTCAGCGATACTGGTGGCCGGCAGCACGCTCCAAACGCCTCAGCTCAGATGCTGCGGCTGTGCGCCAGTGACCCAAAAGCCGTGACAAACCGGTACGGTCGTGTCCAATGTGCACCGGGGGTCACGCACAATGTCATCATATTATTTTCCTCCATAAAACAAGAGCTGCCACGTCCACGAATGAGCATGGGACTAGATAAGCTCGTGGTATATTCACCGCGTTTCTATTCAATGAATTGGCTAGCAGAAGGACGAGGTAGAGTGTGCTGCTCACACAACCGCATGAAAACGCGTTCGTTTGTGACGCCGAGACATTAATGGTCGACATAATGAATTGGTGTTTGCTTTCGACACGGCATTCTTCTGGGGTGAATTAAGTTCAGGGTGTGTGCCGTGTAACAGCACGCTCCGTCCACACACAGGGGGGGGGGGGGGGGGGGGGGGATCTGCAATCTGCATGCTGCACAACAACGCAAGCAAGGGCGACTTGAGTGGAGATAGCGTTGACGTGATTGAAAGCAATTGCACCGCCGCAACAACTGTCGCCTTGGGAATCGAGGTCACTGCACTGGGAGTACAGTATTCAGAGTCCAGCCCGTGCTCCGTGTGAGTCCCACTCATCTGGAATGTGTGGGTGGACAAGGTGTAGGACCCATAGCAGATCAACTCCTCTGTGAGTTGAGATGTTATCTTTCAGATATGACCCCAGATGGATATCTGATGGAGCACATCCGATGGCCAATGTGTGACTTTTTTTTACAACATTGATATTGGCAATGATGCAGCTGAGCTGACCAGATGTTTTGTCCTTTGAAAGAATGAATAAAAAACAGCTGCTCTACAAGTTCACAAACATAACGTGTTGCAATCACGCTGCGAGCTTGTAGATCAGCTATTTTAGATTTTCTTTTTTGAAAAGGTATTACTGTAGGTGGTTAAATAAAATAATCTTCATTTATTGTATGCATTTGTTTACTTGTTCATTGTATCATTATAGTTAAATGTTCTTTTCATAATATTGAATATACACACAAAATGTATTAAAATTTTTTATTTTGTATTAAACGTCCTACATTTTTCGAATTACTTTTTAACAAAGCACCGGCCAGAACATTGGAAATCGGTGGTGAA
This sequence comes from Protomyctophum bolini, assembly GCF_963924005.1. Taxonomy (NCBI): domain Eukaryota; kingdom Metazoa; phylum Chordata; class Actinopteri; order Myctophiformes; family Myctophidae; genus Protomyctophum; species Protomyctophum bolini. The sequence continues at coordinate 22,875,015 of NC_137876.1, forward strand.
GGGACTCGCCGAAATCGGGATTGGCGTCGGATGGACAGACCTAAAACTCTGGGGCTCTCCAGTCACGGAGATGCCATGTTGTGTCCCACGGCTTGACAAATACTGTTCCTCCTATATGAAGCAGTGAACATGATATCCTCATCCCAGAGCACCTGCTCTAATAATATCGCTGGCAAACAGAAAACAGAGAGAAACGGAGAGATAGCTGCCCGCCTACAGCGACAAGTCCACCTCCAACAGAGTACAAGGTGATGTTGGCGTGCCTGCCTTGCTGCCGAGTTCCCTCAACGTGAACCCCCAGAAACTCTTAAGTGACAGCTAAGATTGATTTGAAAAAATAAATCCACTAATGGAGCTCCCACGAGGGACGTGTCTAGAAATTCTTGCCCGAGGACATGCTTTAAAAAAGTATCTCTGTATGCAGTGGCCGCCCGGCCGGCGATGCAGCCATGAAATGGGTTTCGACGACCGGGAGCCCATAATGTGCTCAAAGCGTCGGCCCCGAGAGCAGTGGTGTTCTCAGCCAGTGGTCCGAGGACCACCGGTGGTCCTTGAGGAGGTTCCAGGTGGTCCCCATGGCTAAATGAACCAAAAAGAACCATATAAAAGAAAAATGCTACAGTATTCAAAAGTACCTGCTTTTAAATATTCAAAAGCACAACTTAATTTATTTTAAATACCAAAGCATTGCTCTGTTACATTTGCGGCATACAGTAAAAGATAGTAAAAATAGCGGATCTACAAGTGAAACAGGGCTCAAGGATCAATTCATAATGCACTTTTACACCTTCCTAGAATTCAAAAGTCAAAAGTATAATATTTGTCTTTGCAATGCAACTGTAGTAGAGTGAAAGTCATGAGTATCGCAAAACACAAATACTAACTCAAGTAAAAGTACAGATACTTATTTTTATTTTATTTGAGTGCAGTACTGGACAGTGTTAATTTTAGGCACATTTTGGTTTAGTCTTGTGAATAACACCATTTAGTCTTCGTCAGTCTTTTTCTTTTAGTCTTAGTCTTAATGCAATGCAAATTTGCCAGAAAATATTTAGTTTTAGTCTTTTGAATAACACACCATTTAGTCTTTGTCCTATTTAGTCTTCTGAAATTGCTTAGTCTTAGTCGACTAAATATCAAGAACCTTAGTCTTTTAGTCTTAGTCAACTAAATTAACACTGGTACTGGAACGCTCAAAGCTTTGCTGAGAGAAATGAGAGTCTTGATGCTCCAGTACAGTATAGCCAGTGGTGGACATAAGGAGGACGGACGGACGGGGCTGTGTGTGGGTGTGTGTGTGTGTGTGTGTGTGTGTGTGTGTGTGTGTGTGAGCCTGACCATGGCTGCCGTTTTCCTTCTGTTTACCATCATTTCCCCTCACAAAACCCAGCCAGGCTGGAGAAAAAGACAGAGAGAGAGATATATAGAGAGAGAGAGAGAGAGAGAGAGAGAGAGAGAGAGAGAGAGAGAGAGAGAGAGAGCCGGCGGGCCCTCCAGCGCACAACAAGGCAGAGGAAAGACGCACGGAGTGACAGCGAGAGGGAGAAAACAAGACAGGCAGGGAGAGGGACACAGAGAGAGAGAGAGAGAGAGAGATTGGTCTGTGCAGCCTGCAGACACTACGCGGCTCAGAGCAGATCGAGAGTGACGGGCTGCTGATTAGTCAACTCACAGCCCCCAAAACCAGAGTCTGTCCAGGAGCATGCACGCACACACGCATGCACTCAAACGACTTACTCGGGTGGTGTGTGTGTGTGTTCACGCACGCACGCATGCACGCACACACGCACACACACGCACGCACCAAGTCTGCACACAATCAGTTATTTAATTAAGCCCTGCCATTACCGTTAGCAGATAGGCTGTGTGGATCTACCTGCATACACAAACAACCAGAGCACATACAGATTGCACGGCTCAAAAATAGCATCGTGCCACATACTGCTTAATAGAAAATATGGTACCCCAACATAGACTGAGTGCGAGTTCACTAGCTTTACAGCAGTGGTTCTAAAAGAGGGGTCCTTAGGCGGTGGGGTCCATAGATGAAGAATCATGTCAAATGGGAGTCCGTGGTTTAACCCATTAAAACCAGAAAAGCGTCCGTGTGTCTCACATCTCACAGAGTGTCACTTCGTGCTGCGAGCTTATACATCTACTATTTTGAACAAATTCGGAAAAATGACAAAAAGTTTGAATATAATTATATATTATTATTATTTTGAACTCAAATACACTCTTGTGGGGTCCCAGGCACAAAACACATGTCATGTCACCTTGAAATGAGAAAGTTTGAGAAGCATACTGTAGGATAATAGTGAGAGCTCGTTCACCTTGAGGAGATACACAGGGATGTTACTGAAGTCAGGGATGTTACTGAAGTCCACGGGCAACTTGAGCAGGAAACGCGCCGAGAACTCTCCCGTCTGCAATGAGAGGGGCAGAGAGAAGTGGTTTTAACCAGTGGTCGCTGAGAGTGTTCCAGGTGGTTCCAGGTGGACCCTTATAGATCTTTAACTCTTGAGAGTGTAAAATGAAACCAAATGGACCCTCACGGGTCGATAATATGGTTTCATTTTATGCTCTCAAGAGTTACATCTTTGTTAAATACCTGCATTAGGCTACTTACCGTGATTGTCTGCACAATTAGCAATTAAAATAATTCTTATTTTGATCAACATTTGCCTGTCATCTTTCCTAGTGTTGCCACATCAACACAGCATGGAATTGTGGACAAAATCTTATCCAATGATAACAAAATATTCTTTAGTTGTGGGTCTGAGAGGCTAAATGTAATCAAATGGTGGTCGGTTGCTCAAATGCTGAATAAATAATGGACCTTGATTGAAAAGGGTTGAACACACAACTGGAAAGAACATCACAAACCAAACTGCCTGATCAACATACCGATCAGAAACCTTGCCTCTCCATACAGTATTTCAACTTTTTTGTGTTTTTTTCCCCACAAATTCATGCCCTATACTTGCGTCATACATGCGTCACACAAAAGCATCCAAAATGGCAGATCTACGAGCTTTTGAGCTGCTATTCTTGCTACTTTTGAATTTTGAATCCCGACAACTGACCGTTTGGGACATTGTTTTCCAACCGACAGAGACGATCTGGCTCGAGTGCTTCAGTGATTTTCTAGGCCGACAAAAGAAAAATCAGGTTCGCCACAATGGCTGTTTGCCCAAAAACCGCACAACCTCCTTACCACATCCTATTTACGACGATTTCATCTGCAGAAGCACACAGCGTTTCGTCCACACACTTACGAAACAACCACTTGAACTTCTTTCCCAATTGCATAATCTGTGTTTTGTAAAGAAGACCTGATGCTGCATGATTGTGTTTTTTTTCCATTGCAAATGCATCCTTCAAATCATCCATGCAGTACTGGCAGTACTGGGGAAGGTCCCAGACTGTTGTGAATTTGTGTATGGATGAAATGCAAAGCAAAGCAGAGCACGGCTGGAAACCAATAAATCTTTCCTGGATAAGCAAAGGTTAAATAAAAATCACACCCGTGTGAACTGAGTGGTGCAACTCCCCTCTCCCCCCCCCCCCCCCCCCCCCCCCCCCCCGCTTCCTCTCCTCTCTCTCTCTCTCTCTCTCTCTCTCTCTCATTAGCAGGCAACAGTGCAACACTAATAATATCTCTCTCTCTTTTTTGTTTCTGGCACAACAGCGCCCCTACTGGTACTCATAGTCATATACTGGTGCTCATGGCCAGGTACATAGGTGAACACGGACATTGCTGTTCCTTGGAGTGGTTGCACCACTCAAAAAAAGGAGTGATGGCGATTAACAGTGATAAGAGTGTAACACATGACACAGTACATCTAAAAGTACAAAATGGTTGGTCATATTCTGTGTACTCTCCTGAGTTAAAAATTGATTTTACTGTGTCCTATTACTTTATTTTCTGAGTGCAATTGTGGAGCAGGGCATTGCTAAAAAGGGCATTTTGCCTCAAAATGCATGTATCCATAATAGGCTATACGATCTATCTTTCAACGGGTAAGGACTAGTTTAGTTTACTAGTTTAGGACTAGGTTGCAACAGATCAAGGACCAAACCAATATCAACATAGCAAGCGCCGAGAGCACACAACGCCACCCAAAAAAAAACGACACAGAAAACCCAATAGGAGAGGATGTCTATTCTGAACAAAATACGCACAAGCAGACGTCACCTGTGTACGACGATGGGGTTTGTTTGGCTTGTCTAGTCTCCTGGCGTGACGGTGAGAATGTTTTGGAATGAAAAAAACGTTTTAGACGCTGCATGTGTTCCATCCAGGCATCCATCCATACCCAGCTGTTTTTGCGCCCGGCGTAGATCTCCATGTTGCGGCCGTAGCTGGGGTCCTCCAGCAGGCTGTCATACTCAAAGAGTAGCCGGGAGCTGTCGCGCAGACGCTGGCACTGGTACTGGTGGTACTGCTGGATCATCTCCTTCACCAGCTGGAGCAGGCACTCCGGGTCAGCCGAATCCCACTGGACCAGGTGCTGCATTGGGAAGGAGAACATAACAGAACGCTAATAAGAAATTAAGTTAATCACATTCTTTGAAGTTTTTTTTTACTGGAATTAATTATTTTTTTGTCAAGCAGTACTAGCCCATCTCCGGCTTTCCATCTAGAACAAAAAACTAAAACTAAAAAACAATCCGTCCGTTGAATTACGACGCTCGAGTGACTGTTCTTGTTTGTCCAAATTAAGAGGCTTAATTTGGCAAATTACATGTTGGATGGAAATGGAAATGAGAATCAACGGGAGGCACACTGGCGAGAAAAATATTTATACTCGCGACAAGAACAAACAACGTTTGTCGGGTCGGGTAACGGCCAAAATCTCAGCAGCACAACGCTTCCCATCGCCGAACCAGAGGAAGATGGTGGTGCCAGTCTGCCAAAGAAAGGACATCCTGTTGCACCACAGCATGGCATCCTGATTCCACTAGCATCACATCTCTGGCTTTTTTTTTTACGTCACGCTAAAATCACTGGCTCTCAACCTCTTTTCATTTCAACGAACTGCCTGTTTGATACAAATTTAAAAAATAAAATAACATTAAAACCTGGAACACATCTGTGTCACCTTAGCTTTTAACCACTTTTAACCATAATGTTATACTTTAGCTATTGGAAAAATAGCAGATATACAAGCTCATTGTAGATCGGCTATTTTTGAAAAATCATGAAAATGTGTGCAAATCTATAATATACATTCTTTCACAGTGAAGGTTTTTAACTCTTTGCTCCTGAGGGGTCCCTGGTGATGGTTCTACTTTAACTTAAATATATAATTTATAAATGGATGGATTATCAGTAATTTCAACATATTTTCAGATAGGGGCAGCAATCCGGGGAATCCAAGCTAATAGAAACTGCAGGCTTTCTATTCCTGAAAAGTTGCAATGCAATATGGAACCCATCGTTCTCATGATAATACATTTTTTTATAATAATCAATCTGCCTAACGATGAGACTGAGTAGAAAGAAACTGTGGTATGTTATCATGAACATTAGTGACGATCAATGAAGTGGTCCTTTAATGTAACACTGATAGCGTACAAATGGAACCAAATGGACTGTGGCCATTCATACACTCTCAGAGTTACGGACCCATAAGGGTCCATTTGCGTCTTATTCCTAACTATCAATCACTTAGCTATGGGGACCCCCTGGAACCCGCTCAATGACCCCCGAGGCTACCCAGGCCAGAAGCCACGCTGAGAACCAGCGTGCTAAACGATAATTGAGCTGTCTGTTTGCTATGAGCGAGTGACATAATGGGACGATACATATATAGAGCCTAGACTACCCCGCCCAGATCAGCTCTTATATTGCAACTGGATTGCGGTGCAAAGTTTGTTGGACAGATATCAAAGCTGTAGTAGGTCTACCACCCGCTGTAGCATGACGGATATCAATAATTGCCGTGTACCATTTCTATATACCATACAATACATTAACTCTCCTCCCACCAAGCTGATTTGCATGGCCAGTGCCAACAAACAACATTGACCCCCACTGACTGAGGCCGGAGGCGGGAACCAGTATGCAAATCCACCGCGCGGAAACCACAATTGTATGCAGCCACCTGTCGCGCATCGTAAGCTACCGCCGGGCTCAAAACAACAGTTTTCCACCAACCTAATTCCACAAAGCTGAGGGAAAGGCACCCTTTCCTCATTGACGCATACGGAATAAAATGTGGAGAAAAGAAAAAGAAAAGTGCTCAATATTAATGCGAGCGACGCTGTGCTGGAAGCCAATATCATGAAAACATGTTGTGAGGAATCCGAGAGACAAACACATGAGCATGAATGCTGCCTATTTGGTGTTGCAGGATCTCAGCAATGGAATAGAAAACGAGTTGCATGCGAGGGGGGTACCAGAGGAAAACACAGCTGATCTAAATGAGTTGTTTGGACCTGGTCATGCCCGTGCTTTTGTTATTTCAAACAGATTTTGTGTTCCTCAAGCGAAATCCCTTAGAGATGGCAAATTCAATGGAATTGGCACTCATCAAAATATTGTTATTTTTTTTCTTTGTAGGAAGGAACCATTGTTCCACTGATTGCACTGGCATGATCTCGTACAGTAGATTTCATAACATGAGAGAGAGCGCGAGACAAAAAATGTACAACTAGAAGACATTCTAGTGCATAGCTGTTTGTAATGCAAAGGAGAATGAGGATTAACGAGATAACACTGGCGATTTATTTACGTTTTTTTTGTCAAATCTTTAATTTAGGAGGGCCCGTTTGTGCCCCCAGAAGTGAAAGGGAACCCCGTTTCCCTGAACCCCGTTTCCCTGACTAGCTCACTGTTCAAACTGACGCAGAGCCCAGTGGATCAGACTGTGACTGGACGGAAAGAAAAGTGACCCGATGACATGACTGCACTTCCACTGTGTAAATGTGTCTGATGTGCTTCTCTTACACACTTGCAGTGGTGTTCCGTAGAGAAAGCGTTTAGCTAAAACAATTACAGGTCAGCGCAACAGAGAATTGCTCTAGATGTATATGAGATTGTGCGTGCGTGCATGTGTGCGTGCGTGTGGGGAGGTGTGGGCGGCGTGGAGGAAACAGTCTCTCCATTAATCCACGCAATATTAAGGTTGGAGTGACACAGGACATGTCTTCGCCTCGCGTCAACTTGTCTGCCCGTCTGTCGTTGTCTGTCTGGCTGCACATATCAGCCCCGAAGGAGAAAGCATTCATTGTTTCATAACGAATGGCATAACCAACTCCCCCCCTTTGCCACGAGAGAGAGAGCGGCGGAGGGGGGAGGCAAGGGCAAGGGCAGGCTATACAGAGCTGGTGACCTCATCGTCCTGCTCCACCAGTGGTTACCAGCAATGCCGGGATTCCCGAAATGTGGGGGCGACACAAACAAGGACGGGCATTGTCCAAAAGAGGCAGCCAGCGCTCCGGGGCAGGAGAGAGCTGAAACCAGAGAGAGAGAGAGACGGCGGAGGAAGTGCTGTGTCAGGTCTGTGACACAGAACATCACTGAAACTCCACTGAGGAGAAGAGGAGAATGGAGGCCGATATGGAGGTCAAGGCAACTGTATGTCCAGCTCTGTTGGTCCACGTGGACAATTTATACTGATGTTGCGCAAAGAAAACAGCCGATCTACAAGCTCACACCGCGTTGCTTTGCGAGCTTGTAGATGACACCAGTGGACCGCTGCATTAAAGGAGAATTAGTCTGTGGCAAATTTGGGGGCAATTGGAGTGCTGGGTCAGCCCGCGATGAGCTGGCACACACAGCGACGTTGAATCTCTGATTTTGGTAGTGGGATGAGACTATACCCTCACAGCTCAAGTTCAGTGTGTTAACCCAGTGACAGCAATGTGCAGTCAGTGTACAGTAATGTTTGCAGAAGCACGCATGTGTCACGTACTGTACATGCACTTTAAAAATACAGTTGATTTCCAGTGAAGTTACGCTGAAATGTTGCAACATAGCATTTGTGAAAGACGAAGTGTCCTTGAGCAAGACTCTGAAGCCCAAATTGCTCCGGATGTGCAGGTTGGTGCCTTGCATGGTTTCCTCCGCCATCGGTGTATGAATGTGTGTGTGAATGGATGAACGTAATGCACAATCTATGTGAAGCACCTTGGATAAAAGCACTGTATAAATTCACCTTTTACGAAATGCACCATTTAAACATAAATGATGTGGGAAAACACAGTTTCACTTGTTCAAACAAAAAAGATGCAATGGTGGAGGACTAGGACACAAAATGAACTGCAATTGAAATAAATTGGAACCCAGGGAGAAAAACAGGCCCATCTTTCAGAAACCACAAAATCCATCACATCTGCATGTGCTCTCGATCGTGCTGCGTGGATGAAATATGCGTGTCAGTTACTTTCTCCACAGGGGGTGAACTGTAATGGCCTTATCAATGTCCTCACTGATATTTCCTGGCTCCGTGTGGACCTTTAATCCAATTATTGTCACAGTAGGACACCCTGGTTAAACCCGTGTGTCAAATGACTAAGCCTAAACTTGGCTTTTGATAAATAAATAAAAAAACCTGACTGCCTCGTATATACGTAGATAAAATACTGTTTGCGTTCTGGTGCCGAAAGTAGGATATCTGTGCATGAGATGCCTTTCTTAATGGCATTAACTAAACATGGTATTCATAATAATATCAATGCTAAAACTGCATTATTTAGAGTGGATTAACAGTTTTCAGTGTCCAAGCCAATTCAGAGATACGTGTATATAAAAGGGTCAAGATCACAGCGGAGTGTAGTCTAAATATAATCTTAAATTATTTAGACTACAGAGGTTCAGAAAGGAAAGAGGCCATTTCCACGTGTGTGGGGCAATGTTCTACAAATTTGAATTATACGGTTCTTTCCAAGAAAGGTCAACACTTGCCAAGCAGTTCACTTTGTGCAGTTCGGTTCACAGTCAAAGCATTGTGTACAGTTGGTTGAACTCTCAGTAAATGTGTGTAGATTATGTATTATATTATTATTAAATTATATGTTTTAATGTTGGAAGTTACAAATGTAACTGTGTAAAAAAAAAGACTATAAATAATTTTGCTGAGTACATTGCTTCAACAATACTGATCTATAAAATGTACAATTGTCTCAATGGATGTCCGGGAAAGAACAGCAGCATTTGTCTTTGTTTGGGACTCAACTCTATATGCATTTCTGTGAAATCTATAATATAGATTTCACATATTATGTGACTGTCTCAGTCTCAATTAATTGTAATCAAATATAACAAGGTACAGTGCATGCCATGTACTGAGCCATAATCTGGTTGTCTACAACAGAGGTTCTCAACGTTTTTGACCGACCCCGACCCCCAATATAAATTGACTGCTAGAATAACCTTCATAATAGAGACAATAGTACATAGTAAAGTTTACTATGTAAACTCCATTTCCATTTTCCAGCCATTCATTTTTTTTTTTTTTTTGGAGACCCCCCAAAATAATTTGGCGACCCCCCCCCCCCCTCCCCCTGAGGGGTCGCGACCCACGGGTTGAGAACCCCTGGTCTACAAAGTTGTGTTTTATTTATTGTATGAGTGAAAGAACCATACCGGTGTTTCCCCTAAAGACGGTTTATGCCTAAATCGGGCTCCGCCACACTAAACATACCCACATTGACAGAATCATGTCTTCCTGTGCCACCCGTCTGTGGCCAATATTTATCTTGAGCCAGCTAGAGAGAGGGGCTGCCATCTGAAAATGTATCATAATTATAATATATAGGCCAAGAGAAGATATTTGTTTTTTTTGCGTTCTTATTTCTTAATGTGATTTTTATAGATGCTGGCAACCTGATCCAACACATCGCTGTAGACTTGAAAGTGTGAGGCAAAAAAAAAGTAAAAAAGTATTACATTAATCTCTGCTAGTCGCTAATTCAAGTGTGGGCTCACACCCCGTTTTGCCCTCAGAGTGTGCCAAGTCTAAGATCACACTAAACTACATGCCATGTGTTTAAGACACTTGGCATTCTCAGCCCACAGTGTTCTGCCATGTAAACAGGGCGGCTCATGTCCAACAACGCTGAACAACTTGTTGACAGAAATAGCCCTTTCTAACTACTTCTGTCGCGGTTCAGCAAGTTCTTTGGCCCAAGTCCGCAAAACACGCCGACGACCAATACCACGGCACTCCTATAGGTTTCGGCAGTTACTTGGGGGGGGGGGGGGGGGTTCAAGTTTTCTCCTATCCGGCATGCTGTTGTTTAGGAATGGCCAAGGCGCTTTTCACAAGCCATCTCTGGTGGCAGCCGGGGAAATAGTTTGCCCACTAAAAGCATTCCCAGACCTGCCAGTACACCTTGCCAATAATAAACACTAATAAAAGCACAGGGCCATTATTCCCCAAAGCAGGAAGGAAGAGAGAGCAGCAGTTGGTACACTGCGCTCAGGTCAACATAACCTTTTTCTTTACAGGCCATCTGAGGCCCATTGTTACTACAGTAACAAGGGACGAGTAACACTGGCAGAAAGGAAGCCTTCGCCGATGCCTGGCATTCAGGATTGCCAGGGGTAAACGTTTCCTTTTCCCCTTACCACGGCCGGGCGTGGATTGGCTTTTTAATTGCCTTTTCTCAGCAGGAGGAGACGTCATCCAGATATATATATATATACAAATTAAGGACAATGACTTATTGTGTGAGATTGTAGCTTCTCTGAGGAGTCTTAACTTTAAAACGGCTGTAAAAACAAGCACTCTATGTGCCCGTGTGAAATATACACACACTTGCCGTGATTATTATTATTTTTTTTTTAATTTTTCATGTGTTTATGAGGTGACAGTACTTCATTAGACTCCTTGGTGTGGTTGTTATGTGCAATGATGTCTTCCCTTTGTAGTTAGGGTTTCTTCCTGGAGGCTATAACCTTGCCAGTCAAACGTACCAATGTAAAAAACAGTGATATAGTCATTATAGTGACAATCACAATATCATCCTCCCCCCTAACCCCTCCCCCTTTAACATACAACAACAACTGTGATTGCGGCTTCAGTTCAGGAAAAGAATCTTCATCCACATAACAATAATACTTGATGGTCATGTTTTAGGATGGGAAAAAAAATCACGGCACTCCATCTTTAATATCTGTGAAACAGAAGCGTTGGCGGCAAATTATACAACAGCTCTGTCTCACCTCACTGAGCCCTAGAAGCAACCAAACATTACAACACACAGTCTGAGTGATGCAACTATTTTATAACTACCTTTACTGTAGAACATGCTAGTATTTTATGTTCTCGGTTCCTCTATAGAATCAACAAGTGTTCAGACAAATGATGAGCTGTGCAAATACAGTCCGTCTCTTCCCCAATAGTAAAAAAAAAAAGTCAAGCACAGTTGCTGACTTAATAGAATGTTCGACCTCTGGGTGTAACGCAAAAATATATAAATATATAGAGCTTCGCAGCCCCGCCCCCTCCCGGGGACCAGAAGTTTATTCCCCGTAAATGTTCCTCGTAGACTTTTCTAAAAGTATTTATATAAAAGACGTTTCCACCGCGGACAAAGCTGTGGCTGAGTTGTGGCGACAAATGACAGTAAACACAATGTTTTGGGCCGATTTGCAAGAAGAACAACATGGCAGGATACAACACATTTTGCTTTGTTTTTCTTCTTACAAATTATTTGATCAGCGAAAAACATTGCGTTTATTGTTCACAACTCCAGTTGGCTTTGTCCGTGGCATAGTCGTCTTTAAATAAATACTTTTTGAAAAGTCTATGAAGAAAAGGAATGAGAAATTCACTTCTGGTTCTAGCCTCGTCATGAAATGGGACGGGACTGCAACGCTCTATACATACTACTATACTATATATATTGGTGTTACACTAAAAACTTAGCTTCCCATCATGCACCTGTAACCAGTTGTAGTTCACACTAGTGTGAAGCTCTCAACAGTGCCATTTCAGGTCGGTACATGGAGACCGTACATACATACAGTCAGACAGACACGCATAGCTGTACATAGGAGACGGTGTGCCACGGCTTTAAAAAGAAAAGAGCGAGGCAACAGGTAGGCATCACAATGTATAGCTGTAACAACAACACTGCCTTGAACACATCGGTTTTAATGTCGCTTTCCCAGACATCATTATTGTGTTGTCCTTCTAGTGGAAAACAAGACAAACCACTCGGTGCATTGCAACACCTATAACTCCTGCTCTATGCACCTGGCTGTTGAAAGTGCTTGACGAGATAGTGGACACGGTCGGGTAATTCCCAGTGCAGAATTATGTGGAGAGTGGAGGGTGAGTGGGCCGTTGCTAGGGCTACTATCAGCAAAGGCCTGTATCCTCATGACCTTAACCACTTAAACAATACATTGCATTAGAGCCTGTAGATTTGCTTTTTTAAATGCTATTCTTTTGAAAATATGTGTCTATGACGTAGGGATGTGAATTATCGATGAATGCATTGATAGTTAATTGATAGGTTATCGATCGATTAACCGGTTAGTTGATAAGCAGCGTTTTTGTAATTTTTTTTGGAGAATCTTAATTTCCCTCAATGTCTAACATACAAATCTACATTTTGCTATACAGAAATAATACAAAAAGCATATTATATTATTTAATAAAATATTTATTTGCCCATTGATGATACAGGGCCAGGCAATGGCAGATTTGTATGATGCGTTCCTCTGCAACACGCGCGCGACCGCGTAGCATTGCATTCACAGAAAACCACCCAATGATAGAACCGCATAATTTTCGATTAATTACAATTATTTATCTGTTAACGACTAACGACTAATTTCATAACGGTGAATAATCGATTAACGATTAACTATTAACATCCCTATAAAGGCAAAAATAGGGATGCCAGCCAGTGACTGGTTAATAAGGATTTGACTGACATGGTTATCAGCATGCTTCAACTCTAATTCCGTCCATTAAACGATCTACAAGATCACAACGCATAGTAGATTGTAGATCAAAAGATTGTTATACATTAATTTAAAAACTTTCTGCATATGGAGTACATTCTTCTTTTGGTACTTCAAAAGTATTTTATTTATAAAAAATACCTTTACAGAGTTTTTCTACATTAAAAAATGGATACTTTCACTTAACCCATTTTGGGCGGGAACCCCTTTTGCCTTAGCTATTGAAAAATAGCAGATCTACAAGCTCATAGCGCGCCACCGAGTGGCGCGCTACGAGCTTGTAGGGTCTGCTATTTTTTTGAAAAATCGAAGAACCACGAAGACATTTTTAGAAACTGATCTCAGGTCAAAATGGGTTAAGTAAAAGAAAGAACGCGAGTACTTTTCCCACCACTAGTAATGGTTCTGCACTCGCTCCTGCTGCGGTCACGAGCGCACAACTCAAATGGGTTGGTTATCCGCTGCCCAGGCCCGGGGTGACGACAGGCCTGGCGACTCAGGCAAATATAGGCTAGGTAGTCATTCCTGGCTGGCCAGGTGGAGAGAGCCTGCTAAGACAGCCTGCTGTATAGCACAACGCAACAGCAGAGGACCATTCTGGAATTTCCTGTATAACTAGACAGAGCCAGCTTGTCTATACGGCAGAAAAGTGGGGTGTGTGTGTGTGTGTGTGTGTGTGTGTGTGTGTGTGTGTGTGTGTGTGTGCGTGCGTGCAGGATGGATGAGTGGGAACATGTCGATAGGGCAGATATCGAAGTCATGTAGAGAGCCAGGTTAACCCCAGGGCGCGCGCGCAGACGCACACACACACACACACACACACACACACACACACACACACACACACACACACACACACACACAGTCACACACACGTTGAGAAAGATGCAAAACACTGGGGAAAATCCCAATCCCTGTGTTGTTTAGCGCTAAGTGGAGCTCTGGACAAGTCTAGACCAGAAAAATGATACATTACACACAAAAGAAGGGGGCAGATGGGCAGACAAATGGTATAGGAAGGAATAGCAGGTAAAGGAGAAAGAAGAAAAGGGGCAATTATAGATAAATGTTCACAGGTGCCTTTGAGCATATACTGTAGTGTACACATACGCGCACACGCACACACACACACACACACACACGCACACACACTTGTCGCTGCCCCAGCATGGGGGCCAATAATGTGTATAACATTTGTTACTTCATGTCCCATAGCCTCTGTCCAGACTGCTTACTGTGTGTGACCGGAACATGAAAGTCCACATGAGGCCGACGTGAGGTTTAGTGTCTCCAGATGTGAGACGCTGCCGCGCAGAAAGCCCAGAGCCTCCCCTTGATCTGGCTCGGGTGGATTAATGAAACGCAAAAAAGGGGTTGTGACGGCTGAAAGGTCGTTCAGAAAAGAGCAGGGGAGGTCACCCCCCCCCCCCCCCCCCCCCCCCTAGAAATAAAATAAAAATCTCAAACAGCTCCCCTGTGTAAATAATACCGTACAGAATAAACATAGAGCATGCATTCTGAAAGAAAGATGAGCTTCATTTGACTTCTAGTCCTCCTTGCATGTTAAAAAAAAGAGAACAAGCAAATACATGCAATCGCTAATAATACCGTCTACGCCGGGTGGGCATGTCAAGCAAAGAGATGTTTATGCAACATATACACAGTTAGGTGCGTAGTAGTGAGTCACTCGAAAATAGGGGGGGGGGGGGGGGGGGGGGGAGAGAAAGACCGCAGTGATGCAATAGAACATCTAACTACGCAGGAGCCCCCCACCCCCACCCCCCCCCACCTCCCCATCCTGCCTGTGTCATTTCCCCCTATACTCCTCCTGACCTGATGCTTTCCCAGCAGCTCGTGGGCAGCCAATCCCAGTTGTATTCCTGTCATAGGCTTTTGGGTATTCCTGGGAACAGGAATCCGCCCACTCTCATAGTAAATGCGACCTGGTCGCAATAAAGGGAATTTTAAAAGTAAGTAGAGGCACGACCTAGAAGTGGTTGGAAAGGGAGGTGTGCTAACAATTCATTTAAATCAGTCGTCGGCCCGGTCCGACTGTGGCCGCCAGGTCAAGGAAGGTGTGTGTGTGTGTGTGTGTGTGTGTGTGTGTGTGTGTGTGTGTGTGTGTGTGTGTGAGACAAGTTCACACTGGGACACAAACACGCAGAATGGAAGGGAAACATGAAACAAATAATTTAGTCTAATCTAATCTAGGTATCTCTCTCTCTGCGCTGCAAGGTTGGCGTGGTGAGCGGAGAAGGAGCAGGGTGAGGTCAAAACAACAGATAAAAGATACTGTACGCAAACATAATTTACTGGTTATTTCTCATTTACCAAAAGAGATGTGTCTCAATAGCCTGTCCTCTCTTGCACAACATGCCTTCTGCATGTCCACGCCTCAAACACGCTTATTAACACAAACACACGCACGCACAAATGCACACTCACACACAATATGTTGATTTTGTGTGTGATTTTATGAATGCTATTTTATTTATAATTTTGACATTTTTAACCCTAGCCCCAAAGCCAGAGTTAAAACGTTTT
Source organism: Protomyctophum bolini (assembly GCF_963924005.1). NCBI lineage: Eukaryota > Metazoa > Chordata > Actinopteri > Myctophiformes > Myctophidae > Protomyctophum > Protomyctophum bolini. Next base: position 22,890,487 of record NC_137876.1, read on the forward strand.
TATTTATTTTTTATTTTTGAGTGGTGTAACCACTCCAACAAACAGCAATGTCCGTGTCCGCCTATGTGTTCAACTATGTATGTGTTAATGAGCACGAGTATGACTATTAGTACCAGTAGGGGCGCTGTTGTGCCAGAAAGAGAGATAGTGCTGTACTGTTGCCTGCTAATGAGAGAGAGAGAGAGAGAGAGAGAGGAGGGGATATTGTTGTTCCATGTTGGCGGCCAAATACATTATAATTCCGGGGGTTCTTGACATGAAATAGTTTAAGAACGACTGACGTAGGTTTTTCAGAAAACTGTCATGATTTAGAAGACATTTTGTAGAATCCTTCTCAAGTCTAAATGGGTTAAGTACTGTGCGCCGGTGTTGAACGAGAACGAGGGAAAGTGTCCTTGCAACGTCTATTTCTCAAATTCTGCCAGCTGTACATGTGTGGCCCTGCACAAAAGTAATAGAAGTACACACACAATGACAGACAGACGCACAGTCTTGGCCACTCCCATTTATACTCCGTGTAGCCAACGGCATGCACTGTAGCCTTTCTTCACATTGCCAGACTGTCTCTTTCATCACTCCTATACACTGATATTCAATACTATTATGCTTTGAAGGTTAACCCATTATAAGACCTGAGGCCGATTCTACAAATGCTTTAGAAATCAGTAGGTCTGAAATATTTTCGTGCCAAGGACCCCCCCCCAAAAAAATGATATTGTATTGCCAGGGACCCCGCCACCCCAGAAGCGAAGATGTGTGTTAAAATAATGAAAAACGTACACTTTAAGATTCTTCTTTCTTCCAGCGCGGCACGAAGTGACCCTCTGTGAGCTTATATCAGAGTTTAAAATACTGTAGGGTGCATTTTGCATCCCAAAACGCAGTTTATAGTTAAGGGACGCAATAAAACAATGACCTCTGCATCCACGGGATGCACTGCTGTACTGTTTTTTATTCTAGTTTATTTTGCTAGCTTTAGTTATAATAACCTTCTTCTGTTTTCTACATGAATATAACCACATTATAACCATATACAATGAAATGGGAGTAATGCTGCAATTTGTAAAAAAAATAATAATAATAACGTTGTTGAAGTGGGACTTATGTCCCTGGGACTCATCTAAAAGACCATCCCTGCAACCCGGGACTCATTACATTGAAAACCTATTTACATCACTGATATATACCTGCTATTTTTGAGAACCAATGTTCTAAACCATTGTTCTAAGGGTTTTCAGGAAAAAAAATACATTGCTATAATAGCTAAAATGACACAGATTCTTTCCCGATTTTAACTGGTTAACACACCCGCATATGCGTGGGGCTTTCAGCGGCAAAGATTTACATACAAGTAGGATGATTTCCAGTCACTGAAACGAAGTCGACTATAATAATGATCAGAATTAGAATAATGTTGCATTGCTGTGTACGGGGGAACTGGTGGAGGAAGTTGTCTCGAGTTCCCCACCATAGATAGGCCTTGTTCGACATGTGTGCAATGTGCATCACATGTGTGCCTTTGTTTAGCACATCGCTAAACCTTTCTGGATTAGAGAACAGCGATGGATGTCTCTTGTCTAAACAGAAACATGGATACACAAACCTGCAACGAGCCCCTTTGAGTAGAGGGCCAAAAACACAGAGCCAAACAGAGGAGGCTAATGATACCCTTAGCTGGCTATAAACAAGAGGAACATGTTGCTGAGACATGAGGAATTCAGCTAGGCACTGAGAGACGAGCTAAAATTAGACCGTGTGTTTACCACCTTCTGAGACAAGAAAATGGCTTGAAACCTGTTGCTTTTTTACCCCCAGTAACAATGCACTGAAATTCAAGCACTTTAGGGACTATTTATTGCCAAAGGTATTCACAGATGAATTTAGTTCGTTGTATTTTAGGGTGTATGCCTACGGTATATTTTTCTTACTCCAAGATTACACATTTTAGTGACTGAAATGTTTATTAAGCAAGCAGAGTATGTTAACTATACTTAAACCCCAGCACCCGCATGGTGGGGAAAGTTTATTAAGCAAGCAGAGTATGTTAACTATACTTAAACCCCAGCACCCGCATGGTGGGGAAAGTTAAACCAGAGTATGTTAACTATACTTAAACCCCAGCACCCGCATGGTGGGGAAAGTTAAACCAGAGTATGTTAACTATACTTAAACCCCAGCACCCGCATGGTGGGGAAAGTTAAACCAGAGTATGTTAACTATACTTAAACCCCAGCACCCGCATGGTGGGGAAAGTTAAACCAGAGTATGTTAACTATACTTAAACCCCAGCACCCGCATGGTGGGGAAAGTTAAACCAGAGTATGTTAACTATACTTAAACCCCAGCACCCGCATGGTGGGGAAAGTTAAACCAGAGTATGTTAACTATACTTAAACCCCAGCACCCGCATGGTGGGGAAAGTTAAACCAGAGTATGTTAACTATACTTAAACCCCAGCACCCGCATGGTGGGGAAAGTTAAACCAGAGTATGTTAACTATACTTAAACCCCAGCACCCGCATGGTGGGGAAAGTTAAACCAGAGTATGTTAACTATACTTAAACCCCAGCACCCGCATGGTGGGGAAAGTTAAACCAGAGTATGTTAACTATACTTAAACCCCAGCACCCGCATGGTGGGGAAAGTTAAACCAGAGTATGTTAACTATACTTAAACCCCAGCACCCGCATGGTGGGGAAAGTTAAACCAGAGTATGTTAACTATACTTAAACCCCAGCACCCGCATGGTGGGGAAAGTTAAACCAGAGTATGTTAACTATACTTAAACCCCAGCACCCGCATGGTGGGGAAAGTTAAACCAGAGTATGTTAACTATACTTAAACCCCAGCACCCGCATGGTGGGGAAAGTTAAACCAGAGTATGTTAACTATACTTAAACCCCAGCACCCGCATGGTGGGGAAAGTTAAACCAGAGTATGTTAACTATACTTAAACCCCAGCACCCGCATGGTGGGGAAAGTTTTCATGGAAAGTAGCAGATCGACAAGCTCACCAGCCCAGAGCTACTTTGCTATTTTCAGAGAAAGCTTTCCCCACAATGACAGAAAACCGACAATACACTAGTACAGAGCCCAGAGGTACTCCGGTCAACCAAATAGGGTTTCATTCAACAGTTGAATCTTGATGTGTAGGGCTGTCATGGTTACAAATTTAAGTTGACGATTAATTGTCACACAAATAATTGTGATTAACGATCACTGACACATTTAATGTTTCATATTTTTTCTTTCCAAAATATTTACAAAATAGCGGAAATAGTTACAACAAGCTTTCAACACACAAAGTGCCGTGTTGTAAGCTTGTAGATCTGCTGTTTCTGCAATTCTTGAAAAAGGTTTGAAAACGTATGGACATTTTTCAACATGGAAATTGCAAACAATTGACGATTATGCAAAAACAATTGCGATTAGGCGATTATGTAATAATTGCGACAGGCCCAGCGACGTGACGCATCGTGAGCTCTGATCTTTTCAAAAACAAAAGTATTTTTTATGAATTTTCTAAAAGCAATGTTTAAAGTGGTTAAATATTATTGGGTAGAGTTATTATTATGACTGCACTGTCCAAACCGGTCTGGGCTGTGTCGGTGATCAACAGGCTCATGAAAACACAGTATTCCATAGGGACTATAGGTTCATGCGTTTACACGTGGCTCCTTCCAAATTCACACCGTCACTCAACATTTTACTGTTGCTGGTAAAACGGAGCACTGTCACCCCCACATTTCCTGTGGTGTATGGTGGGGAAAAAAGTAAGGATTCTATTGGGAATGCACGTCTTTACAGAGTCGAGGGGATGGACTTACTGAAAATGTACGGGGGGGGGGGGGGATTACTTTAGGCCAGTGAGGGGGAGATCTCGCGGCGGGGTAGAGAGAACGAAAACGAGGGAGGATTATGAAGGCATGAGCAGAAAGACGGAGGAAGAATGCAAGCAATAGAATAAACAAACGGGGGGCTGCCATGCCAAGCGCTGGCTCAACCGAGGTACTTCCCCTTATGTGCACAGCTGGATTTACGAGACGGTGAGCAATAGTGCCCCTCCTGTCTCCCAGACTCTGACACAGGCAGGGGAATTTAACTTCCCTGTGCTAGGCCGCGTTAAAAATAGCATGGTGGACAACTGAGAGCGCTATAGTAGCCTAATAGCAACAACAACAATAGCACCTTGCCAAGGCCCAGAGTGCCTTGTCTGTCTGTCGCTCAGTGTCTCTGAAAAACATGTCCACGGTCTGGACTTTTCCACCCGTCTCCAAGCTAAGCCTGTACTTGGTTGTCAGAAACTTGACGCATGGTGCGTGTGGGTTGTGGGGTTGTCACTGTGAGTGTCAGTTAGAGCAGTGGTACTCAGCCTGTGGGTCTGACTGGAACCCCCAGGAGGGTCGCCACATGACTTTTCTCCCTTGTTCTTCTGTGGTACCCCAATAAAAAATAAAAATAAATCCACCATTTAAAGTTTGATGCACGGTCACGTCAACAACTGATTTCTCCATTGAAAAATCAATTGTTTCTCATCGAGGAACACAATCTAAAACCACATATTATACACACACAAAGACCCCAGGAAAGGGTTCTAAATCTTCTAAACGTCATTAACATTACATTACATTTAAAGTGTCTCTATAAGAGGTGCATGTCTAAAGTTGTGCAAAATAAACTATAAAGCATGTTTACTTTTGACCCAAGAAGCGCTTGTTTCACAACATTTCGGTGTCCATGGTCAGAAGTGTATATTACAGAGTGGACCATCTTATCTTCAGCTAAACGCTCTATGGAATAAACTTCAGTGGATTACAATCGTAACCTTGATCCGTGGGGATCCATAGTACTACTCATTAAAAGATACATAAATAACAAAATAACATGTTTTACAGATGGGCACAAACAAATACGCTTTTAGCTTCAGCCTACCGATCAACCAGAAAAATAAATGGTTATGATACTGTTGATCACCGATTATAAGATTATAATATATCGCTCTTTATCTCTATACAAAAACATTCTTAGCAAACTCCCTCATACTGGCATACGTTACGTAACTTGCTTGTAACCGAGTCATGACTTAAGTTTATTCTCTTCATTGTTGTTGACAAAAAAAATTATAATAATAATCACAGCAGGAAAGTTCCAGGTAAAGAGGGTTACACGACTGAAGATTTGCCACATGTCCTATGTATCTATGTTATCATGAAAAAGCAGGGGTGCCCACACATTTTAGGCTTGAGAGCTACTTTCCAAATGACCAGCTCAAACACATCTACTCACCAAAAAAAATATTATACCATTGCTGAAAATAGAGAGGGAAATGGAATTAGTAGGGGTTTTTTATGACTTTGTAATGATATACGTTTGTGCGATACACTCTTGAAAACAAAGTATTGCATTGTGGGTTTGAGCTTCCCTTTTTGATATCAAGTGAAGTCACCTTAATGCAGATGCCCCTTTTTTATTATATTTTTAGGGACATGTCATGTTGTGGTCTACCAGAAAAACCTGTGCCATCTACTGGTACAGGTAGATCAATGTTCCAATAGGAACGGGAGGAACTAAGTCTATACTGTAGGTAAGTAAGATGTAAAGGAATGCAAAATAACTACGTTATTGACCTCTCTCTCTCTCTCTCTCTCTCTCTCTCTCTCTCTCTCTCTGAGTTGCTTTGCTCTTGGCAATAGTGGATGTGGCTCTAATTCATCTCCCTCTTACTGCTAGCGTCAGTACACTGTACTTACTGTACTGTACAGTACACTGCATTTACGATCAGCAATTTGAAGCATCTGTCTGACGTTTTCAGACCACAAAATGGCATCACGTTGCACTGAAAACTGACAAAAACTCTAGTGTTAACAAGGGGGGGGGGATGACAGAAAACAAACCCAATGGCAAATTTGTTTCCTGCGCAATAGAGGACATAAATTAATTGTAAAACACCCACACGCCGCATTGGTGTGACAGGCTATGATAAAAGATTGCACTTAAAAGCTGCAATGAATGAAACATTATTGGAACCAATCTGTATGGTAGAGTACAGTGATGGAAGAAGTAAAATGAATAAAGTATCAATATGAACTGTAGAAAAGTGTCCTTACAGCACCAATAGAGTACTCATTATGCAGAAAGTCTACTTTCTCAGGTTTTCAAAAGTAGAAAAATAGCCGATCTACAAACATTGATTTTCAAATAGCCAGTGTATTATATAGGGCTGAAGTGGTTATGTAACTGTGGTAACTCTAAATTGTCAAATAACTGTAGTGGAGTACAGTACAATATTTGCCTCTGAGATGTAGTAAGTATTGAAAATTAGAAATATCCAGTAAAGTAAAATGACAAAAAGACTTCAAACTTGTACTTAAGTACATCATGTACTTAGTTACTTCCCACCACTGGTAGAGTAATACAAGTAGACGAGGCGGTCTCCCTTACCCTTCCTTGGAGAAATAGCAGACCGCAGAATGCCGTGACTGACTGGCCAATCAGAATCGAGCATCCAACCGAGCCGTGTGCAATAATAAAGACAATAGAACTCACCGGTAGTTCATCGGGTTCAGGTAGAAACTCGGCGTCCTCCCCGAAAATAAAGTCTGGCGGTAGCTCGGGATACCGAGTGTTGAATATGATGTCCCCTGCAACAGAACACACAGAGAGAGAGGAAAATAATTCACATTGGTGCCCTGCTGCGCTAGACAAGATCTGGTGGGAGGAAAAGGCATCTTGCACCCTCTGTTGAACAAGTATTGCAGTGGTTTTCAACCCTTTTCATATGAAGGTCCAGTATTTATTCTGCATTCGAGCCTGCACGGACAAGCTTTAGCCTCTCAGACCCAAAACGTAGAATATTCTGTTGCTGTATTGATGTTGGTACCATAGGAGAGATAGCGGGCAGCCATTGATCAAAATCACAATTCTTCTACATTCTCTAATTGTGTAGACCTCTTGCAAATTAAGTAATTAAGTATGTTTAACAATAATGTAACTTTTGAAACCAAATGGACCCATACGGGTCATATGGTTTCATGTCCCGCACTCAAGAGTTAAAGATCTATAAGGGTCCATTTGGTTACCACTGAAAACCACCTTTGAAGTATGGCACTCATAAACATATACATAAAATAAAGTGATTTCCATCTCCTCTATGCGATAGTTGCGCCATGATGGCAATGACATATGAAGCCAAAGAAGAGATGTGTGTACTTTGCTCTGCAGGGATCTAGGGAATATTTGTCAGTGGGTTCCCCAGTTAACTCATTTAGATTCTACAAATGTCTTCTAAATCCTGACAGTTTTCTGAAAAACGAAACCCATGTTTCCATGTCAGTGTTTCTCAAACATTTTCATGTCAAGGACCCCCAAGATTATATGTAATTGGCCGCCGACCCCCATCTGAAAATATGTTGTTCCAGGGACCCCCCCAGAAGCAAAGATTTGAGTTAAAAACGTTCACTGTGAAAGAATATTCAAAGATTTGAGTTAAAAACGTTCACTGTGAAAGAATATTCAAAGATTTGCCCCACATTTTCAGGAATTTTCAAAAATAGCAGACCTACAAGCTCGTAGCACGGCACTCTGTACCGTGCTACGAGCTTGTAGATCATAATGCTTAAAACACCAAAAGGGGTTCCCGCCCCAAAATGGGTTAAAGGAATGACAGTTACGAACCAAATGAACCCTTGCGGCTGTGTAATTCAAAAGAGTGTCAAATTGGAATGGAATGGACGGTTACAGCTCCATTTGGTTCCATTTATTCACTCAAGAGTTCAATTGACACCAAGGATTGTGGACTGGTGTCCTAGAGATAAATATTGTATCAAATCAAATGGTGGTCCAGTGACGTAATGCATCTCAAACTGGGGACAGTGGGGTTTAGGGCAGTGCTTCTCAAACGTTTTTCATGTCAAGGACCCCTAAATCGACATTTATTAGCCTGCGGACGCTCGTTTGAAAAGATGTGCCAGGGAACCCCATAAGAGAAGATTTGTATCACGGCTCTAGCAGTGATTCTCAACCATTATAATTTCATTATATTTGGACATGCATTAGTCTACGGACCCCCATTTAATGGCATTTTTATCTCTGGGAGACTGCATGGACCCCAAGTTGTATCGCAAAATCATTGTTAATTTAACTCTTGAGTGTGTAACGGGTCCGTTTGGTTCCATTTGTACACTCTCTGAATTACAGACCCATAAGGGTCCATTTGGTTCCTAACTATCATTTAGTTGGGGACCCCCTGGAACTCCCTCCCTCGAGGACCCCAGGGCACTTTGGGACAGTTTTACATGGCAAAACCAGAGGAGCTGCTTAATGGAACTGGCAAACAGTAATAGCCAGTGTGAGTGAGCACTGATGCAATAGTTAAAAATGAAATGGGCTCAGGCGAGGACAAGACAACACAACACACAGCCTATCACACGGTGTGCACTGTGCAGCTATAGAAATTAAGGCTGGTTCACGGTGTTCAAATGTTATGTATTATGTTACACAATGCTATTCCTGGCCATTCTAGGCTGTTCTGTTCTGCTTTTTTCTGCGATTGTGCCGGAGACATGAGCAAGAGGAGACAAACATATACACATATGGCAGTGTTTTTCCAGTGGGAAAGTGTCAAATGAGGAGAGGAGAGGAGAGGAGAGGAGAGGAGAGGAGAGGAGAGGAGAGGAGAGGAGAGGATGTGCTGTAAATCTGTTACAAAGGGCCTGGAAGCCAGTCAGACATGTGGGTCCAGTATACAGGCTCAACCCTACCCCAGGGGGAAGCTGTAAGGAAACGGAGAGGCCTTGGCATCAGGTTCTTTGTACACATGTTTTAACCTTACAAAGCAATCAGGCAGACAAACAACGGCAGAGCACTGGAGAACTGAATAATTGGTCAATAACAAGCTAATAAGAGAATAACAGCGAAGGGCACCAATCAGTGTGTAGCAGCAGCGCCGACCGCAGATGTAGTGAGGTGGAGTGAGTGGGGGGGCTTAGCCCAGTTCCCTGCCAGCGTGTGCCATGCTCTTGCACGCGATCGGCAGGCAGGTCCAGACACTGGCAAAGAAAGAAGGGGGGGGGGGATGGATGGGGGGGAGTGAAGGAAAAAAAAAACCTAAGGCCTTGCATCCTTGACTAAACAAACACTCTTCCTCAGGCTAAATCACAGGAAAGAACATCAACCAGTAAAATCAGAAGAAGCAATGCTGCATGCCATGCCAATGGCATTTTGTTCCTCATTCCCCTGCTAGGTCTGCTGCCAGTGCCACCGTTGGGTGAATGTTAAACATTCAAAACAAACATATCAATGACAAATAGAATGTTCAGTTTTTGAGGGGCGCTAGCCCCTCATATAAACAGCTACAGTGTAGATTCTGTCTTAACCCTATAAGACCCGGATATATTTCTACTTGCAAAAAAAGATATTTCAACCTTACTACTACTTTGTACTACTAGGACTTATGTTAAAATCATAGGTTCAAAATGGCACAGAGTCCAGAATTATTATTTTTTGTGTGAATTTCAGCCTCTGTGGGGGGTATTTATATGCAAATATCATGACCAATGCCATTGCAATGGCATTGCAATGAACATCAATGATGACGTTTAGGTGAAATTCATTAAAATAAAAATGTTACCGAAAAGCAACACTGGGTCTTACAGGGTTAACGCAAACATTAAATGCCATTGAACAATGAATGGAGAATTTACGTCATATTATGTGTCTGAGCAAATCGGCTCTCGGTATGTTGGTGGAAACCCTTGGTCAATAAGGGACCACTATTCTTGGTGACGTAACTATGGTATGTTTCAAGTTTGGTATAAGGTCAATAATTGATTACTTCACATGGGTGTGATTTTTACACCATCACGTAGCTAAGATAGCATAGGCTATATGCATGTACTGTACATTTGTGTCATCAATACCATGTTACAATACTGACAATTCTGCCGGTTTCTAATACACACACACAGCACAATGCCTGATTATGTACAGTACTGTATTAGATGTTGTTCATTCTATTCTACCTCACCAAGGTCTAGAACATCCTTTGTCACCAATGGCATCAGAAACTTTAGTCACACAATTACAGGTGAAAGAAGTGGAGAAGAAGAGAGTCAGAGCAGGAGTAACTGTACCCAGAGAAGTCATAGAGTAGTGTGAGCAGGCTGGAGATAGGGAATTATTTCTTTGGTGTGGTCAAAATCCCAATAAAAGCTCAGAAATATAGCTGCTATTTTTGAAAAATCCTGAAAATGTGGCGCAAATCTTTGAATATTCTTTCACAGTGAACGTTTTTAACTCAAATCTTTGCTTCTGGGGGGGGGGGGGGGGGTCCCTGGAACAACATATTTTCAGATGGGGATCGGTGGCCAATTACATATAATCTTGGGGGTCCTTGACATGAAAATGTTTGAGAAACACTGACATGGAAACATGGGTTTCGTTTGTCAGAAAACTGTCAGGATTTAGAAGACATTTGTAGAATCTAAATGGGTTAACTGGGGAACCCTTGGGGGTGCCTGATGGACCCCACACTGACAAATATTCCCTAGATCCCTGCAGAGCAAAGTACACACATCTCTTCTTTGGCTTCATATGTCATTGCCATCATGGAGAAACTATCGCATAGATCTTTGCTTCTGGGGGGGGTCCCTGGAGATGGCATGTAAAAGGACCATGTCACAGATTTCCATCCCATCTTCATATATTTGGTCCTCACTAATGCTCACTTTTAAGATGACACCATTTATGTCTACTTGCTTGAGGGCTGGGGGGGGGGGGGGGGGAAGAGAGAACTCAACGCTCTTATGATGATGTGTTTAATGAACCATCAGTTGAGAGTCAGAGCATCATGACATGAAACACACAAAGCCATGCAAAAGCTAATCGATAAGATTTATATAACACAATTAATATACACAACGAAGTTGTTAAACTTTAGGTTGCTGTTGCTGTTGACAGATAAGCCTGGACCTGAGTGCAGTTTTATTTCCATGCATGGGAAGGCAGATTTCCTGATTGGAGGAGGAGGAACGAAGGAGGCGGAGAAGGAGAAGAAGACAGATAATAGCACAATGGCCGAATAGATAAGTTTAAGTCAGTCATTCTGCATCGCCAGTGTCTTGAGCTCACAGCCTCAAACACCAAAGGCAACATTGTTGAGGTCCCTCCAAGTGAGAAACCACTGATGGCTTCACTTATGACTTGGGCAATCATCAGGGTAGATTTCAAACTAGTGTAAGACACAATCCTAAGAATGTGTGTACTTCATCAAGACTTCACTTATGATGAGATGTCAGAATTTATGTTTTATGAAGATTGACTGCTCCACAAATGCCAGATGACGAAGTTTGGCATAGGTGTGCAAAGTCTTGTTTATTCCCATGGGAAGGCACAGTTCCTTGTAGAAGAAAAGAAAAACAATGACAAACAGCAGATGTCAGCAGATGACAGCTGCCAGCGCCTAATTACTTTCTACAAGATGTGGTGTAAATCATGTAATTTCTGCCGAAACACTCGTGAGCATACTAATGTCATCTTATGTGGAAAGATCTAAGTGCATTTTAAAAAGGGAAAGAATGCCAAATGAGCTGTAAGACTCAAGAGTAACATTTTATTTACGACATATTTTATCATCACTGAATGTTTTTACACCTGCACATACAAGCTTCAATTTCCGTGTATGCTTCTTCAATCTTAAATGAATAGACATCTGTTCAAATGACTTGGTGATCAGTATTTCAACACACAGAAAAAAACCAGTTTTTCCAATCCAGCTCTCCTATATGGCTTTCTTCAGCTATCTTTGAAATATTGTCATTGATTCAGTAGTAGACGCTGCCAATGGAAGTTCAATAAAAAAAAGTGATGGGCGCTTGGAAATGTTTGTTTAACCCTTTAAGACCTGAGACCAGATTCTACAAATGTCTTCTTCTTCCTAACAGATTTCTGAAAAAAACTGTTTCTATGTCAGTGGTGCTCAAACTTTTTCATGTCAGGGCCCTCAAAAGTATCTGTATTCTGCCGCCAACCCCCATCTGAAAATGTTTTGTTCCAGGGAAGGGACCCCCCCAGAAGCAAAGATTTGAGATAAAAACATTCGCTGTGAAAGAATATATATATATTAATTCGATTTGCGTCACATTGTCAAGATTAAAAAAATAGCAGATCTACAAGCTCGTAGCGCGGCACTTGATGCCACGCTATGAGCTTGTATATCAGTTGTGGTTAAAAGCTTAGGCGACACAGGTGCGTTCCAGGTCTTAATGAATTAAAGTGCTGTAAAAATAAAAGTTCATAGACTTGGCTGCCATATGACAATTTCAAAAGCCAGGCATTGATTGGAGGGACTAGCCTAGCGCCCTATAGGCGCTAACAAAAATAAAGGGTCCTACTGTTTAGATTCTGTTTTCTTATACGTAAATGACCTGGTGTGACCCATATACGCATCAACTGAATTTATCCATTCGGACATCATTCATCACCTTGACAGATCGTACGCCCAAGTTTCTGTAGACCTTTGCCCACTCAAGTCAGCTGATAAATACACCCAACCAGTTGGTTACAATGACCTGCTTTATGTACTGCTATGATGAAATCAAAAAATGGCAAACATACAATATTGCTACAGGGCGTGTGCGCGTGCGTGTGTGTGTGTGTGTGTGTGTGTGTGTGTGTGTGTGTGTGTGTGTGTGTGTGTGTGTGTGTGTGTGTGTGTGTGTGTGTGTGTGTGTGTGTGTGTGTGTGTTTGTGTATGCGTGTGTGTGCGTGTGTCAAATTGGTCTCATGATTCACTATAATTCCAGAAACACCAAATTAAAATCATTCTCCACCGAGATAATAATTACTTCCTAACATGTTGTGGCTTTTCCGTTCAGAGGTTCAGGAGCAATGCTCATGAAGCAAGTCTTAAATGTGGGACTCCAATCACAAACAAGGCACCGTTCCAGTAATGGTTGAGTCACAAAAACAACACCGTGTTTTTTTTATCACGTGTAGTCTGTAGTGCTCAAAAGTTAAACAAATCATATTCTGTGCCTGAGATATACTGTATAAACATGGAGCTCTAATCATCAGCAAACAGGATCCAAATAAAAGCAAACAGTAGACTGTAATTGTTGTGATTCAGATGAAACTAGCTACTTATTTATTTTAAAAAGGAAAATAAATCGGTTTCACTCTGCTTTGTAAATATTCTGCATTTCTATAGCGCCTTTATTCAAAGCACGTTACAATGTGCATTACTATACTGAGTAGATCACTCTTCACCCATTCACACACCGACAGCAGAGGCAATCATGTACAGTAAGGCACCAACGTACTTATGGGGAGAATTTAAGAGTTCGGACAGTGTCTTGCTCAAGGACACTTTTCCATCACTCTCCCTTTTGTGAAAGGGAGAGTCCTCACTCTCACTTTGTAAATGGTAGAGTGAAAGTATTAGAAACGGAAGCTTTATACAGCTATAGTACGTGTAAGTAGGCTGATGCAGGGTACATGGTACAATGCAGGGTACAATGACTGCAGTGGATAGAAAACGGAATATCTCCTGGTTGTTTTTTTATTCTTCCAATAAGCCAGCTAGTTTCATTAGTGTCATTACCAATGGGAAGTAGCCAGTTAGGGAAACAAGTGGCCTCATGACTCAATGAGGGGACACAGACAGTACACAAGGACAGACACTGTTCTCAGGCTGAGCTGGATTCTGTTTTCATCAGCATATCTCAGCTACTTTGTGACTGGTTGGTTAAAAAAAAAGATTTAGCATAGAGAAACAATGACAATTACTGTTGACCAGTTTTCATTTTGACAGGCGAATTAGTTTTAGTCATAGTCTTTTGAATATAATTCCATTTCAGTCAGATTTTAGTCATCTGAATGTTTTCGTTTTAGTCAATTAAATCTACAGCTGATTTAGTCGACAAAAACTTTGGCAGGCCTTGATGGCATTGTAATGCCTCATTTATACTTGAAAATAGTCTATTTACAAGGTCACATTCCTCACAACGTGTGAGCATTGTGAGCTTGTACAATATACAATTTAGGCATTTAGCAGACGATCTTAATCCAGAGCGATTTACATTAAGCAAGAACAAAAAGCATGGCAATACATCACATACATAAAAAGTAGTTATCATGAAACATGCGTAAGCTAAGAACGTTAACAGTGGAATATCTATATAATGAAACTATATATAGATATTCCACTGTTTCGTTCCTAGTTTACGCATGTTTCATAACTACTTTTTATGTATGTTCTTGCTTAATGTAAGTCGCTCTGGATTAAGAGCGTCTGCTAAATGCCTAAATTGTAAATTGTACAAGCCGATAGTAACACCCACACAGCCAAACATAAAATGACATCTCTTCGTTCTACTGGATCTCTTCTCCACTAGTCCCTCCTTAATATTTTCTTTGTTGAATTTGTCAATATATTTAATCATAGTTTTTGTCTTCATTGCTTGGTTTTTATTTAGTTTTAATTTTGTCTGTGGGGGAAAAAAATGTAGTCGATGTTTGTAACCCTCCGTTATTAGCTCCGAGAAGAGGTTACGCATGGAGCTATCCCCAACTAATTTTTTTGCCAGAAAGTAAAAACTTTAGGCCAGGGTGAAACAACCACTTAAATTGCAAAATGTTGTGTTTTCCCATTTGTAGCCGAATCAGGATCAGCACTGGCACCTGTTGCGTGGCGGGGGTTCCTCCGGGTTGAATGGGAAAACATGGCACAGGCTGACTAAATAATCTATTTAAGTGATTGTTTCACCCTGGCCTAAAAATTGTACTTCCCAGAAAATAAATAAATAAAGTTGACCTGGACCACCTTTACTTTACTTTTTGCATACAATACAAAATACAATCCTCTGCAAGGATAGAAACCTCACTCTGAGCTAATAGCAGAGGGTGAGGTTTCAAATGGGGCACATGACCCGTGTTTACCTGAGAAAATACCAATGTGTGGCTGCATTTCAAGCATCAAAGGTTTGCAAATAAAAGCTAAACTTACATTTCAGGGTTTCTCCAGCATAGGGAATATGAAGCTTGAAGCGATCGCAGCATGGACCAGGGGTAAGAGATGTGCACCTGAGAACAGAGATGAAAGATAATGAATGATATTCATTCAGCACTGCCAACACCAATTAGTTTATCCAAAACTTAATGCTCTATATTATACTATATTATACTAGAATGTTATATCTCTTTTGATTGATTGATTGATTGATTACTTTATTAGTCAAATTTAGGCTAGACTGCCTACTGTATGTTTAAAGTTACCTTTGAACAGCCACTGCACAGACCGCTGAGTTGCTTGTCATGAAAATCCACTTTAAAACGGTGTAATCGCTTGTTGTAGTGATGAAAAGTATTCTAAAGTGGCGATCACAACAACAAACCGGACGAGGAAGCTGCAGCTTCCCCATTGTAAACAATAGGGACTACATTTCCCACAACCCTTTGCACGCCGGAGAGACATCCAAATTCTGTCGGGTGGATTGCCCGTATGACTTAAAAATGTGGATTAAACAATGAAAACATAACTCGGGCAACTATCAAAGCGCAGGGGAAGTGTTCTACAATTAATTACCTCGAGTAACTCGGGTTCTCTTGGACTAAAAGAGTAACACAAAAAAGTCATGGGAACTTGTTTCCATTGTGGTCCTCCTATGTATTCAATTTCAATTAATCAACAGACAGAGCATAGACTATTTGTCACGATCTGTCTGTTGTATATCTTTTATTGTGTAGTTATGTTCCTAGTGTTTCCTGTCTACTCTATTTGTTACTACCTGTCTTGTCTCTACCCTGATTGCTAACTTGAGTCCACCTGTGTCATGTTAAGTTCTCAGCCAATCATGTGGTGTTTGTAGTTATTGTTTCACCTGTGTGTAGTGAGTCTGTGTCTATTTAAGTCTCCCTATGTTCAGTGTTTCCTTGCTAGATTATAAGTTATTGTTACGTTGTGTTCCTGCCTGTATACCTGTGAGCTGTTAATAAATACTGGACTTGATCTGCCTGCCTGCCGTGTTCTGCTTCTGGGTCCTCACCTGACACGCACCGTGACAGTATAATCTAGCCATAAAATGGACCCAGCAGAACAGAAACTATTTCAGCTAAAGGTGGATGAATTTGAGAATGCTGTGTCTTGCCTCATCACATCAGCTCCCAATCAGCGTGCTGACATTGAAAGTAGGATTTCTACCCAGCAGCTATGGTTAAAGGAGCGGCCATGGGTGAGCCACTTTGTGCCTCACCTTAACATTGTCTGTGAGAGGCTAAAAGATTTCCGTCATTCCACCCCTGTCACCCCTGCTTCCCAGCCTGCTCCTCCTGTCAGACTCGGGGTCATGTTCCTGCAGCCTGCCTGCCCCAAGTCTTCCCCACTGAAGACGGAATCAGTGAGCCTGCTGCACTATTTTAGTAGCAAGGTTAAGATTCCTACCTATACTGAGCTGCTAGACCCCTCTCCTTCTGATGCACAGTTGGGTTCTCGCAAGAGGCCTGGTCGTCGTCGTTCCCGGCGCCACCCGCGTCCCTCACCGTGCAGCGCCCCAGAACCTGCTCTGCTCGGCGCTTCAGAACCTACTCTGCTTGGCGCTTCAGAACCTGCTCTGCTCGGCGCTTCAGAACCTACTCTGCTCGGCGCTTCAGAACCTGCTCTGCTCGGCGCTTCAGAACCTACTCTGCTCGGCGCTTCAGAACCTACTCTGCTCGGCACTTCAGAACTTGCTCTGCTCAGCGCTCCTAAACCGATGCTACTCAGCTCTCCAGAGCCCACATTTTCCAACGTCCAAGAGCCCTCTCTGTTGCCCAGTGACACAGAGGCTCCGCCCGGTATCACTGAGGCAGTACTTCAGCTCGGTGCCACAGAGACTGTGCTACAGCCTCGCACCACAGAGACTGTGCTGCAGCCCAGTGGCGCTACAGACCATCAACCCGCCATCTCTGCTGATGACCCACCTGAGATCATCGCCGTTCGCCCCAAGCTCTCTTCAGCAGTCTGTATTAATGACTTTCAGCCCTCACCTAACCCTATATGTACTCCAGTTCTTAGTCGTGTTCAGAGCCCTGTCCCTAGCCCTCCTGTTCTGAAGGTCACAAACTCTCATGTTCCTCAGTTCATCAGTCCTCCTGTTTCTCAGGTACATAACACTCTCTTTCCCCAGTTTGCTAGCCCTCCCAGGCCCCCCGCCCCACCTAATTGTTTGTCTGCCTGTGTGAGTGCCAGTCTGTCTGCAAGCCTTTTTGTTTGTCAGTCTACTCCCCGGTCCTCCAGTATTCTTTCTGACCTATCTACCTACTTGTCTCTATGTAATGTCGCCTGTTTGTCTGCCTGCCTACCCATCTGTTTGTTCACTTGTCTGTACCTCGGTCTTTCTCACCTTTTCTCAACCTGGTTGTCTGTATGTCTGTCTGCCTGTCTGAATGTGTGTCTGCCTGCATGTTTGTCTGTGTGTCTCCCTATCGGTTAGTCTGTTTGTTTTGGGGCCCCCTGTGTTTAACTTTTTGTCTTGCCCTAGCTGCCCTAAGTATGTTTTGTCCAGTGTTTGTTTTGTCCCAACTTTTTTTGAGCTTGTAGATCTGTTATTTTTGCTTTTGTCCTACCTGTTCTGTTCTGTGCCCAAGTATTTTGTGTAGCCCCTGAACCCTCCTTCCGACTCCCCTCCACCCACCCTGCTAAGTATTGTGTTGTTGTTTTTTTTTAATGTCTGGGATCCATTCCTTGGGGGGAGGTACTGTCACGATCTGTCTGTTGTATATCTTTTATTGTGTAGTTATGTTCCTAGTGTTTCCTGTCTACTCTATTTGTTACTACCTGTCTTGTCTCTACCCTGATTGCTAACTTGAGTCCACCTGTGTCATGTTAAGTTCTCAGCCAATCATGTGGTGTTTGTAGTTATTGTTTCACCTGTGTGTAGTGAGTCTGTGTCTATTTAAGTCTCCCTATGTTCAGTGTTTCCTTGCTAGATTATAAGTTATTGTTACGTTGTGTTCCTGCCTGTATACCTGTGAGCTGTTAATAAATACTGGACTTGATCTGCCTGCCTGCCGTGTTCTGCTTCTGGGTCCTCACCTGACACGCACCGTGACACTATTAGCATATTAATGCATGTCATCAACAAATAGCTAGTATATCATTTACAGAGGAGAAAGGGGAAATCGTGTGTATGACCCTATTCTCCACTTGTAGTTTTCTGACAGATGCCAGGGCAGGGACCCACAGGTTTTGAAAGAAGCATTGATGCAGGCGTGTGTGTTCCAGGCATCTTCCTTCAGCTTAGCATTCTGCGTTCTGCTTCTGATTAAGTATGTACAACTACAATAAATAGTGTGCCATGATCAAAACGTAACGGGGGCACGAGTTACGTGGCCGGTTAAGACTCACCCATGGCTCCGACACATGTGTGGCCGGCTAAGACTCACCTGTGGCTTCCGCGCTAGGGTTAGGTCAGGCCAGGTTTGGGGTAAGGTTAGTAGTGTCGGACTGTTAGGACGTCGGACCAAAGATACGCACCCCGATGTAACAATATGCAATGTAGTGCATGCTTCATTAATCATACAAGCTTGTCTGGTGCGCGAAAAGGAAAAACTCACCCCGTCTTTAGGTCTGTGACACGGAGGAAGTTTGTTGAGTCGAGCCCCACACGTCCGTTCCGCACCACACTGCACAGGAGGGGCCGCAGCTCTGGTGCAATACGGTGGAGTACAACCTCAGGGGATATGTTGTTCATTTTAGGATTCTGTGGAGGAGAGACAACAAAGTAAGTGAATGATATTTGGGGTTTAAAGGCAAGCATAGTCCTCTCTCTCTCTCTCTCTCTCTCATACACACAGTCTCTCTGTCTCTCTCTCTCACACACACACACACACACACACACACACCAAGTACACTGGAAGCACATAGCCATGACTATCCCTGAAACATAACTGTCACAAGCGTCCTGTCACTGTGAACCATGGCTGTAAGTCCTGCCATCCTAATGTTGGGGTAGTGATGTTTTGCAGGTAATACAACTTAAATATATATATATATATATATATATAATAAATGTAAACAGTCCAAGGCACTGTCAATGTTCGTGAGCTTGCTAACGAACGTTAGCCAATAGCCACAGCCACACTGTTATCGAGGCGCTGTGTTATATTATAACGTAGCATGCATGTTTCTTTCTATTCTATTAGAATATCGACTTTATTAACTGTCATTTAAGTATGATATTTAAAGACCTTCTACCTGTTATAGGGTCGAAAACATCAACATGTATACCAGCGTCAACAAAGCTCCACTGTTTACTTCATTCTTCCAAAACTTCCGGGTACATGTTTTCTGGGTCCTTCTGGGGTCCTACCTGAAGGGGTATAGGCGGTTTTGGTGATGCCTGTTGATAATAAAATAAAATAAATGTTGTGCTGTACCAACATGGCGCAGTTCTTGGTGATATTTCACCACGGCAGCACGGTATGTATGTATCCTTGATATATTAAAAAAATATGTGTATTTCGCTTTGATGTGATCATATAATGTGCCTGGACAGTACAAGGCCACCCAGCTGTCATCGTCGGACTCGTTAGGTGAAGTGACCCATGTGACAACAACACTGCAGAGCTACTGCTGCTGCTTTGAACTTTGACACGTAGCCTACTGTTACTCTGCAAGACCACAGCTGATTAGAAGGTACACCTTTTTTATATTTTAACGTGTGATTTCTGCACTGCAGCGTAGCATGTCATACATATATATGTATTGTATGTGTGTGTGTTCTTCAACTTCTTCTTCTAGTGAGAGTTAATTAGTAAGAACGAGCAAACCTTTTTGTTTTGAAGTTTGAATTTGAATTCAACACGTTTCATAGATCAAAATATATTATCACTTATTCACTGTGTTTAGCCAATCGTAAATAGTATGTATTCATAAATAAAATGAATTCCATTCCATTTTAAT
Organism: Protomyctophum bolini; assembly: GCF_963924005.1. NCBI lineage: Eukaryota > Metazoa > Chordata > Actinopteri > Myctophiformes > Myctophidae > Protomyctophum > Protomyctophum bolini. Next base: position 22,910,423 of record NC_137876.1, read on the forward strand.
TAGATAAAAGATATATTTCAATATATTGTAATGAAACTCAGGGTTTTGGCTGTTGCTGTAAGTGCTGTCTGTCTCTTCTTGGTTTGAAAGGCAGCCTTTAAAACCAAGAAGAGACAGTCAGGTTCAAAATTGTGCCTGTATAACAACTGTTCTATTATAGTTATTACACACACGCATTGCATTACGAATTATTCTTTATCAAATCTCATTGTGTCAATATTTTTGTTAAAGTACCAATAGTAATCCCCACAATATCAATATAGACTAGGGTATGCGCGTGACATCAATCACATCATCATCAAACCAGTTATGCGGGAACGCCTACTGAGTGCCAAAAGATTTCTTTCTGGCCTTGATAGCTCATACATCCAATTAGAAAAGTCCAATATGATTGCATTAAACGATGTTAAACTCACTTTTACACTCAATTTGCCATTCACTTTATACATGCGCATACCCTCTATTGAGGTACAGTATGTGGTCGGAGATATTGAGGTATTTTGAGTGCGTTGCCGTAATGTTCTGTTTATCCCTGGTTTTCCCCATCTACAGAGTACTATAGACGAATAACAGTTTAAGTCCAAATGTTATTCTGACCTCTCCACGAAAAGACCTCGTTGTCCTGACCCCTTATCCATCATTTATACATTATGGATAATTAGTGTGGACTTAAACTGTTATTCGTCTATAGTACTTTATGACGATTACCAGTGTGTGTGTGTGTGTGTGTGTGTGTGTGTGTGTGTGTGTGTGTGTGTGTGTGTGTGTGTGTGTGTGTGTGTGTGTGTGTGTGTGTGTGTGTTGAGAGAGAAAGTGTTAGATGTTCCTATTTTTATGTGCTGCTTACAATTTCACCCATTCTATTTCACCCTGTATTTTCTCTGTTTTCTTTCCCGTATTTCTTCTCTTCCCTATCTGTGTCAACAAGTGGGACACTAGACCTTAATACCAATTTAATTACTAATGCAAACCAAACATGGTTTGGAAACACATAATAATAATAACACACAGTTATTATGTTTATGTATTCAAAAATAATAATAATTGCTCAGCCTCTATCATTTAATAAACAGACAGAGATTTTGATTTGCTTTTAGATGAGGATTTAAACACCCACACCACTAACCAAACAATGTGGTTTTGTTTTCAGAATCAGAATCACCTTTATTGTCACATCACAGCTTTACGGGTGTAAAACAGTGGGTGAGATGTGTCTTTGTGCGAGCTCCATCGTTTCTGTTGTTTCCAGAAAGGGAAAGAAACATCACACTCGTGTGAAGTGAGGGGTGCTCTCTCATCGTCATACATCATCATACTTCACATTCCGTGCTCAGCCAATCAGGTCATTTCTGTGGTACAGACACAAAGCTGGGCATAGAAAAAGAAGTGAGAGCAAGGGGGGAAAAGAATGAAAAATGTAAAAGAAAAGGTGAATTTTCTGTGAATCAGTATTGTTGCCACAGAAACGAGGCTCAGTATGAAGGCACCCAATTTGGCAGGATGACAGCATGACGCCGCAGTGCAACATCACATCACCAGTTATAACTGGCACACTCCGAAGAGAAGATTCTAGGCTTAAAATAATCGATATAATTGAGAAGAGTAGTAGTGCATAATTATAAGTAAGAATCTAATACTGTATATATCTGAGTTAAAGGAACTACAACATGCATTTTAAAGCTCAGCCACTCAAATCATCACAAAGACACACAAAGCTGGGCATAAGAGGGGCTAGCGCCCCTCAAAAATGGGAAAAGTTGAAATTCATGCTGTAGGACCTTTAAGCTTAACCTTATAATACCGATTCACCGCTGAGACCTACTCGCACAGAATAATAACATCTGCAAGAGCCCATCTAGCTTGCCAGGGACTTTCCGAGAAATACAGCGGTTTTGACAGCTTGTCCCTTCCTAAGCTACCTATATATACAGTCCTTTATCTAAAACTTGAGTTCTCTCTAGGGTAATAGAGAATCTCTCTAACAAGTACAGTATATCGTTGGCATCATCGAGCCTACATATTTCCGTCTTCAGTCACTATGAGCAAGATTGATTGACCATATAAGAGATTATACACATGTTTTGTCTAACTTCTGCTGTAGAATAAACCAGGGAAGACTTCTAGTCAAACCACATTTCAGTAAGGTGAGCCGGACTGACCTCATGCTTCCTTCAATGCAGGAGCAGTCCAAACTAAGTCCAAACTGCTTCTTTTCACCTGACAGGGGGGAGTTGCTCCGGTTGGACGTAGCGCGTGGAAGGAACACGTTATTCCAACCAGTTCCTTTCCCCTCCATCAGGTTCCCCAGCTGGCCAGGGGGAGGCAGTATAGAGACCAGGATTACTGCATGTTTTTTGTGAGGGTACCTACTACCCTAGGGGACATATATAATATATAAACACACACACACAATTGTCAAAAATGTACTTCAAGATTATTCAAAAAAGCAATAGAAAGAATAATTGCTATTAGACAATAATTGATATACTGTAGTTTCAGCCCTGGTTGGCTTGCCTTAGACATTGTTACCTGACATTCTACAAGGAAGGCAGTGCGAATTTTAAGTAGAGGGGCTGCTGCTGCTGTTTTGAGTGGTTGGACATGGTAGGTCTTACTTTAATCTACTGCAATGGGAACTCAAAGGGATCCAGGCTAGCTGTTCACGCCTGGTGAGAGAAGACAATAATGTGGGATGTGGGAGAGAGTGAATTGAGCCATCCTACAGCCAGCGGCCAAGCTTTCCAAATCTTCTACTGCCTAGGAAGAGATTTGAAGAGATTAGCACTCTAGCATTAGCCCTGATACAAGCAGAGGATTGAATTAATTAAAGCTGCCTTCTACTGGGCTGCGTTCTGTTCACGTGGTGCAGCATTGCAATAATCACCTCCGTTTAGATTGGAAACTGTCCAAATAAGCTTGCCATGAATGCTCTATTTTTACCTTGCCGCTCGTTTCCGTCAATCTCATGCTAATGGAGGAGCTAAATGTTATCATTATCAAGGCAGTGCATTTGTGTTTGGGTCCGGTAAGCTTCTTGGAAACTAGTTTACATATTTTCCCTGAAATACCCTCACAGACTTACATATTTTCCCTGAAATACCCCCACAGACTTAGTTTTTCCTATGGATTTTATGTGGGTCTCACTGAAGTACAGGTTTCAACCAAAAGGCCGGGACCAAAGTCAAGGCCAATTTAAAAATGTATGATTGATTTGCCAAAATCTGTTTTATATTATCATACTTTGGCCTGAATGTGAATGTGAATTTGAATCGTGCGTCATGATGATAAGTCTCATATCAGCAGTGTTTTGAAAAATAACTCCTATTCTAATGTGTGTCTTTGGTTAGGTGATGACCGAAGAGGCTTTCGACGTGATGGTGGTGGGGTCCTGCATGACAGACTTGGTGTGGTGAGTAAAACTTTTTTTTTAATACAGCAGATCTACAAGCTCATGTGACTTGTTGTGAGCCTGTAAGTTTGCTATTTTGGTGAGCCTGTAGATCGGCTATTTTGGTATAAAATAGTGGCTAAGTGGTAAATTAGACTAATGTCTATTCTCGATTACCTTCTTAGTGATCAATCATATTGATTACGTTGTTGAATAATATTCAACAACGTAATCAATACGAGAATCACTAAGAAGGTAATTGATAGTTGCTACTGTACCTACATTTCACAATTTCAAATTAAGCTGAAGTCTTCAGGTAGGCTCAACAGGAAGCCAGAGTATTAAGGCTTATTGGGCAACTGTTCATTACCTCATTAGAACCAGTCCTTCAAGGTTTATAGTGTTATTAACCTGAATTATGAGCAATCGTTGTTTGAACACGATTTGCTTCTAGCTTTGGACTGTACTGCAATGTGACGTCCATGCATTGTGTGTGTGTGTGTGTGTGTGTGTGTGTGTGTGTGTGTGTGTGTGTGTGTGTGTGTGTGTGTGTGTGTGTGTGTGTGTGTGTGTGTGTGCGTGTGCGTGTGCGTGTGCGTGTGTTAATTTATTTTACATACAGTACAAGCATGTGGAAAATATGATATAGTAGTATGCACTGAAGGGTGTTTCCACCATGCTTAAAAAGGACAACCAGATCCTGTCCAGACAAGAATAGAGGAAGTGGTCTAAATTGAGCAAACCACTACCTCAGTGTTGTCCACAAGGCCCATGCCCAATATGTTATGACTCAAGTTTCCCATGCAGGTACAGTGTACGTGTCCAACAAAATAATTAATTTAGACCCAACAGTATTTTGATCCCGAGGGGGAAATGCAATTTTCAGCTTCACCCAGCTGATATAATTTACAATTTAGGCTCTTAATCCAGAGCGATTTACATTAAGCAAAAACAAAGAAGCATGGCAATACATCACATACATAAAAAGTAGTTATCATGAAACATGCGTAAGCTAAGAACGTAACAGTGAAATATCTATATAATGAAACTATGCATATATATATGTCTACCTAAAATACTATTCTAGTGCTGTCTACATAAAATTATATAAGTCTGCTTAAAACGCTATCTAAGTCTACATAAAGTGCTATCTAAATTACATAAGTTGAGCCTTTGCATATGCCTGTAAGGTCGTTGGGGCTAGGGCAAGTGCTACGGTCCATGGTGGAGTCTGAAGAGGTGGGTTTTCAGACTACGGCGGAAGATTGGGAGTGAGGCTGCAGTTCTGATTGTGATGGGAAGTGCATTCCATACTATAGTATTAGGTTCCCAAGTGGTGACATTGCTGGGGGCCGCAAATTGAACCTGGGACCTTCTGTTTCTCAGGCGGACTCTCTGCACATTTAGCTACGCCTGCCGAACTTCAACTAAGCCTGAATGCTCTGATGCCTCCTTTTATATGAAAATAAATAGATCACAATTATTGATCTCGTTACGCTCTACTCCTTTCTTCAATGGATCTTTTTACTTTTTGGTTATTAACTTGTCTATATATCAGTGGTTCCCAAAGTGGGGTTGGGGACCCCCAGGGGTCCTCGAGGGAGGTCCAGGGGTCCCTATAATAGTAACCAAATGGACCCTCGCAGGTCTGTCAATCAGAGAATTATAGGGGTCCTAATACATGATACTAAACTGGGGGTCCTTGAAAATATAATGTTTGAGAACCACCCTTCTATATATCTGCGTTTTAAAGCTTCTCCTAGTCTAAATGACATCATTGCCTGTACAAAGACAGAGCCGTTCTCATACTCATGGCAGTCATCATTATTGATGCCATGCCAAACCAGAGCCCACGGTATCTAAAGCCAATGCATTGATCTGTTCCAATGGGTGATGCAGATGTTATCTGTGGGTGTAAACCCAACTCAGACTTAAAGTACTCAAAGTGTGTAGATAATCCACTATAATGACTGTTTACTGAAATGTCAGTGTTACATCATGCTGACATGCGGTGAGATCTGTGGAGCCAACCATGGTCCTTTCCCACAAATCGTTAGTCATCAGCTACAGTACAATGGATAGTTGAAAACAACAATTTGTCACCCTCATGTCCCGAAACCTTTTGTTAAGAAGAGTGACACGAATACCTATGTAATTAATCCTGCGTGCTTTATGGACTATGGCCTCTAGACTTTTACCCAACTTAGAAGAAGAGCGTGAACACAGAAAATGTGACGCAATTTAAGCGAAAACCTTGATACCATTCTCACTAGCCCTCACTTATTTTTAGAATCCCTCAAATTGCTCAAAAAAAGTCCCTAAGTTATCAAAAACATATGGGCCCTCCGCATGAGGCTTTTGGCAAGTTTGTGTATAGCTCATTAGCAATTAGGCTAAAAAGTCTTGCTTTGAAGGACAGGAGCTGTCTATTAAAACCCTAATATGCTAACGGGAAACGGGCCTACTTCTGGATAGGGTGTGTGAGGTCGGGGTTTGGATGGAGGTCGGGATGGGGAGGGGGGGGGGGGGGGGGGAGTGGGTCGGTGGAATGCATTTCTGGACCATATCAAAGTCATAGGCACGTCTTTGAAGTCAGAAATCCAGTTGTGTCACTGCACGAATATTTCGGGTGAGTCTGCCTGGCTGTCTGGCTGACTGACAGAAAGTGGAACGCAAGTGTGCTCTGATGAGGCTTTGCTGGCTCTCACTCTCTCCTTGCTTGTCTGCCAACGTGCGTGCCTTATCTCGATCATCGCCCCCATCTCTCTGTCGCGCACACACATGTACAAAATAACGTAATCATCAGACAGATTGACAATGATAGGCTATAATGGATTTGGCTGAGGCTCTATTGCACATCATATCATTTTATGATAGTAGTAAGAGGCTTATGTGAATTATCTGCTATCTATCCTGCAGTGCATGTAGGGGAGGAGCTGTGTGACTCTGTGTCTCTCCAGAGGCAACCCATTGTCAAAGCCAGACACTGCCCCCTACTGACACAGCTAACTGACACTGGAAACACATGGCACCTATTCCTCTTGAGCAGTAAAACAACAACAAGAAAGTGTCAGTGGTGGAATAAGTAAACATTTTATCAAATACTGTCATTTACTCACATTTTGAGGTGCCTCTTTACTTAATTTTAGTATTTGCATTTTTACTTTATACTTCTACTCCACTACATCTCAGAGGTAAATATTGTACTTTTTACAATTATTTGACAGCTTCAGTTACTAAGACCAGTTATGGTCGAAACATGTTGGCTGGTGCCTTTTAATTAAATGAAGGCTTTCCTCTTTTTAACTTTGAGTGCCCGGATTGTCTCTCACTTTCTATATAGCTTTAGTTACTACGGTAGTTTGCAGATTTAGATTATTATTACAAAACATACTTTACTTACTTCTTTGTCTTTGGCTGTTAATTATTATTATTATTTTTTGTTATTGGCTTGAACAGCTCAGAAAAACATAACACACCCACTGATTTGAAACCAATCCTGATACTGTGCCGTCCCAATATGAAGGACTGGCATTTGGTTCTGTCTTCACATTTCCGAATCGTTTGCAGTTCCAGCCACTATACATTGAATTTAGATGTCAAACAGATGTATCAGTATTCAGTAGTAAAGTATATCTTTACATAATTGGTCCACACTGATGCTCGTTACTGTACATACAGTATGGTACCATGTGTGTCTACTCCATCTGTGTCAGTTCAGAAACCCGCCTATATCAGTGACATCATCGATGGGAATCTGAGCTAACGGCAGCCTTTCTATTCCTGGAAAGTTAGCACGCTATAATGGAAGCCATTGGTCTCACGTTAATACAAATTAAAAAAGAAAGATGTCCACAGCCCAGTACAGTACAGTACAGGAAATTACAACTGCAAAATAAACTGCTGTGCTCTAGATTCAAACCCTGTTTGACCAATCATGTCCCTTATCAAGGCAGACTGATTAGTATGTGTCTTGTAAAAAGGGAAGTAACGAAATAAAGATGTTAAAAAAAACGAATCTGACCCATTGTTTCAGGCCACAGTTATGGCCTAGTGCAAGTTTAAGAATATTTTGTTTCCAGGCAAAAACAGAATGTATAATTTTACATACAGTATAGCACAACACATACTGTACCCAAATTCAGGAAGATTTGGTTAACTTGCAGCCGTGGAAATAATTCCTACTTATTTCAGCTCTTCTGAGAAGTTGCTTTCTTGAGTCAATAACAACATTTATAGTATCTCTTGGAGCCTGCACAAGCTTCTGCTTCTCCTGTCAATACTTATTTCATCATCAGTTTTTAACTCGATGCAATGATGAAATAACCACCTTAATAAAGGCGTTTTATGTTTTTTCACCAGAAGAGTGCCTTTGTTTTGTTCCTTGGTTGCACTTATTTCATCGACATCTTGATGAAGTTCAAGTTAAGTTCATGTGTTGTGTTGTGCTATGTTATAATGATTTAATGAAATGTTCCTCATTTCATTAAAATACCAGTTGAATCGGCTGTATTTTAAATTATGCCTATTCAATACCTATTTATCATGTATACCGTTTTGACAAAAGAAAATCTCTGGAAAGAGGAAACTGTCTGTCAAGTGATTTAGATGTTGGAAACTTTTTTTATTGAGAGGGCCATGATATTACGTACTAACTCCTTCCTCAGCCCAACAGTGGAGGCTTTACGACGGGGACTGCAGTGCCACTCAGGATGAATTGGCAATGAACCGACATTGACTTAATTACTAGAATATGGCAACATTATAAAACAAGCAGGGGAAATGGAATTGGGTGCCAACCAACCGACCGGCCCACGACACTTATACCAACGCCTGCTTTTTGGCCTTTTCGTATCGTGGGAGAAAGTGCGGCGACGTTGCACTTCAGCACGTAGCTCTGTTCCGTTTGTCTGGCACGCTCACACAGACAACAATGGCTCAATGTCTCACCGTGTGAGGGAAGAGGCGTGGGCGGGTTGGCCTTGAAATGTGTCACCTGTCAGTCATCCGGGCGGTCTCAGGTGGCTGTTAGCCTGTGTAAGCGCATGGATTCTAGTGAAGAGGGGGGGGGGGGGGGGGTGGGGGGGGTGGAGCGCTATAGTATATGGTAATGACTGCACGAGTGGCACCCGTTGGCAAGTGTCATGGTATGGGAAGCAATACTTGGCGGTTGTGTGTGCTGATTAAATAAAGCTGTATCTTAATCCTGTTGCACAAAACTTTAAACATAGTTTTAAGAAATACGGTATTATCCTTTCTACATTTAAACCATCCTTTTAAATCCTTAGTTTCCACTGCAAACTTAGATTTTTTTTAATCCTGTTGCTCCACTACTTTGAACTCAGATTTTAGAGATTCATTTTTAATTTGCAGCTAGGCGTTCACATTTCCAAAATGGCAGCATATATATTAGATGAATTGAATTGAATGTCTTCAATGTAAAATAAGGTACCATGTGATGGGGTTCAACAAACGAATCAATTGTAATCTGGCTCTCAATTACACTAGATTATTACATTATTCTTTGAATGCTCAAGCTTCTATTTTCCTAAATCTGTGCCAGTTTTCTCTCAAAAAAGGGAAGAAAAAAGTAGCGCCATTTATTATAAGTCTCAAGTTGGGCAGCCAATGAGAATTAATCACAGGCAAAGGTTTTAACCACTGATTTGTTAAGCAATTCTTAAAATGAACAGAACTTGGATTAAAATAAAACCTAGATCAACAAATCCTTGATTGACCCTAAACTATGTATGTCCTTTGTTGGTGGGAACCCACTGTGCAAGAGTTAAAATTAACCTGTGGTATTTTCAGTGTGTATATTTTACAAGATGAAAGTCAAGTCAGCTGGATGCCATGCGTACAGTGTACTCGTCCTCCCGTTGATTTGTGACACCCGTGTGAAGTGAGGGTGCGCTCTTATTTTTGCACATATGATGTAATTTCTCCATTCATTGTCGATGGGGATTTAATATTTGTGTAAGACAAAATAGCCGATTTGCTCGTCCACATAGTTATGGTGTAAATTCTCCATTCATTGTCAATGGGAATTTAATGTTTGTGTAAGACGAAAATCTACACTAATAGCTAAATATAGGAATCTGTGTGTCTGTCTATGTCTGTCTGTCTGTCTGTCTGTCTACCTACCGTATGCAAGGGATAATATATTTCGCGCCAGTAGTTGAATCACCCGGCAGGATGATTAAATCATCCTATACTGTACTCATCTGAGTCTTCTTTCTGTCAGTCTAGGAGGACATGATTATTTTTTCCTTTCTAATGGAAATCATGCCATTGATTAGAAACGGACAAACTGGAAATGGGCTCTTTTATGAGGCTGAACAAAGCTGAACCAAATCAATCCACCATACCAACACCTCTGAGATGGGCCCATCATTCACAACACTATCTTTTATTACACCCTCCAATAAACATCATCTCATCTGGGCCTGACATCATGTCTTGTATTGCTTCAGATATATCTCTGTTCTCCACCTCTTGTGATGGTGCACCCACACTGCTGTGACAGACTGTCTAATGATCTTACTAAGCTATATCTTATATATCTACGGCTACGGATATCTATCTATTTTATGTGATGTTCAACCCCAGTATGCAAAAGGAAAGGGGCTAGAGTTTGGAGGTTAAAAATCTATATGTACGTTCATCCCTGCAGCATTTATCCTCCATATTGAGTTTGTGATGAAACCCTCTCTATATCAATTATGTATGGTAATATTTTCCATATATGCTTATTGTTTGGGAATATATAATTGCCCTGGAAGGCCCATGGGATTGGAAATTACTAACTAGTAACACTTTTGTCCTTTCAATGAAATCTAATCGTATTGTGAGTAAAGAGACAGAACTTGCAAAAGAAAAGAAATAGAATAGAATGTACAGTACTAATTAATTGGCTGTGTAAGTTTCAGTGAGATAAAAAACTCACTGAAAGTCAAACTATCAAGGCATCAACGGGAATCAATGTGTTACTGTACAATACAGTATGTGTCATCAGTAAATCCCACAGGCAAAATGTATCATTCATATATCTGTAGTGCGTGTGTGTGTGTGTGTGTGTGTGTGTGTGTGTGTGTGTGTGTGTGTGTGCGTACTGTGTGCGTACTGTGTGCGTGCGTGCGTGTGTGTGTTGTGTGATGTACGGCCAGTGTTGTAATTTAGTGACATTTACTTAACTACTGTACTTAAGTACAATTTGAGGTATTTGTACTTTACTTGAGTATTTCCAATTTCAATACTATTTCTACTCACTACTATTCACTGCATCATAGTCAAATATTACTAATTTGGAAACTTTAGTTAGTAGTTACTTTGTAGATTTGTATTATTATTACATTAAACATACAAACCACTTCAGCCCTATATATACACAACGCATTGTGAGCTTGTAGATCTGCTCTATTAATATTTTATTTTATTTTATTTTTTATTTATATTAAAACTTGAAATGGGACATTCTGCATGATGCCAATACCTTACTCAAGTAAGTGAAATAGCTTTAAAATTGCTTGTAGATCTGTTTGGTTTTTTTTATCGTGAAAATGTGTGAAAATCTTTGAATATGAAAACGTCTTTGACATGAAATATAGTTTGAGCACCACCAATATAGAAACATAAGGTTTTGGAGAAAGCTGTTGTGATTTAGAAGACATTTTCCAGAATCTGGTCTTATTGTTCTCAGCCGGGGACCGAGGCTACCGAAGGAAGGGGAAACCATCCATGGCCAAGAGTTCTTCACTGGGTTTGGAGGCAAAGGAGCCAACCAGTGCATACAGGCTGCAAGACTGGGGGCCAGGGCTATTATGGTCTGCAAGGTAGGGAACTATAGGAACTGTGTGTGTGTGTGTGTGTGTGTGTGTGTGTGTGTGTGTGTGTGTGTGTGTGTGTGTGTGTGTGTGTGTGTGTGTGTGTGTGTGTGTGTGTGTGTGTGTGTGTGTGTGTGTGTGTGTGTGTGTGTGTGTGTGTGTGTGTGTGTGTGTGTGTGTGTGTGTGTGTGTGTGTGTGTGCGTGCGTGTGCGCGCGCATGCGTGCGAGTGTGTGTACTGCGTTCATGCAGATGCACAATACAGAATATGTTTTGACTTGCCCAATGCTCTCTTCATCCACTTTTTCATATAGTTGCAGAACAAAAATGAACACCCGTCAATTACCCAGACAGTTAACAACTCCCACCATAAACCTCCTAGCCGCGTTTGTTCGCTCTCCGGTCTGTCGTCTCAACCCGCTGCACCAACTCAGTGCAACTCACTCATTTTCTGTTGATCAATACCATACTCCATGCATACGTTCCTCCCACGCTTCCACGCTCTCAAAACAGGCCTTATTCCCTTTCTTTACAACCCCTAAGACTCCAATCAGTAGGCACAGAGCGGCCTTTCAACCCGAGCACCAAAGCACCAGTGCCCCACCTCGATCAGAACAAAAGGGCCGGATCGATAACAGCCCAGGCGCAGGAGTTCTCTGGGCATGGGGAGAACCCAAAAATAGACCGCCAGGCTTGTGGAAAAATGATCCAAGACGCCCGGGCCGCACTTCAAAAAGAGTGGAGTCAAGCAGCCACTATCATCAGCAAACCCAACATCACAGGCAGCCGGGGCGCCCCGCGTTTTGGCACATTGTCGAGAAAGCGTGGGTTCGAAGTGGGCGCCTCGGGGCAGGGTGGGGGACCTCTCCCGCACCCCCAACTCATTTCAGATGTGGACATCCCTGTGCGGTTGAAGGGGAGAGGGGAAGGAGGGGAGGAACGAAAAAATCGAGGAGAGGTGGACATGAAGAGGCGTCAAGGCGGGGTCATCATATCTTCAAGGCTTGGCGCGGCTGGCCGCGTGTGCGTGTGCTCGTGCACGCGTGCACTTTGTGTGTTGGTGCGTGCACGCTTAGCGGCGGCATGATGCCAGTATGCCGGCAGGGTGCAAAGAGAATCCAACCCAACTGAGGTTTGAGCGTAGCGCTCTTCAAAAGTTTGCCGCTAACCAAGTCTGACCCCGTTTGACTCCTTCTTTCTTTTTAATCGTTTCGCATTCAATCTTTTGTAGGTCGGTGAGGATTCCTATGGAGACAGATACATCCAGAATTTCAAAGACAACAGCGTTCACGCAGGTGAGGCAAGAACTTCACAAAAACGGGAGTGATCGCGGTTACAGAGCAGTGGGAATTTTCTCAATTACTCCTAAGGCTTTTGAATATCCTTGAACGTTGTTGTTTGTTTTAGGTTATTTTTTTAAATATTTATATTTGTGAAAAAATAAACACCAGGGGCAATATTTATGAATAATGGAAATACCCCTTATTTGGAATGAGATTTGTGCGTGAAAAGCTTGAAAGTTTCTCCAAGTCATTAACAGTGATTACTGTGTGGAGTCGACATTCTGCCTTTTAAAGGGGGAATGTCATGCAGCCCCTCGGGAGATACGATCTGTACGAACTGTACAGAAGACGTACAGTTACGTAACGGACTACGTATGTCCAGCAACGAACCGTACGATTTGTACATCACGTCTGTCTAGCCTCACAAACAGCTAAAATAAGTTAGTTTGTTTATTTAAAAGAGAAGCAAAAGATGGATTCAAAGTCTCGCCTCTCTCTCTCTCTCTCTCTCTCTCTCTCTCTCTATATCTGCAGATTTTGTGTGGCGGACCTCTGCGGCAGCCACAGGAATAGCCTCCATTATGGTCAACGACGAAGGTGAGTGTGATATTTTGATAAGCTCGCCAAATAACAGGAATCAAAGACACACATGAATGTGCTTTTACTCTTTACTTTGCTCTCTCTCTCTCTCTCCTCTCTCTCTCTCTCTCTCTCTCTCTCTCTCTCCTTGTGCCCACAACGTGCAGAGCCATTTGCAGCGTACGTATACATTCACCTGCGTCACTGACTCAACATTGAGTTAGTATCAGCAAGTCTCAGTTAAATAACATCCATGCCTGTACAGTACACAGTACAGTTTCTGCAGCCCATTTGAACCATTTTACTTTGACATACTGTATTACAGTAGGAAAGGTTTAAATGCCTAACATGCTACAGTAAAATAATATAATGTAATAATTGCTCTGCAACCATATACTGTATGTATGTATGTATATATATATATATTTAAATATATATATATATATATATATTATACACATACAGCTGAATTTGTTTAAAGAAATGACATAGAGAGAAATGGAAAACCAATATGAAGGAGTATGAACTCAATGTCAAGTAAAAATCCAATTCATTTCACGTACTTCACTGATTGAGAGAAATGGAAACAGCTAGCTAGAAAAAAGAATGGGAACTAAATAAATGATTGTGTTTCTATGTCCTTTTTTATGGGCAGTATACATTTTAACTCATATTTATTCTCTCTGGCTTTGGAATAGCCCTGGCCCCTATTTTCCTGTGGAACTAAGAAAGAAAATTAGATTTCTGTGTAAGTCAGCCAACAATGATAATTGGACTCCAAGTAAATGTTGAATTAAATTTACATTACATAACTTGCATGTTATGGCATTTGTAGAATCGACCTCATGTCTTAACAAAATAGGGATGTCCCGATCAGGTTTTTTTGCAAAAAAAAAAAAGAGAAAAAGAATGATGTATTGGTTAATTAGAGTGAATACAGTTCTACAGCTTATAGAACTGAAGTCAAGTTAGACACCTATGCCATCATGCATAGCGGGGGGTTGCATTAACTTTGTTTTCATCATAGGTGTCTCCCACGCCTCTGAGTGTGACTAGTCTTTGTTTGATGATCTCTGACTGGGACCAGAAGGAAAACAACTAGCATAAACACAACAGTTTTTACGAAATCTCATTGCTTGCTGTGTGTGTGTGTGTGTGTGTGTGTGTGTGTGTGTGTGTGTGTGTGTGTGTGTGTGTGTGCGTGCGCCTCAGGTAAGAATCTGATCATGATCGTGGCCGGTGCTAACATGCTGCTGAGCGGTGCAGAGCTGCAGGGGGTCCTGCCGGCCCTCCGTCTGTCCAAGGTGTTGGTCTGTCAGCTGGAGATCAGCCCCGAGGCGTCCCTGCAGGCGCTCCGCCTGGCGCGCCACAACCACGGTGAGGGAACGCCACGCGACGCAACGCGGCGCACACAATGGGCTTTCTGTGTAACAATTACTGACCTGAGATCAGATTCTAAAAGTCTGATCGATTTTTCAAAAATAGCAGACCTACAAGCTCATAGCGAGTGGCACGCTACGAGCTTGTAGATCTGCTATTTTTCAATAGCTAAAGCATAATGTAATGCTAACACCAAAAGGGGTCCCCGCCCAGAATGGGTTAAGTCTCAACTTTTGAGGATTTTAACTGTGCAAGGGGGGTGGGATTCGATACGATATCGTTACCTATTGGTTGCCGATTTGATTTATATTGCGATTTGATTCGATATTGTGATTTCCCCCAAGTTACTTTGCTTTTATCATACTAGAACATTTTTAAACAAACATTCAAACAGTGCCAAAGGTTGAGTCAAAGACCTGAATGAACACCTGCGCTTGCGTGAACAACTATAGAAACACATTCAGACTTAAAGGTTTAATGATCATTTTTGATCTGGACAATTCTGCAGATCAACAGAAAAACTACTGTATTTCTCATTATTTTTGTCTTCCCACTCTTCCTACACTTTTCATCTTTCGCCACTGCCTCCTTCTTCCTCCCCCCCTGAATATTCCTAAGCAGCATCTATATTTAGATTTTTTTTATATTTATATTTCTGTACCTATTGTACCTACTATATCATTATTATTAGCAGTCCTGGGCGTCACTCGAGTCGCCTGTGAGCGTCTACGAGGGGGGGGGCTATGGCCAGTAATCGCGTGGTGGCATGTGGGGCGCCGCGGTGAACAGAGTCGTACTGCCGCAGCAGTGTTGCAGATGGGATGCCCAGATGGCCTCATGCGGCGACACACACACACACACACACACACACACACACACTCTCCCTGATATGTCGGCGCTAAACCTGCGAGGCCCGGCCGACGTCAGCACGGAACAGCATCGAAAGGTGGCACCTCGGCATGGCAGTGCCTGCCTGGGCATTGTGCAAATTGTGCGATCTCGAGGGAGAACGGGTGTTAATGGCTTTGGCAGCAAGGGCATAATGACGTGGGTGTGTGATGTATATACTGCTAGGTCTGCTGCGCAAAATCCCATCACCATCCAACCACGCGCGTAATACTGTAAATATGTCCCAAAAGATACATTTCGTCCGGACCTGACCTTGATACATGTAGGACGGATACATTTTTAGAAAAAAAGAAGAAAAAGAAACGATTGACCGATTGTTTATACATAATACAGTATAGGCCTATTGTATCACTGAATAGCATTTTGATATTGTCTCTGAAAACTTGTACTCTTCAGGAAATCCTTCCTGTGTTCCAATAAATGAAATGTAGTTATTATTTCGTTATTTAGCTCTTGTTAATACTTTTAATAAATGGTTCAATATTTATAGAAACCACACACACTTAACAACTTCACTAATATATTATATATATATATCTACACACAGTATATGAAATCTGTGACAAGGTAATTAATCTGCCCGACAGCAACGATAGCCTATACAAAATGAATTCCGACTCCAACTGGAAAGTGACTACATTTTCCAATTTCCTTTCTTCCCTCCATCTCCTCCTCCTCTCTTCCTGGTCTGTGTGTATAATGAGGCAGGCTTTTACATTCCTCGCCAGATGCAATTAGAGCCTGTAAAAGCCCTTTTAGATACTCACTGATGGTGACTCATGCGTAGGTCTGTACCCTGCGTGTGTGCGTGCGTGTCAGGGTTATGTCTTTCTCACTCTGCGCAGACCGTTGGCTTAGGTTATTTTCTTTTTCATCCCCTAACTCATCATCTCATTTCACCCCAGTGTGTGGTTACTCCACAATGTATAGAAATACTCTTTCTTGTTAGTAAATGTAAATGCTCCGGTATTCAAACTTTACAAAAAGTAAAAGTGCATGGTCATCAAATAGTACAGTAATAGTTCAAAAAAAAGTACAGTATAGGGCTGGAGTGGTTCATGTATATTTTGTACTTATTTTGTTACAATAATCACTAGTTACAAAGTAACTGCAGGTATGCAGTATAGTAGCCTCTAACTAAAGCTGTCAAATAATTGTAGTGGTGGAGTAAAAGTACATTTGCCTCTGAGATGTAGTGGAGTACGTAGAAAGAAAACTCTTGAAAATGGGAAATATACTCAATTAAAGTAAGAAAAAATCACACACGTGTGAACTGAGTGGTGCAATCTCCCCCCCCCCCCCCTCTCTCTCTCTCTCTCTCTCTCTCTCATTAGAGACACAGCACTACCCCTCTCTCTGTTTCTGGCGCCCCCTACTGGTATAAATAAGTAACATACTCGTGCTCATAGACACACACACACAGGTACACAGGTACATGGACATTGCTGGTTGTAGGAGTGGTTGCACCACTCAAAAAAAGAAAAACTAATCACACCTGTGTGAAGTCTTATACATAGGCCTACATCAGCATCCATTCATTGTCAATGGGAAAGAAATTGCCGATTTGCTCGTCCACATTATGAAGTAAATTCTCCATTCATTGTCAATCTGAATGTAATGTTTGTGTAAGACGCCCCTCAAAAATACAATCACCATCATCACCATGTACTTTCCAGTCTCACCACTGCTCTCTCCATAAGTAAAAGAAAGGGTGGGGAAAAAACAGCTGTATGCCTGAGTTTTAACTACTGGGGCCCGTGTTGTGTGTCTGTTTAGATCCTACAAAACATCTGCAATCAGCTCCCGAACCTTGAACCCAAGAGAGTCATGACACATACGTACACTGTGCCAGACATGACTCAGTGTGTGTGTGTGGATCACAGGGTTTCCACATCTGTCCCAGCAGCTGTGTGTGTGTGTGTGTGTGTGTTTGTGAAGGAGGGGGGGGGGGGGCAGGGTGCACTGGACTGTGTGTGTGTGTGTGTGTGTGTGTGTGTGTGTGTGTGTGTGTGTGTGTGTGTGTGTGTGTGTGTGTGTGTGTGTGTGCGCGCGCAACACACTGATTTTGAGGACGCCTGGAGCGAAAGGCAGAGAGCACAGAGTGACCTGAGGCTGACACCGACATGTCTATTACTGTGACACCTGCAGTAGCAGCTCGGTACATCAGACAGATGTGCATCCGTCTACAAGGAAGTCTCACTCGCAGAGTCGCAGGGGCCGTATGCCGGCTGCTCGGCCTGCTTAGAATACGAAGCGGAGCAAGCGCCTGCACTTCATGCGATTTTTGCTTTGCCGGAAATTAGGGACGCACCGATATGGAAATGATTGGCCTGCATGATACCAATGCCAGTATATGTTTTCTTTTGGTTTTTGTTGTTTTTATTTCCCCCTTTTGTGCCAGGGAAATCTATACAAGAAATAAATGTACAGAATCTATAGCAGGTAGGCTGCAGATAACCAACACACCAAGATAGCCAATGCAAAATGCATGCTTATCCATCCATCCATCTTCAACCGCTTATCCATAGTCGGGTCACGGGGGCAACAGCTCCACCCGAGAGCTCCAGACTTCCCTCTCCAGAGCAACATTAGTGGGGGGGATCTGGGGGATCCCCAAGGGGCCAGCTATGCACTCCAATGTTGAAGCGCTGGTCCCTAGTGGCCAAGTTTGGGACTGCAGGCGGATGAAATTCATGCACGAGCACAAGAAAGCGCGCCGCTGGTTTGCTTCGTGACGCGCACAGGGCAGTTTGTGTTTACATTCTGTTTTCTGGAGGATAAAGCAGCCTTTTTGTTAACCACGACTCGAGTGCTCGCATCATGTACCACATCTAAAAAAATAACTGATTTATTATATTACAGATAAGAAGCCCACCGTAAACCGGAGTTTGGTTTGGTTTACCAGCTAGTGCTAAAACTGACACGTTGCTGTGTTGTGGGAGCTCGTGTTTTTCGTGTTTCTCGTGTATATTCCTGCATCGAGTGATCTTGGTACATAGAAGTTGATCTATTGAAGATTCTGACCTTCAAAGTACATAATTTTTGTTTTGATTATATTGCTGTATTGTTGTAGTGTTCTTTCTGCTTTGGCAATGTTGTTTTCTCATGCCGATAAAGCCCTTTGAATTGAATTGAATTGTGTGACATACCTGACTTCCATACATTTATACTGTAATGAGGACACAAATTCTGATCTTCTGAGCTTATTTTCCCCCGTTTTTGTAGGCCTCAAGATCAGCTAGAATTCTACATTATATAGTCACCAATGTACACCGTTTTTAAATGCACAATACCTTTTTTTCTTTTTCTTCTACATAATAGGTAGTTAAACAACTAGTCAACTAGTAAAAATCACTAGAAGTGAAAGCCCTAGTGTGCAGTACTGTAACTTTATGTATTTGAAAATAAATGCTTATTTCTTAAGAATTCTTACAGATCCATTTATGGTCACTATAGGAAGGGGTTAGGCTAAATAAACTACCCTGTTTGGTGGTGGGTGGGCTGAAAAGTTTGAGAACCACTCCTGTAGGGTAGGTAATTAAAGAAAAGTAATGTATAGCCTATTTTCTGATGGGAATGATATTTTCCTGGGATCACTACATGGTGTTTTTTTTTAAACTACCGTAATTTTATAATTTTCCCACATTGAGTTTGTTGATTGTGTTGCATCTTTACACAACTGGTGAGGTACTGAGTTTAAAAAACAGAAGATGTTCAAAGATTGTGGTTTTAATTTAGTCTGTAATTTATGAATTCATACACAGTAAATGTCTTATAGTGTTAATCTAATTCAAGTCAGTGTACAATGGAACCAAATGCACCCATCATGTCATGTGTACAGTACACTAGCTGTAACATTAAACATTGCCCAGATGGAACTGTTTTTATTATATTGATACATTTTAGGGGTAAAATAGACCACCTAGTTGCTAAGTCTTTACTAACATTTCGATATAAATCCCTAGATAATGTCAGAATTCTCAAGTTTCTGGTTCAGCGCCTGTGCGCTATGTAAACAGACGAAAATCTATGTATTGTTGTTTCTTTTTTGTCTTTGCTCGTACTCGACACGGAGCGCGTTCATGAATGGATTCAGGCTTCAGGCGCGTTCACATGGCGTTCACGGCCGAGGTGCACTCTGGGTGCACTTCCCCATTTGGACACCAAATTTTGGTGTCCAAATGCGGAAGTGCACCCAGAGTGCACCTCGGTGAAATGCTGAATCAGCGAAAAGACGGTACTTCCGGCAGCCTTCCGGGTGCTTCAAAACGCCACTGAGCAACTTCCACTGACATGAATAGCAGAGGGGGCGGAGCTTCGCGTTAGTTTAGTCTCTATCCTTTTAATACTCTATGGGGATCCCGAGACGTTCCAAGGCCAGTGAGTCGATGTGTTTCCTCCAACTGCGCCTTGGTCTGCCCCGGGGTCTCCTCCCATGGGACGTGCCTCGAGGACCTCCCTAGGGAGGCATCTTAACCAGATGCCCGAACCACCTAAGCTGGCTCCTTTCCAGGCGAAGAATCAGCACAGCGGATAAAATATCAGCTACTGCCATTGGTTAATGTCAGTTTTATTTACCGATACTGATATGGACAGATAACTGCAAATATCGTCCGATAGGCCTACCGATATGTGGCCAATAGATTGGTGCATCCCTACCGAAAATAGCCAATCTACAAGCTCACAGTGCTCCATGAGCTTGTAGATTGGCTATTTTCGACATTACACACAAGCCTCCTTCCTTTTATTTATTTTTTTGGGGGGGGGGTTGGTGCATTTCGCACATATACATTTCTCCAGCGACACTTGGCAGTGGCTGCCACAGTGACGTGATTGACATGAACGCTCGTGGTCACACCACAGATGGCAGACAGAAACGGGAGATGATATGCGAGGGAGAGGCAACAGCAGGCCTACATGTCTTCCTTTTTAAGCTACGCTGTAAGCTGTCGCACTATAGACGTGACACCGTGGCTGCGTTGCACCAGCCAGCCAGAGAGAGAGAGAGAAATAAACTAGAAAGAAAGAACTGAAGTGGGTGTAAAGCCTAATTTTACGTTTTTTCTGTTTCAGGCGAGGGACCCAGCCATGCGGTGCAGCATAAATTAGCTAGAAGAGTAAAGGACTATTCATATGCCAGTTTTAGGTGATAAGGTGACCAACGAAACGGTGGTTATAACAGAGAGATGTGTTTGGGTGAGCGGTAAGTGGCTTATCACCGCGGCATGACGTCATGTTGTAGTTTTCCAAACCATGTATGAATAAGCCTTAAGTATAAGAGAATGACAGAGATGACGGGAGTCATTCAAACCGAGGAGCAGCCGTATTGTGCTCTGCAGTGATGTTACACAGCTCAAATCTGATGGATAGTGGATAGCCACTTAATTCAAAACTCAAACACAAACACTCAAAACTGGCCATTCATTATCAATGGCATTTTAATGTTTGTGTTGGGACAAACGATCAAAGCTGGCCATTCATTATCAATGGCATTCAGTGTTTGTGTTAGGACAATGTTTGTGTTTACACACACCCTGAAATATTGACATAGGAGGGGCTAGTTCAGTCTCTGTGAAAGAAGATGAAAAGAGGGAGGGAGGTTGCAAAATCCAGACAGACATCTGCAGGAGCGTAGCGACGTTGTTGCTGATACGTCATTAGCCAGCGTCACTGACAATGCTTTTCTCACTGTTGAAAAAAATAGTTCCACTGTCTGATTCAGTACTAGTACAAAAACAATCTGCCGGCTGTGCGGGGTGAGTTTAGTGAATACGGCGATGTCGAATGAGGTCGACAGCAGCAGTAGCGCATTGATACAAACTGTCAAACTGGTGTTTTTTGTCCTAACCCTTCTCTCAGTTTTGGCATGTCCCGCCTACCTTGGAGAGAGGAGACTCTCCAGACTGAGTATAGCGAATTATGTGACAAAACAAATTCACGGAACGCAGCGAATCAGGCTGGAAACCAGCCTATAGGAGGCATGCAGGCACCATCCAGAAATCTCCCTGGCTTTGGAAAGCAGAGAGATGGAAACGGAGGTGTGATCCAACATGCAGAGCGGGTACGGCGATGTCCTCCCAGCCCAGCTTCACGCTGATGACGTACGTGGGCTTGGCCGGCTCCTCTCGGTGCACTGAGCAGTACCAGTGGAGTCAGTACTGCAATATAGAAATACTCTGATATACGAGTAAAAGGCCGGAAGTTACATTTCACCCTTTCCAAACTATTGGCATCGCAATGCACTTAACTTAGTAGAAATTCCCATTCCCATTTCACAACTTTTCAAATAGATTTATTTTATACTTTTCAGTATAAAATGTATAAAAAACAACCATGCTGTTTTCGTGCTCAGACCCAGCCAGCCAGCCACCCACCCAGCCACACGCACACACATACAGTAGCTCCGTAAGGGAGTGGTTGCACCGCTCAAAAATCGTGAGGTTGTATATTGGGTTGGCTATTTCAAATGGCCAAAATGTATGTAGGGCTGAAGTGATTTCAATAATAATTAAAATCTACAAAGTAACTAGTGACTAAAGTTGTCAAATAATTGTAGTGGAGTGAAAGTACAATATTTGCCTCTGAGATGTAGCGGAGTAGAAGTAAAAGTATTGAAAATTGGAAATACCCCAGGAAAGTCAAAATACTTCAAATTTGTATACCTAAGTACAGCACTTGAGTAAATGTACGTAGACACCACTGCGCCTGCCCAATGTTTGTGTGTGCGTGCGTGTGCATGTATGTGCGTGTCTGTGTGTGTGTGCGCGACACGCTGTTTCACTCTCACTTGCGAGCTACCCAGCATCCACCTCAAAGCGCCAGGTGGCCAAAGCCCTGCGCAAACCCACGCAGCTGCTCTCGTGCACCCACGCAGCACACACACAGTGAGCACAGACACATGCACGTGCGCACGCAGGCATGTGCAACACAGCCAGCATACCGTACACATCTAACAACCCCACAGACTTTGATGTCACCAACGACACAAAATGTGTACTTTGCTAACACACACGCACATACACACAGTCACACACCCACACAAATATGCGCGCACACGCACACACACACAGACACGCACAGACATGCACGCACAAACATTTAATGTGTACATGGAGATATCATAATTCACCACTTTGTCGACTAGGCTTATCTTCTCACATGCTTTACACAGGCAGCGCTGTATTAGAGTGAATTAATGCATTCATCTCATGAATATGCATAAGAAAGACAGCGATGTGCAACATCTCAAAAACACTGTCTCTCTGTCAGTCTGTCCTCATATCACTCTCGCTTTCTCGCTCTCTCTCTCCCCTCACACACACACACACACACACAGACACACACCCACACACACACAAAGGGTCAGTACACACCCACGCATTAAATGCACATCCTACAGCACAGCATACAGCATGTAAGGCCATATCTCCCCGGGCCTTCCCCCCCCCCTCCCCCCCTGGTATTATTATGTTTTTTTTCTTCAGGGAATGCTAATTCGGTCTCTGAACGGCGTCGGGGTGGCTGCTTATTGCAGCTCCTTCCATTAGAGTGTAGCCTGCATCGATGGCCCCCTCCTATAGCCTTTGTTTCAACCCCTAAGGCGCCATTCATACTATTTTAGATACTATTAGAGCCGAATAAAAGTCGGACCGCCTCTGTAGAGCCTACAATGTGACGTCATTTGAGGTTCGGGGGGGGGGGGGGGGGGGCGCCAAATATATATTAATTTGGGGGTCCTTGGCACGAAACTACAGTACTGATTTAAGGTTAATGAATTGGATGGTTAAAATATTGTCTTTCGTCTTTATTGGCGTTTTACTTAAACAATATTACACGAGAGGGTGTGGTTTAACGTGATTATTGCCACTTCAGTGATGCTTGCGGAACAAACTAAGAAAATAATAAATAAAAATTACTGACAGATGTAGTCACTACGACCACAAACTAGCTAGCCTAGCCACCGAGTTTGCTATAGCGCTCTGGGAAAACAGAGCAGCTGAATTCTTTGTTTTGATTAGGCGGTGAATGGTGCTGGTTTGATCCACGGCTAGAAGGCCGTTTCAACCAATCAGATTGCTTCCTGTGGTATAATGTTCATTCTGTGCTTGGATTGTCTCCCCTCTCGTCCCAGTGACCACCATATTCAACCCAGCACCGGCCATTCCAGACCTGGACCCAGATTTCTACAGAACCTCTGATGTGTTCTGCTGCAATGAGTCTGAGGTGATGAATCACACACGTACACGCACACACACAAGCATGCACGCACGCACACACACACCACCCAGCAAATAGACAACAAGAATACGTATCCATTGAAATCGGAGAGAAAAGGTGAGCTTTAAGTAGAGATTTAACAATCTCAATGGATTGAGCAGCTATAATGTGCGCACGCATGTGTGTGCGCGTGTGCACACACACACACACACACACACACACACCGCCAGTGTTTCCCAAACATAGGGTCACGGCCCATTTTGGGTCATTGACAAAAAAACTAATATGGGTCGCAACTCGCAAGTAAATATCCCAGTGTTTAATAACCGTATCTCTATAACGTACATTTTTCAGGAAACTGCTAGGATTTAGAAGGCATTTGTAGAATTGGCATCAGGTCTTAAGCAGTCTTTTCTTTGTTGCTAAATAGATGTGTTGATGTGTAGATGTACAGAATGAGTGAAACAGCCTACACATCACCTCTGTGTGTGCATGTAGTGTAGTCCATCTAGTTCAGACCACCATGAGGTGTGAAACACTTCTTCAAGGTCTCTCTCTTTCTCCCCACACACACACACACACACACACACACACACACACACACCTTCCATGGCCTCTGGCCTCAAGTCGTATACATACATACATACATGTGAACCCTCTGGCATGACTAACAGAAGAGCCTTTACGGTAAAGGCTCATGGCGTCATGGAACCTTGCACCCACGACTGTCAAGACACGATGACAGATGACTGAGTGACGGGGAGGGCAGGGATAGATGGGAAACGTAGTGAAAACAAAAACAGTGCAGATGTGCTGGGGCGGCTGAGTCACCCTCCCCCTCCCCCTCGGAGGTAAAGTGAAGGTGAGTTTGCCCGGGAGCCTCTTTTTGATGTGGTGAAATGACTCGAGGTGGATAGCCAGGTGTGTGTGTGTGTGTGTGTGTGTGTGTGTGTGTGTGTGTGTGTGCGTGTGTGTGTGTGTGTGTGTGTGTGTGTGTGTGTGTGTGTGACTGTGTGCATGTGTGTGTGCGTACATGCGTGCGCGCATTTGTGGGGTGTTGGGGGAGCATGAAAGCAAGAGTTGATGAAAGTGACCCTTCTTGTAACCACTTTCAACATGGTGTCCCTATATTTTAACCTATATTGTAACCACTGTCAACATGGTGTCCCTATATTTTAACCTATATTGTAACCACTTTCAACATGGTGTCCCTATATTTTAACCTATATTGTAACCACTGTCAACATGGTGTCCCTATATTTTAACCTATATTGTAACCACTTTCAACATGGTGTCCCTATATTTTAACCTATATTGTCCCTATATTTCGCATGTCATTATGGCCAAAATAATCTTCCTTTTTATGTTGGAGAAATGTTGCTAATTTCTTTCTTTCACACATTTCAAAATGTATCAACACATTCTTTTTCTAAATTGTTAGCTGATCTACGAGCTATATCGCCTATTTTTGAATAGCCAAAGTAGGCCTATACTGTAATTAAAGTGGATAAGATTGTTATTATTATACACAGGCAGTATGCACACCTGTGTGTGTCTGTACACACATGCACGCATGCCCACACACACACAAAGACACACAAGTACACTAACAAGTCTGTCACACTGTATTATGGCATGCGAGATAGACGGTGCTCACTCATTGGGTGATTATTAACGCACACAAACACACAGGCAAGCAGGGATGATTCAACCCTCACTCGTACTGTCGAGAGAGAGACAAAGAGAGACAGAGAGAGACAGAGAGAGCGAGTGCGCGAGTGAGAGGTTGATCCCCTAGCTGTCTTGAAGCTGATGACTAAAAAGAGACAGTTCTCTCTTTCTCGTTCGGCGTCTGTCTGACCACAACAGGGTGGCATCCATCGGGGCTCTGAAAGCTCTGATCTACTGTGCGGTTTATTTTTCAACTGTCACGACTCACAGGCCATTGTTCCCTTTTGACAAATTGCGCTGGCAGCGGGGATCGGATCCTCCCCGAACCCTATTCAATGCAAGTGTCAGCCATTCCCTGACCTCCCAATGCGGGGTCGGCTGGCACTCTTTTAGAATCCTGTGCGTGTGTGTGTGTGTGCGTGCGCGCGTGCATGCGTGCATGCATGAGTGTGCGTGCGTGCGTGCGTGCGTGCGTGCGTGCGTGCGTGCGTGCGTGCGTGTGTGTGTGTGTGTTCATGTGTGTGTGTGTGTGTTCATGTGTGTGCGTGTGTGTGGTCTGCCATGCTGCAGGCGGCTTATGGAAGACAAAGTGTGAACTATCTTTGATCTACGGCCCACATATAGCACGTTTGAAGTGTTTTTATAACCAACAAAAGTATCTTTGGCGTTCACCTGAGGACCTCACACACCTAGAGAAGCATTCACACTCCCTGCGGCCCACAACGCTTACATGGTTTAGTTTAGTTTTGTTGTGTCAAATTGAGGTGAATCGTTTGTTATGAGTCAAAAACTGTAAAGTCCACTTCATCTGAAAACATTTGAACATTTCTTTTTCTAAACAATCTTCTGCTATAATGGCATGCTCTAAATTAGGCATGGATGGATGTGTTAATGTAGTTAATGGGGAAATGTAAACATCATACTACTATACACATTGCTACTACTCTGGTCTCCGTTAGTTTAGTTTTTTTCCCAAGATTAACAAAATTTAAAAGCATACAATCCAGACTTCCAGAGAACCAATACTTTAACTTGTAATGTTTGTGATTACGTGTATATATATTTTTTTTATTATTTAGTCATGATGCCATGTTTTGGAAACAAAACTAAAAAAAGCCAATAGAATAATTGACTATAATACACTTCCTCCATGTGTGAGTACTTGGATGCCATTAGTCACCCCTGTAATACTCGGCTGACCAGACACATAATGAGTTAAAACCTGTTGAATCAGCAAAATCCTCACGCTAATTTATAACACTGGGAGAGAAATATCCTCAGTCGCTTTGAAACTATTGTTAAATAGGAACGTACTGTAGCTGGAGGTCATTGGACAACAATGACTGACACGTAGGCCATAGACGGGCGTCGGAGAGATCTAACAGGCCTCTGTACTGTCTGTGTGACAGGGGAATAAAAGGCCACTGCTTTGATGTCCTACCTGTACAATACATGTCACACGTGGTCAGAGGCGTTGTAGTTTAATCTCGTGGAAAGCCCCTGATACCAATACCTTATTTTAACCCATCAAAGACCTCAGGCGGATTCTGCTAAATGTCTTCTAAATCCTAACAGGTTTCTGGGAAAACTGCTATATAGGGCTGTGAATCTTCGGGTGTCCCACGATTCGATTCGATTCCGATTCTTGGGGTCACGATTCGATTCAAAATTGAGCATTTTCTTTCCCAGATTGTCTATTCGAAATGATTCTCGATTCAATACTACAATGAATGTAGTATTGATCAGCTGTGCTGATCTGAAGTGACTAGTACTGACTACAGTAACTTGAAAATGACTGAAGGCATGATACTTGTAGATCTGCTGAAATCGTGTCGAATTGTAGATCGTTGTGAAAATGTGTCGCAAATCTTTGAATACCGGTATGTTCTTTCAGAGCGAACGTTTTTAACTCAAATCTTTGCTTCTTGGCGGGCCCTGGAACAACATATTTTCAGATGGGGGGGGGGGGGGGGTCGGCTGCGAATTACATAATATATTTGTGGGGGTCCTTTGACGTGAAAACGTTTGAGAACCACTGACATAGAAACCGTTTTTCCAGAAAACTGTCAGGATTTAGAAGACGTGTTGTAAGAATCGGGGTTTGAATGTGTTTGCTTTGACTTTGCGTCCATGCAGGCAGAGCTGCTCACAGGGCTCCAGGTGTCCAGCGTGGAGGGCGGCCGTGAGGCGGGCCGAGAGCTGCTGAGGCGAGGCTGCGGCTCTGTGATCGTCACCCTGGGTCACCAGGGCTGCGTGGTGCTCAAGGCACGGGAGGCCGCCGCGCATCACATCCCCACCACACCGGTCACACCGCTGGACACCACGGTATGTGTGTGTGTGTGTCTGTGTCATAGAGTTATAGACGGATAGAGACGTCACCGGATTTCTCCTCTCATCCACTAATTGAGTTCCTCACCCAGCGCACCCAGTTCCTCTTCCGGGTTGGAACAGAGTGCATTCTGGGATTGGCATTGTTGGGCCATACGTGAACGCGCTGGGCCGTTCATACAGTGCGTTCACGTATGGAGCATAGAGCCATGCATAGTGCCGCTCGAAGCTGCAATACCACTTTCGGCCACCATGTCCATGTCGCTTCAATGTTTCCTCTCGGTGTGTGTGTGGCTTAGACATAGAGACACACACGGCCACGCTACTCAACAGTGCCACTTTAGGTTACCCAGTGGTATTGCAGCTGTCCGTACTCGAGCGGACATACATGGAGACATACAGTACATACATAGGGACATACATACATAGGGACACACGTAGCTGTGCATTAGAGCGGTTAGGCACCGCTAAAAAAAAAGGTCAAGGCATCCGTTCGGAAAATGTACAGTAAGAAGGTTATACTTTTATTATTAATAATATTAGTGTCTTTCTCCTTTCATCCTTCATTTCTGTCTGGAGACCTGTGTGGTGTTTTCGATAAAATTATTTAAAGAAATCTTTCATAGGGCTGTTCGTATACACACACTTATTTAAACAGTTTAACATGCATCAAAGGTGACAATAACATTGTCACTGTTATCTTGTGACAAATAATGAAATGTATTTTTTTCTCAATTGTGAGGCCACTAAGAATTAAGTTCTCTAAGTTTTCCTATACGTTTGTAATGCAGTGATGATGAATGGTAACTGATACAACTTCCATATCATATGCAAGACCCTCGGATTCAGAAGCGCTTACAGTATGTGCACAGACAAAGCTTTGTTGTGACACATACTGTATACCGTCTCTGTACCTACTCACTCTCAGCCTATTTAGTTGTCAACATCTCAACTGGAAAGGTTTAAGATGAAGCCATTGTTTTAGTATGTCTGTGCGGTGACCACTGGGCCTTTTCTTTTCTTTTTACCAGCTGCGTGACGTCACGGGATTCTCAGCGAGGTGCTTGCATTTCCTGCCTTAGTGGTTTGTGGGTCCGTTGGTCTCACATCATCAATATTACAATCTGTTGTCATTAGGCAGAAGTGATAATTGCGTCTTCGCACACGTGTATCTGCAAAACGTGTCCGTTCAAGTTCAATTAATTTGCTTAAGCATTCAATTGTACTTCCCTCTGTGTATGATATCATAGCTATACTGTAGACAGTAGCCGTTAATCACAGAGCATAGTTTATAGTCTGACACACCGCGACAAACAAGCAGAGGTTAAAAGCCTCCGAGTCTCGGCTCTTAGCAGTAAACCCGTTGCGTAGCTATCATAAACCCCACGTCCAGCCTTGTGAAGTTTAAAAAAAGATGCGATTGGAGTGAAACGACCGCGTTAGCATGAGACAGTTAGTCTGAAAGAGGAACCATGTGGTGTGGTGGGTGTTGTGTGTGTACATTAGTCGTTTTTTTCCCTCTTTTTTAAGTGTTTTAAACCCCCAACCCTCACGTCTCTGTCTCCTGTTGGCCTCTGGGAGAAGTTGTTGCACCAACACCACCCTCCCCGTCCCATGACTCACCTCTCAGGCCTGCACCAGTCAGCAGAAAGCTGTACAGCCGTTATGCGGTCGCGCCTGCTGCATGTTCACCTCCCCATCCCCCCCGTCCGATCCCCTAACACGCACGGCGTCGCACGCGAACACACACATGCACACACACGTACGCACACACTCTCTACCCCTCCTGTTCTTTGATGGCCCCATAAATTCTGGAGTGTTTAACTCTTCTGGACACCCTAATCCTTCTTCCAGTAAACCTTTTTTTTCTCTCTCTCTCTCTCTCTCGCTCGCTCTCTCTCTCTTCTTCTTAAATGCAGATTGTTATCAGGGCGGTGATTCTTGTGTTTTTTCTTTTCTTCTTTCTGCTCATAACCAGATGCCTCGCAGGCAGTTGCTGATTTGCTAGCTTTTTCAGTGCGTGTACTTCAGTAGTGCATTTAGACAACCGTTTGGCCTCAAGCTTGTCAGTGACAGGTTTCACTTGCTGTGATGCTGTTGTGATGATGATGATGACGTGGTTCTGTGTGGGCCACTTTGGCTAGTTTTGGGACTGCAAATGGAGGCAGGGGTATCAACACAGTGAGTCACCTGCGGTTTCTCTCTTGTCCCACTGACTCTCCGTCCCACGCAGTTGGATGATGATGGCACGACACCCCGCTGAGGCGACCTAGTCTGACGTCATTTGGATACGTTTCGGTTATTTGTACCCACTCGTCAGATTACTAGGATGACTTTGTCTATTATGTGTACTTTTTCCCACTTTAGTCGTTTTTGCCAATTCCCAATTCCCCTTTGCAGTGTAGTCTCTTGTCACCGTTGAGCCCTACTGGTTGTTTTCGTAGGGATGGTGTTGTCTATAGTGTTGTGCTGCCAAATGATCTGAGATCTCCTCAGCTATGCCGATACATCTGGTGAGCCAATCTATTGTATTGCAGCACCAATGCAATGTCTTTAGTGATGATCCTTCATCTTGGGCCGGTGACAGGATTGGTTTCCAAAGCAGTAGGCGACGGCGTAGGTTTGTTAGCCCTGTTCTATTAGCAACTACCCTGAATTTAGACGTTAGCAAGCGTATTGTTAGGCGAAGATCTATTGTTGGTGCATCTGTCCCAGATAGATGCACGGCAGAGGATTGGACCCCATCGTTTTCGTGGTGGTGGGCAAGGAATCCCCCCCCCCCTCCCCCTCACCCCGTGCCACCCGGACGGCCCCCAGTGGTCACCAGGAGGACTTTGAACAGTTCAAAAACAACGTTATATGGATGTTAGTAGCGATATACACCCGGTGATTATGGCTGGTCTTCACACCATCAAAGACATGCATGCAGGCCTTCATCCTCAACATTCCTGATTGTTGCAGATTAAACCCATGACCTCTCATTCCCCAGCACACAGTTGCGGGCTGAGTCAGTGTCGGCCTGCAAAACGCTGGCTTAATAACAAAGTAAATGTGCTGATCTACTGTGGGCTGATCTACCCGCTACCCCCCGCCCCCCCTTCCCTCTGTCTGTTTGTTTCCCCTTTCTCCTAAATTGAGTGCAGGCATAATTCCTTGCCCAGATCAGAGCAGAAGCTGTTTACGTGTGGCCAGTTGGACGCGGCTACGGCACACACTCATGGGCACATGCATGCACGTGCACACACACACACACGCATGCACACTGTGCCTTGAGCCCTGTTGGGACTTGGGTGGCCCAGGTTTCCACTGCTCCGGGAGGTCGACTGTGTGTGGATGTGTATTATTTGCGTGCGTGCGTGCGTGTGTGTGTTTATGCGTGCGTGCGCGCGTGTGTTGGGAGGGGGGGGGGGGGGGGGCTACATCTGTACGGTGGGTCTGTCTGGATGGACAAATCATTCCCAGCCTTCCGTCTTTATGCGTGGAGACAGATAAGAGGACTGCTCGCACGCCGTCTTCCAGGAAAAACCAACGGTATAGGGGAATACCCCCAAAGAGCATTCCTCACCTCTGCAGACCTGAGGTCAACGTGTGACGTCACAGACCCCCCCCCCCCCCATCCCCTTCCACTGACACCTAATTGGTCACACATGCAACATCAGCCCATGTTTAGGGTGCATGTGTTTGGTCGGTGTACTAACAGTCCGACAGGCATTAGTCCCGACACTCTGCCCCTAAGCCTAACCTCACAGGAAGTCACGGGTGAGCTTTTAACCTGCCACCTGTTAGTTTTAACCTGCCACGCATGCCGGGAGCCACGGGGGAGGAGTTTTAACCCAGCCACGGGTTAGTTGTAACCGGCCACGCATGTCGGGAGCGACGGTGGAAAAATAAGTCAATTCCAGACCAGTGTCGATTTAAATCTGATGAGTGTAACAATGGACTCGCTGGCGCTGCTGTGCACTTAGTTGGCCAGTGCGTCGAGCCACGGTGCGTTCATCAGTGCCTCGTGTGCCTCGGGAGAGCGAGCGACAGAAGCTGAAACGGAGCACGATTGATGGATCAAAGATGTGTTCAGTGTGTATGTAAATGCCTGATTTATACTCGGTTGCGCACCAAAAATAGCTTGCAGATCGGCTATTCTCGGCACGCCAACACCAGCGCACATCTAACACAAGTCACCCGTCGGCGCCCCGGCCCTAAATCGTTTCAATTAACCATGCTTTTGATCATCCTCCCAACTGTTATTTCAGAGCAGAGCTCCCCTGCTGCGCTGCCAGTCTTTCCGGATGTGCGTGCGTGCGTGCGCGTGTGCGCGCCATGCATACTGTATTGAGTCATCGCTGTGCCTTGCTCTCCCCCAGGGTGTCTTTCATTGACAAAGAAAAGGCCCAAGGCCTCCGAGGTTAACCGCTGCTCCGTCTGTCACAGCAGTGTGGGTGCACCATCACAAGACTATAGGCCCCATGGGTGGAGAACAGAGATATATCTGGAGCAACATACAAAGACACGATGTCAGGCCCAGATGAGAGTTTATTGGAGGATCATGTACTGTAATAAAAGACAGTGTCCCATCTCTCAGAGAAGGTGTTGTCGGTATGGTGGACTGACTTCGGTTCAGCTTTGCTCAGCCGTCCACAAAGAGCACGCTTCCAGTTTGTCCGTTTCTCTAATCAATTGCGCGATTTCCATTAGAAAGGAAGATGAATCATGCCCTCCTATAGACTCAGATGAGTTTAGTATAGGATGACGCCTACTGGCACGTAAAGAAATATATATGTGCACGCACGCACACATACATACACGACACGTATGTAAGCTATACACAAGTGAAGGAGAAACTTCAGAAACGCTGAGCTCCTTTGCGGGAACACGGAAGAGCGCGGGCGTCGTATAGAAATGGCACACGGAGGAGGTCAAGAAGGGGCGCCACCATGGTCGGAGCTGTGAGGCGACCGGGGCGCGACGAGCGTCACAGCTCATCCGCGGCGAGCACTTCTGTCGTTTGATTGACAGGCCTCCACATCTGACCTTCACCAAACCGTGTCGAGGGCGACCACAGCCGAGCCGAGCGGGAGGGGGGGGGGGGGCAGCGCTTGTCAGCTTCATTGAGCTTCATTCGCTGTAGTTTCCGATATACCGTCACGTTTTGCCAGTGTCTTGTTTGCAGCGTTGGGGCGATGACTATATACCCCCAGTGCCACGACCCCGGAGCTTTAGAAGGCTCTTGCGTTGTTTGGTATAGTTCAAGACAGCGCCTTTTATGAATGCAGAGTAGTGTCCTCTCCAAGGGCATAGAATCATTATTTGAAATGAAGAAATCAACTCCGACTCGCGGCATTAGGTTGACGGCGGCACTGTCAGTGATTTTACTGATTTAGTGGTAAACGTCTTTTTTGTCCCATTTTGACCTGAGATCAGATTCTAAAAATGTCTTCTACATCCTGACAGTTTTCTGAAAAAGCTGTTTCTGTCAGTCGATTTTTCAAAAATAGCAGACCTACAAGCTCGTAGCGCGCCACTCGGTGGCGCGCTTTGAGCTTGTAGATCTACGATTTTCCAATAGCTAAAGCATAACATGATGCTAACACCAAAAGGGGTTCCCGCCCAAAATGGATTAAACAATAAGCTTGTCAACCACAGTCCTCAATTGAAGAGCATGGAGACCAGACTACTAAAAAGTAACATAAAGTAACGTTTTATTCTCTATTTAAAAAGAAAAAGTTAATGACTGCAGCTTTGATGGGTTGTGTGGCCACTGGTTTCTGTGTGGGAGAAAGAATATATCCTACAGCAGTGGTTCTCAAACTGGCGTCCAGGGACCCTCAGGGGTCCTTTGCGGGGTTCCAGGGGGTCCCCCAGCTAAATGTTATTTTATATTATTATAATTGAGCTCGAGCTTGTACATCTGCTACAATCTTCTCTTCTGGGGATCCCTAGCTGGCACTAAACAGTTTCAGGTGTGGATTTGCGCCAAACACCTATTTTGCGAGTCCTTGACGTGCAAGCCAAGACAAATCTGCCAGTGCAAAAAAAAAAAAAAACAATCGCCTTTCTTCTGGCCATGCCAGGCTAGTCCTTGACATGGAAAAGGTCTGAGAACCACTGACTGTCCTATAGTATAGTCCCCCGCGCTGTCTGTCAAAGTCCTGGTCCGTTTTTAACCACGGGACCGGGCCAAAGCCAGCCCAGAATGCGGCTGCATCACCACCGCCGCCACCGCCACGAACAGTGTTTCCAAACGCTCGCTGTATAACAGGCCCAACCCAACTACCAGACAGGAGACATAAACACGCCACGTGTTTAAACATGGAAATCCACCGGGGCCGTGAGAGATGTTTCAGCTCTGACCTCACTCTTTCCAACCTCCTAACCTAACCCTGTCTCTGCGTTACGCCCACGGTCACTCCATCACCCTAGTGCAGTGGTTCTTAACCAGTGGTCCGGGGACCACCGGTGGTCCTTGAGGGGGGGTTTGTAATTCTGCAACAGTTTGCAGAATTACAGCACATTTACAAAGTCAATACACACAACTGTTAGCTGTGGACGACACACTGATAAAGCATTACACTTGTTTACAACAGGGTCCACCCTTTTCAATTCATCTGAAACATTTAGAGACGTACAAATATACACTTCTATATAAAAGATCACACCCCTGTGAAGTGAGGGGCGCTAATATATTACAGTCTAACTCATGAACTATCGTGAGCTACGTCAAAAGTTATTTAACAGATGTAAAAAATAATATAGATCTGATGTGGTTAAGTGATACGGAGCGACTGAGATGGATTTTCGAACAAAAGATATTTGCATTAGCAGAATATATAGCGAAAGCTTGGGACATACGGACAAAGAAAACTTATATTTGATGTATTTTATTTTATTGCTTATTTCTGTTTTTGTTTTTGATCAAATACTTGGTGAAACTTCTGTGTGGGAAGTGAACGTGATATTGTTTATTTATGTTGTTGGTGTCTTATAATCCTGTAAGGGATGGGTCTTAACGACAAGACACGAAAATAAAAATTCATTCATTCATTCTCATGTTGATTAGGTGATGTAATGGAGATGTAAAACAAACAGTGCCAACACAAACATTAAAGATTTTACGGGAGCCAGTTTCGAATTGCAGCCGTCCGTAGGTGCCCTTTGAGAGCGGTTTTAAAGGAGTCAAGGGATTCACATGTTGGTAGGGCGTTCCACATTTTGGTGGCATAGGAGCGAAATTAATGTAGTCCGTCGTTTGTGCCGAATCTGGGTTGCACATGGTTTGTTGAACTCCCTCTGGTGTTGTTGGTGTGGACGTCGTTGACATTAAGGAAGTATTTAGACGGGTACATGGGTATCTTGGTGGTGTAGCGTATCTTATGGACCAAACCCATTGCAAGAAGCTGTACTCTGTCGTCAACCCTAAGCCATTCCAGCCTGTCAAAATGGGCAGGGGTGAGGTGGGTTCGGGGAGTGAGGCCAAGTAGTAGCCTGACCCGTTTGTTTTGGGAAGTCTGGAGCCTTGTTTTAAGGGCCTTTGATGCTGTGCATGCATTGCATAGTCTATGACTCCTGTTAGGGTCTTCAAGGTGTTTTTGTTGACCAGTGAGGAGAGTTGGTAACCATGTAACCTTGTAGATCTTAACTCTTGAGAGTGTAAATATTACGCTCTCAGTAAAACATTCTGCATGAGTTTATTTACAAGAAGTCTAGTAGTCTACACAATTAGAGAATGTAGAAGAATTGTTCTTCCCACAGCAATTTCCATTTCCACCATTTCCGCAATTTCCGCAATTACGATTTCCTCAATTTCCATTTCCGCATTTCCGCAATTTCCATTTCCGCAATTTCCGAAAATTACAATTTCCGCAATTTCCGCAATTTCCATTTCCATTTCCAACTATTAATGGCAGCTGGGTTTCATCATTCAAATAAAATAGAATTCTGTCCGTTTAGCTATAAAATTATGTCAGGGAATAGGGATACACAGTATATGTCTTTCATTTGCATTGCATCTCCCCCCCCTTTATTTTCGTTCGAGTAATAGTACAACTCTAATAGTATTACTTATAATAATGTAATTAAAGATAACTTCATTCAGATTTATTTATTTTTATTTCATTTTCCAGATTTTTTTTTTCTTCTTTTTTTTAGATTTTCATTGGTGGGCCAGTCATAATGGTCCCGCGGGCCTGATGTGGCCCGCGGGCCTCATGAGGTTGAGTATCACTGACCTACAGTATGACCTCCCGATCCTGTAACATAGTAGGGCTGCAGCTGACCATTATTGTCGGAGCGATGGACATTATTGAGGGACGCTAGCCCCTCCTGTATACAGCTTTTGTCCCCACATTGACAATGAAAGGAGAAATTAGGTCAAATGTCCGCCAAATATGACGTGAATTTGTGACAACAGGCATTCTGATTGGCCAGTATGAGATGATGCATGATGATGTACGATGATAAGAGCGCCCCTCACTTCACACGGGTGTGATTATTATTATTTTTAATATAAATGTTGGTTATAAAA
Source organism: Protomyctophum bolini (assembly GCF_963924005.1). Lineage (NCBI taxonomy): Eukaryota > Metazoa > Chordata > Actinopteri > Myctophiformes > Myctophidae > Protomyctophum > Protomyctophum bolini. The sequence continues at coordinate 22,946,518 of NC_137876.1, forward strand.
AACTAGGTTGATAGTCTGATTAAGCCCTATTATATACTACTTTATTTAATATACTAAAATAACAACATAGCAGATATACAAGCTGCGAGCTTGTATATCTGCTATTTTCATTATTTCAAAAGAAATCCTGAATGGAAAAAAGGTGAAATGTAAATAATATAAATATATTTTTTTAATGTATACACGTAGTCGATTAGTTCAATTGACTGTTGCACACTTACTTTTCAACCACCTCTTCATTGGTAATCACTAATGCCCATGGAAGATATCATGTCTCTCTCAACTCTGCGTCTCAGACTCAGAGGTTACCACCGATGACATCATCATCCGTGGTCATTTCAATCAGCAATGCCTTCTATTCCGTTTCAACATGGTAAACTTTCCGGGATGAGAAATGGCTGTTAGTTTCCATTAGCTTGGAATCCCCACTGATGATGATGTCATTGGAGGAAGGCATGCTTGCTTTCTGAACTGTTCACAGCAGCCTACCTCTGAGACACGAGAGAGCAAGTACAGTACTACTGTAGACTGAAATGCTCATCTTAGAACGGACAAAGGGCTCCTTTGACCCATTGAGGCCGGAGACCAGATTCCACCGGATTCTTAAATCCTAACAGTTTTGTGGAAAACCTATGTTTCTATATGTCAGTGGTTCTCAAACTATTTCATGTGAAGGACCCCAAAAATGATATGTATTTGGCCGCCGACCCCCATCTGAAAATATGAGAAAGAATTGCTGTGAAAAAAAAAAGTTTGCAATAACAGAGGGGGGAGGGGAGTGAGATCAGATCAGTTCAGAGGTGTTCATAGCAGCAGAGTTGAGCGTCAGCAGCAGACTCTATTTTCTACAGAGCAGAAGTGGTGAGTAATGGGACCGGGCCTGTGAGAACCAGTGGCGTGGGCCATTTGTGGTTAAACATGAGCGTGTCGCCACATTCCTTCTATGCCTTTTCCCATCAGTGATCCCCCCCTCCCCTCCCCTCCCTGCCCCGCCCCCCCCCCCCACCCCCACAAGCCCCCCAGGGCGAGGAGGATGGCACATTCCATCTTAACTAGCAATAGATGAAGGGGGGGAAGAATATGCTGATTTATCCCCTAGCTCGGTATACTGATAGGCAAACCCCAGAGTCACTGGAAAGCTGCTGGCTGATTCACAAAGCTGGCATGTGCTGTCCAGCTGACTTTGAACAGCGCTTAGGTTTTTTTGTTTTTTTTTTTAAGGAAAAAAAAATTGTGTGGTTTGGAAGTTATTTCAGACATAAACAAAGCAATGTTCAAGTTTCATCAGCTATTCAAATAGGTATAGCCATGGCATCTTTTTATATGCATTCAAACAAGACACACACACACACACACACTTTTTCTTTTTTCTGCATTTCAGACACATTCATTCAGAAGTCATACACAGTAGTTTCTCAAAGTAAAATGTCTGACAAAATACTTCCAATGATTGACCTGATGGCCACTAATTGGTAATGGAATTGATAATGATAATGTCCACAGTAACAGTCAGAAACCACTGAGACTAGCTGAGACCTCAGGGATAGTGTTATGTATATATACTGGTACTGTATCTAGAGATTCTATCTAGACCAAGACAACTGACTGCTGTCATAGCACCCCCTACTGTTGACAGCAGCTGCTCATTGAATTACAGCCCGTCTCTCCCTCTTATTTCATAACATCACTGACGCTGAGGACACCTACTGGTCGACAGGCAGTACTGCCTGAAGCCCATAAGCTCAATATCTCCCATACGTGGCCACGTTTACCGACCCCTCTTGGATGAGGATGAGTGGTAGTCGTTTTCCACGTCAGGAAACCCTGTGTTCAAATCCTGGGTATAGCCAGGACATGGTAGCCATGGTGATGGATCGCACCACAGTGGCAAGAGTAGGCTACATTTCAATTTCTATTTCTTTTCTACATGACCGAGAGGCGGACGTGTCGTCGGCTATCCGGCCTTCATCAAGGCACTGTGTCCGGTCCATTACCTTTGTTTTCCATGATGTTATTTTGAATGGACATGGCACCGGTCCAGAACAGAAGTCAGAGTGTGGTGGTCACAAGAAAAGTCGACTCTAAATCCAAGCCATGACTGATCCTGCAGTTGTCTCCCTCCCTGCCCAGTTAACCCATTCTGACCTGAGATCAGATTCTTCGATTCTTCGGTTCTTTTTAATTAAGTAAAAGTATCAATACTGCAATGGAGAAATACAAGTAAAAGTCCTGATTCTCCTGAATGCAAAAAAATTCTTGAATAAAATAATGTACAATAGTATTTGGTGTCTAGTATTGTGCAGAATGTCCCATTTGTGTTCAAATGTATAAAAACCTTTTGAAGTAGCCGATCTACATGCTGGCCGAAATGTATATAGGGCTGAAGTGGTTAATGTTAAATAAAAAAAATCGATAAAGTAACTACCGGTAGTAAGTACAAAGTACAATATTCTTCTCTGAGATGTAGTGGAGTAGAAATAAAAGTACTGGAAATACGGTACTCAAGTAAAAAGAAATACGTTCCCGGATGTTTTTTGCCAGCCCCCCGCATTGCACTTTAGTTCTTCTTATGACTTATTGCCCTTAACAAGCACTTCTCATGGCAGCCCGTCATGAGTGGTGAGTGACCTTGTACCCACTCTCACTAGAGGAGAAAGTGACGCGGTTCCTCCTCCGTGTCACTCAGTGGAACGTTTTACGCAACATCATTTTTCCCGCACAGGCAGGCACGTGCACACACAGACATCAAAGGGGGCATGAGCCCCTGCTGCCCTTTTACCTGTCTGTAAAAAACAAAACCTGCCCTCTCCAGTCCATGAATACAGCATTTCACTATGGTGAATGAAATGAAACTGCCCCTTTTCCATGACAAGCAGTCAAGCAGAGAATTGCCTCTTTCCGAACTCTTCTGAACCGAACGTTTTGTGTTGACTCTGTATAGAAGAAATCCATGTCGTACGCCGCATCTTCAGTAGCTAAAGAGTGCGGGGGTCGCGCCCTGAAAATACCTGATCTACAAGCCAAAAGGGGGGGGGGGGTTCTGCCTTTGACAGCATCAAGCGAAGCCAGACAGGAAAGAGGGAGAGAGTAGGGGAGAGACATGCAGCAAAGGTCGTCATGAACGGGACTCGAACACCCAACGCACCGTTAGGCCAAAGCCTATTATGTGGCACGCACTAAGCCAGCGGGCGCCCCCAAAAGTGCCCTTTAAGGGAATTTCAGCCCCTTGCCCCTCTTAACATCCTCTGCACGTCCCTGACCACAGGGTTGTCATAATGTCTGTTTCTTCTCAGGGAGCCGGGGACAGCTTTATTGGAGCGTTGGCGTTCTACATGGCCCGTTATCCCACAATGCAGCTGGAGGAGATGGCCAGGAGAGCCAATCGGGTGGCAGGATTCAGCGTCCAGAAAGCCGGCACTCAGACCTCGTTTTACAACAAGACGGAGCTGCCAAAAGATCTGTTCTAAATAACCACAGGAACGGATAACGGAGATATACTGAGAAAAAAAGCACAGGACCTGGAAAAACTGGCAAAAATGTCATAACATTCAACATTGTCTTCTGATTCTAAACACACCCTACTGTTGCACAACCCTTCTCTTCGTCTTATTTCATGGCTCATCATTGTTCCTATTATTATAGGCGACAATGTACAGTACGAGCTCATAATGAATCACGATGCAACACGTGCACATGTAGATGGGTTATTTCTGCTACTGGTGTCAAACTGTCACTGAAGTATAAAATCGGCATTCATTTATAATATGAAAACACATACACAACATAAAATATGGAGATATAAGGCCTGTGCCCGACAGTAACAATAATACAATATGCTATTTTGCTGGATAAACGCCTAGGAAAAACAAAACAAAAGATTTGAATATCAAAATTGGATGGATGGGGTGTAATGGATGAGATGGTTCTCTAGTATCATTCTCTCTGATGTGTCACTCAGAGATACAATGGTACTTTAATACCAGTTGGTAGCTGTAGTTAAATAAAACGTGATGAGTGTGCCTTCCTTCATACGTGAACTTTCACCACGGTTTAACCACGGTGAGCGTACAAGCATGGCCACGGCAAACCTGGTGAGCCCCTTATCCTGTAAGTCACTGGTTCTCAAGGTGGGGTCCGGAGACCGCCAGGGGGTCATTGAGGCTTTTTCAGGGGACCCCCAGGCAGCTAAATGATTCATAGTTAGGAGTCAAATGGATCCCTTATGGATCTGTAACTCTGAGATCAACAGACAAGACCCATAAGGGACCTGTAAAGGGTCCATTAGGTTCCACATAAACCCTGAGGATAACGTAAACTGGGATGCTAGATATACAAATCATACAAATCATATCAATTGAGGGTTTTGTGGATGCATTTTAAACTGCATTTCACTGGAGGTAAAAAGGTAAGAGAGAGCACTGCTGTTAAGTAAACAGTTCCAATAGAACATACTGTACTGTAGATTGAGGTTGGTCAAAGATAATAAATAACCGCAGGAACCTTAAACAACAATCCCAACCCACTGTTGAACCCCTCATAATAGTGTCAGAATGGAAGGAAACTGCAGCAGCCATGTTCCAACGATGTGAAAAGCCAGCCCAGATTTGTGGACAATGTTATAGTAGAAAAGGAGACAAACTGCATATCACTGCCTGCGATTTGCTTGAATTCGGCCAAACAAAAGCATGAGTGAGGTCATACTGTACATCAGCAAACTGTTCAAATTCAAAGCACACAATTACCACCAGTGGTTTTCAACCAGTGGTCCGGGGACCACCCGTGCCTGGTCCTTGAGGACGTTCCAGGTGGTCCCCAGCTGAGTGTAAAATGAAACCAAAGTCGCACTATTGTTAAACATCTGCATTACTTAATTTACAAGAAGTCTACAATTACAATTACAGAATGTAGAATAATCGTTTGCCTGTTGTCTCTCCTAATCATGGTATCAATACAGCATGGATAGTGGACAAGATAGTGGGAAGATTATTCACCGACAACTAAATATTCTTTCGTTTTGGTTCCGAGAGGCTGGAAATCTCATCAAATGGTGGTCTGGAGAATGCACTCGCCTTCTGTGTCCATGGCTCAAATGCCCAATAAATAAAGGGCCTTGATACGAAAGTGGTTGAAAACCACTGATCTAGATTGGACTATCACTGGAGCATTAGAGTTCCATTCAAAAGGGCATTCATTAGACTAGAGGGTTAGGGTTAGTATACACAATACTTCCGATCACTTTCTGCAACACAACAATTTAAATAAAAAGTTGATTATACACTTGAACAAGGAGCGAGTACTGTACAATCATTGTTCCAATATCATATTCAAGGTTAAGGAAACTTGTTTGATGCCTTAAGGCAGTGGTTATCAAACCTAACCCGTGGTATGATTTCAGATTAGTGCCCCCCTCACCAGCACTGGCACATAGAATTCTGCCTGATACTGACACATTCTTATGAGTTTATATTTTATTTACCATTTATTTATTTTGTTTGGCTTTCATTTTTGAAACTCACTAGCTGGCTGTTGCTATAATGAAAATACATGGTTTATAAACGATTTTTCAAACATTTGATTTACTGATTTTATGGATAAATAATTAAAAAAAAGTACCCAAAGTATTCCCATATGTGAAACTGCCTTTAGGTATTAGTATCAAACACAACATTTGTACACTAAAACAAGGGTTCTCAACTTTTTTGGCCGGGGACCCCCGGAAATGCTTTGGCACTGTCTCAGGACCCCCGCCCCACCCCGACCCCCAATATAGATTGACTGCTACAATAACCTTAATAATAGAGACAATACACCATAAATAAATACTGAAACCAGATATAATCATTAGGGTGTATACATGTACTATTGTGTACTATATGTAAACTCTTCATTTCCATTTTCCAGCCATTCAGTTGCAAAAACAAATAATATATAGGCCTATTTATTTATTGAAAATAATTTGGGGACAGCCCAAAATGATTTGGCGACCACGCCGAGGGGTTGAGAATCCCTGCAGTAAAATACTGATAAAACAAGGCAGTGACTACCAATAAAGTTGAGCTGGTATGATTTATGGTATAGTGCTAGTCAAAATGTGACATTCGGCAGCTTAATAAAATGTGATCCATTTGTCTTCCTTTTAGATGGAAATCCAGTGATGTATGAAAGAACCTCAGTCATTTGTCATGAAAAATCTATTCAATATCACATTGTTAAATATGCAATTAAATATGAAAAAGGTCCCTTTGTTGAATTCATGCAAGTTATTTTGTTATACTGTATATTGTGATGTGTAAAAATAATTTAAATTTCTTAGCTTGTTTTGAAGCACAACAGTTATAATTGCCCTTAGTTTTGGTCACATACCATACAATGCAGCTCTAATTACAACCAAATCCGCAAAAGGAACATTTTAATTTTGTAAATAAAGAATGACTTTCACTCATACATTTAGATAACATGTTTAAAAAAAAGCAATAAGCCCTTACTGTGGAGTCTAAGGGTTTGAATCATAGCTATAAAGGATAGAGACCGAACCGGAGCGTTGAAAAACCCATGTCATTCTCAAACTATTTAATGTCAAGGACCCCCAAGATTATTATGTAATTGGCTGCCGACCCCCATCTGAAAATATGTTGTTCCAGAAGCACAGATTTGAGTTAAAAACGTTGGCTCTGAAAGAATATATATTCAAAGCACTGCATTTTCATGATTTTGAATTGAAGTATAACAATTCTTAAAACACCAAAAGGGGTTCCCGCCCCAAAATGGGTTAAACAACAAATAGAAGCCCCAAAGTTCAGTGGTTTAAAGTGCAGTCTTAAGCCCTAACCACTCGACCCTTTGGTGTGGTTTGGGCCATTGAATTCCATGCGTTGAATCACTAGGGCCGACGCGCGTCAATGTGCAACGAGACATATCACACCGCAGGGACAACGCGCGTCAATGTGCAACGGGACATATCACACCGCAGGGACAACGCTAAAACTGTCTCGTCCCTTTGGTGTGGTTAGGGCTTTAGAGGCACCACGCAGAGAATGGCTTAATTAAGGTGGTTGCACACTAGTGCATTTCTTTCTCTTTTTGGCTGCGTTTAACTTTTTGCTGATCCGAAAGTAGAGGCTATGACTAGCTGTCAGCCTGTCACAAATATCTCACTGGACGGCCACCATGGTCGGGAAGAAAAAAGAAAATTATACAGAAAATATTTGGCGGCAGTGTGCAAAGGTGATTGACATAAAGGGAGGTCGATTTTTGTCACGCCCTCTGAAATTCGCTCCAATATTCAATATTAAACGCACCAGTGTGCAAACACCTTTATTGCTTTTATAAAACAGTTACCAAATGGAAAGATGAAAACCCTAGACATATGCAGATAGACTCAATCTAGCTGTAGTAAATGTCAAATGAATAAATATTGAGCAACTGTGTGGCTCATTTCTCTGCAAAAAATGTTATGAGAGACAGTTTTTGTAAATGAAACAAATTGCAGATTTTGAAACTATTTGTTTGTGGTCACAGCCAGGTGTGTGTTTAGAGCATTTTACAGCAGCTCAGCCAATAATAATCAAGGACCAGAACAATCCATTTCAGAACATCAGTTCAACGTACGAGGAACAGGATTGAGGTTGAACTTGAACCTCGGTATCCTGGTGATGATAATGTTTGTTTGGGTAATCCTGATTGCATGGAGGAGGATCACTTCCTACAGACCAACCCAACACGCCATCCTCAAGAGAACAAGTCAGATAATCAGGCCATCATTTAGAATCCGTTACAAGTAAAGCATCCATTTAATTGTTGCAGATCCTTTGTTGTCCATACATTATTGTCCATATAATTTCTAATGCATTTTAAACTGATTTGATCTTCTTCTTTTCAAAGAACAGGACGTGCGCGTTCACTGCAAAGACAAAATGGATAGGGAACAATTAGGGGGAAATTAACAGCAACATGATGATTTTCAGGAAATACTGTATGTTCATCAATAATCACTACAAAAACTGCCTGCAACTCCAACTGTTAAGTACATCCCAACCGCCAGGAACCATTTACATCATTCTAAACCTGAAAGTGTTTTACCAACATTCACGCTATTCAAGTATTGTTATATTTTGTATTGTGTTTTACAAGGCCCGCCCACACACTGTACTGCAGGCATGTGCAGGGTGAGGGCTGAGAGGGATTGAGCACCTGGCCTTTGGTCCATGATGTCAAAAATGTCCCTTTTTGCAAAATAAGAAAAAAATACCTTTAATACCAAAAGCATGAGCCTTAAACAACAACATTTTATGAATACTACTACTTTCGCTACAAATAAAATAAGATAACTGCAGTCACTTTCACCGTCACCTTATAGGGTTGTGTCAAGTGCATAGAAGCACATATGAAGGTTTTATCTGACATTTCCAGTTCAAATGTGCTGCCAGGTCAGTCGAACAAAGCTAGTGGGGAACTAGAAATGAGTATGCCACTTTCTGGAAAGTGGAAATCCAGAACTATAATTATGCACAGCACCCGCTTAATTTAGACCTGAGGCTGATTCTAACAGATATTTGTATACCTGTCATTGTCTTTCTGTAAAATGCTTTTTGTTTTGTGGGGGTTGTTTATTGAAATATTTTGTATTTAAATTATGAATTCCAATATACAGAAGAGGGATACTACAGCTGGAATGTGGAATGTATTAAATTGGATTAGGTCAGAGGGACAATTCATTTTTTCCATAGAAAATTCTGTCATGTCGTAATCGTATTGTGTAAAGAAAGATTTAAAAAAAAAAGTATGATATACTATAGTATATGCTTAATACATATAAATACCTAACCCTGTGCTTTGCTGTTTTCAGACTCAAATGAATCGATTCACCAGGGTCCTGGATTCCAGGTCTTAAAATATTAATACAAAGATTTTCGTAAATCTCTATGGGAGAAATGCATGGGCTTTCGAATTGTGGCACCACAAAATGGCCACAGGCACAGATATGCCCGCCCTATTCTTCCAAGCCGTTTTGGGTGAATTGTCGGACCATGAAATCCATTATCTATTCTAGTGCAAAGAAACACGTTTCCCAGAGGCTATGCACATTTGCCGTTGCCACTGGCCATATTTCACATATTTGTATATATATTGTTGCAGTTCCAACAGCATAATGCCCCTAAAATACATACACCAGTGGTTATGAACTTGTACAGTAGGTCAGAACCCCAGGAAGGTACCCATATGATTTGCAAGGGTCCCCAGATGACAGTGAAGTGACAAAAAAAATACCATTTCTGCATCAAAAGTAAGCAAACAAATAATATAAGAAAAAGCTCACAACGCAAGCTTGTAGATCTATTTTCACAATATTGTTCTGTGGAACCTAACAAACAAAATGTAGTCTCTCAGACTGAAAAGAGGGTGCTGTTTTCCCTTTGTTTTACAGATGGGTACCCAGATTAAACTAAATGTAAAGCCTACAATTCTAAGTGCATGTTAGGGTGGGGGTAAGGAGTATGTTTGGTGGGTCTGACACGGTTTAGAACCACTGCATTAACCATTAACCCATCTACAACATCGAAAACAGAGTTGTGCTTGAGCTTGTCAAATGCCCTGATGCACAAATAAGCAGTGCAGTAATGGCCAATGAATGTTTGGTATTGATAAGGTGCAGTGGTTTCAACAGGTGGTCCGTGGAGGTATTGCATCTGATAATGTTGGGGTATTTTTTTTACATTTCTTTCCAGTTTCCACTAGTTGAGAAACCGTGAACTGAATGAAGAAATTCAACAGAAAAAGAGTTAGAATCTCAAGAGAGTGTCTGGTTTGAGTCATTATTATTAGGAAATTATTAGTTGACTCAATGGACCATTCGTTGAGAAACAGTGGAATGTATACACATGGGATGCATAGCAAGTGTTCCAAAAGCACCAATCTTAGCCCATATCCCCACCCAACAGATGTTGTCCCCAGGTTGATTCCAAGTCAGGGTGGTGGCTCCTGTTTTCACAATCAGTTGAAAAGCCCTGGTGTAAACTAGTAACGTTGAGGTATTTGTACTTTACTTGAGTAGAGGTACTCGAGTATAGAGAGGTGCTCCAATCGATCGGCCACCGATCGGCCGATATTCACTCCAAATGACTCGATCGGTGATCGACAATTTACCATACAATTTCAGCGCTATAAAAGGTCAATCGGATATATAGTATAATATCGTTTCGCATCTTTGTGACCGGCCTAAACATTCTCCCCTTCACAATAACAGTTTTGACGTGGGCTTTGACATATGACAATTTTGGAATTATTCAAATTTTCCCTATGCCGATCGTGAGATAAAACAATTGGTGATCGGTCCCAAAAAACCTCTATTTTCAATTTGATAATTTCCAATACTTCTACTTGACTACATCTCAGAGGCAAATATTGTACTTTTAGTCCACTAAAGTTATATGAAAACTTAGTTACTAGTTAACTTGTAGATTTTGATTATTATTGCAAAACATACATCAACGCCCCGAGGGTATATACATTTAGGCTATTTGAAATCTACAAGCTCATAATGCGTCGTCATGCGACGCATTGTGAGCTTGGGTCCCCAGCTAAATGATAGTTTGGAACCAAATGGACCCTTATGGGTCTGAGTGTACAAATGGAACCAAATGGACCCTAACGGGTCTGAGTGTACAAATTTGTACACCATTTGTACACTCTCAGAGTTAAATAAACATTGATTTCACAATATAAATTGGGGGTCCCAGAGATAGAAATGCCATTAAATGGGGGGTCCGTAGACTAATGCATGTCAAACTCGGGGTCCTTGAAATGAAACGGGTTGAGAATCACTGCTAAATATTCTCTTAAGGGGGTCCCTGGCATGTCTTTTCAAATGGGGGGGGGGGGGGGGGGTCCGTCCTTGACATGAAAAGGTTTGGGAACCACTGGTATAAACAACGGCCTGTCTTACCAATTGGGTCGTGTTTCCGCAGCACCATTTTCTCTCGGAGACGGTTCCTCTTTGCGTTGAAGCTAAAGCCCGTGCCTGCAGCACTCATCATCTGCACCAGGACCGCCCTGGAAGCAAAGACGCGTTACCGTTTGTACTATGACATCACTGGGGCTGCAACTATACCTCAATTATTCTATCGATTACCTTTTTGATTAATCAAATAATGGAGAAATGCATTTAAATATATATCTTTTATATATTATTTTAAATATTGTTTCTCATCAATATTTTATATGGCCAAAATAGGGACAGAATATTCATCGATTTTATGAACATCTCAAATCGATTGAAAACAGGGAAATACAGAAATACAGTCAAACCAATATTGAGTTACTTTTAAATGTTTTAATACTGTATTCTTATTTTCACAATGAACAATTGCATAAGTAGTTAGTTTGATGATGATGGTCACTTACTTGGACTTTCCCTTGGCAACTGAAAAGAAAAAAAAACATTAATAACGTCATCTACAACAATCCCATCATTCTGAAACCATGCATAAATAAAAGCTGTAACCTCTAAACTGGTAAAGAAAATTGATTATCCCTCCCTGACTAAATGGAAAATAAAACTGATATCCCAAGTCGGGTTATATAATTAACTAGATTGTAACTCAGTTAGAAATTAGAATATAGCTATATACTATATTCGGAGGGTCACTATGATGAAATCCCGTTCTGTTCTTTGGCTTTATATAAGTGTATAAAATGTGTACGTCTCTAAATGTTTTGATGAAGTGAACAAGGTGGACCCTCTTTTAAAGTGTAATGCTTTATTGGGTCGTCCACTCACAGTTAACAGTCTTTGTATCGAGTTGTGCTTGAATTGTACTGTAATTCTGCAAACTGTTAATAAATATTTCAATCAATCAAACTCGTACTGTATTGTTATTATGCTATGCAGTATGCTCTGCTAGCGCTGCATGCTAGTCACTCAGCTAACTACAGTAGTACAGTAGTACTGCAGTACAGACAGCTAACGAGAAATGCATGCGACACATGATACAGCAAACAACAGTAAGAACGCAATACTCACAATTGACAGTAGTGAGAAACATCGTTCCAATGTGTCAATAAATAACCTCTCAAAGAAAGACAGCTAGAAAACAACAAATATTAAATATATCCACTCCAGTATTTGATTTGAAGTCACATTGACATTGCTGTTGTTTCCGGGTTCACGAGACTTCATCCGGGTCTCCTTAAAGGTGTAGGCTGCTCTCTCAAATATAAAAGTATTATTTATGTTTAACTCTAGTCTATGGTATGTGTTGGTGTTTATTAATCCAATATCTTTAGACACTTTTAGCGTGAAGCATGGTTTGGTGCACCACAGTTGCTCTTTGACTTTCACTTAGTAAGTGATTTGATGTACTTTTATTTATTTTATTTTATTTAAAAGAAAATACATTCATTCATGAACTTAAGACTCAAAATATCTATTAAGAGATTAAGTAAATGGTAAGAATACAATTATGATTAAATCTCTCTTAATATCCTCAGCAAATCAGCATAGCCTACTATGTTACCTGCCTGAAACTTACTTTTCACATAAGAAAAACACAACCAAGAAAGACACAATTGTTGATATTTGAATTAAAATAGTAGCCCTAGCCCTATAGGCTACTTTAAGATTAATTGCCTATTGGTTCTGTCACTGGTCCCTAGCTCCCTGCAGGGACCAAATTAGTCTTGATTAGTTTTTTGTTACTTTTTATCCCACGATTTTGCAACCCATTTTTTCACCCATTGTCAATGATCTAATCATGTAATCCTGGGAGCTACACTTCCTCTGCCAACCTGGGGGGGCAGCGGACTGACCTCATGCTTCCTTCAAGCTGCTTCTTTTCACCTGACAGGGGAGAGTTTCCCCGGCCAGACGTAGGAAGTTCCTTTTATCACCGGAAAGATTGGCCTCCAGGATGGAACCTAGGTAGGTAATTTCATCTTTTCGTGTGATAATATTGTCACCCACTCTAACCAAGAAGCCATCTGCCTTGCTGAGATTACTATTAGATCCGAAGAGAATGGATTCAGTTTTTCCCAGGTGTAAGGATAGTTTGTTATCAGCGAGCCAGGTGCAGATTCTACAGAGTTCAGAGCTGAGGGTCTTTTCAACCTGCAGTTTGTTCCTGTCCGAGACCAGCAGTGCTGAGTCATCTGCGAACAGGAACAAGTTGCAGTCACAAGCTGATGTCATGTCGTTAACATATATTAGGAACAGTAAAGGCCCTAGTATGCTTCCTTGTGGGACGCCACAGCTCACTGGGAGGGGGGGGGGACAGTGTTCCGTTCACCTCCACCATCTGTTCTCTCCCCTCCAGGTAGGATTGCATCCAGCTCACTGATGTGCTATCAAAACCAATAGCTTTAAGTTTGTTAACCAGTATGGAGTGGTTCACGGTGTCAAAAGCCTTTTGGAGGTCCAGCATGACCATGCCGCAGTATTTTACAGCATCCACCTCGTGTTTGATGTGGTCGCTCAAATAGAGGAGGCATGTGTCAGTGGAGTGGGATGTTCTGAAACCAGATTGGAACTTGTACAACAATTTATTAGTGGCAAGATACTTTTCAGCCTGTTCATAGACTATTTTTCATCACTTTCGAGATGGAGCTTAGAATAGAAATAGGGCGGTAGTTGCCGGGTCCTAATTTACTCCCTTTTTTGTACAGGGGGGTTACTTTGGCCTGTTTAAAATCTTGGGGGACCTGTCCCTGTTTGATGGAGAGGTTTACTATGTGGGTGATGACTGGAGCTATGGAAATGGAATGAGTCCAAAGAAATTTGGAGGGAATATTGTCATGGCCAGTGGCCTTGTGGGGTTGGAGGGCACTCCGTTTTTTAAGTACCTCCTCAGTTGTTACCATTGCCATTTTAAAATCATCTTTACAAACACCGAGGTTTTTGTAGAAGGCTTTGATGTGCTCTACACCAAAACGCCCAGAGTGGGAGGGCAGTTTGTTAACCAGCATTGTTGCAATGTTTGTAAAGAAGATGTTCAAGTGGTTGGCTATATCAAGCTTGTCAGTGATGAGGGTGTTATTCGATTTGATGTTTATGTTAGTAAACCTGGTTTTAAGTTTCTGACCACAGCCTAGTTGGTTATTTAGCTCCCGAGGATTGTTTTTGATTTCCTCGGCTTTATCATTGATAAAGTTACTTTTGGCTGATTTGGTCATAGCAATTACACTGTTTCTTAGCTTGTTACATTGGGTTTTAAGGATGCACCGTTTGGTTTGGAGATCACGACTCGAAGCGCTTGGCTAGCTTGGACTTGCATTTAAGAAGTTCAGAGCATTTGTTGTCTCTGGCTTTCATTGCAGTCAGTCTGTCAGTATGTCCGAATTCATCCAGGCTCCGAGCGGGTTTTGACCCTGACGGTTCTCAGAGGAGCCATGATGTTTAGTACTGATGTAAATTTGGTTTTAAAGCCAAGCCATGCTTCTTCAACTAGTGAGCTCCTGAGCACATCGGACCAATCCAGACTCTCCAGTTCTCTCCAAATAGCCGATCCACAAGCTCACAACGAGTTTGCAGATCCTCTTGAGCTTATAGATCGGCTATTTCCGCTATTACTGACATTCAGAAACATATGACATTTTTTCAACATGGACACGATTATACAAAAGATTATTTGCGATTATCTCAAATAATTGTGGATCAGGGCAGGCGATTGTGTAAATGTAATAATTGTGACTAGGCCTATATATGGTATAGTGGTAATAACCCGGTGATGACAAGGGAGGCATTTAAAAGCCCTGTCATTGAGGAAATGAGCATGAACGTTATTGGACAGCCAGGCCACGCTACAGTGTTGTAACCAGGCAGGCAGCAGCTGTCAGGAAGTGTGTAAGTGGACTGTGGAGCAGCAGCCAGCCTGCGTCATACAGGGATTATTCTCTTCTCCATTCTCTTCCACCCCGCGCCCACTCTGCACTCCTCAGTTTAACACTGGCTGAGGTTAGGTGAACCTGACCCCCCCCCCCCCGGCCCACACACACACACACACACACGCGCACACACACACACACACACACGCACGCACACACTTCCCGGAGCTTTCACTCCATTTCAATTGCTCTTTCTTCCTTTTATTTTCCACCCCAGTTCGTCTTATTATCCTATCAATTCATAAGTCATTTGACTAATTTCTCTCTCAGTCAGCTAATCAGTCAGCCACTCGATCAGTGACTCACTCG
This sequence comes from Protomyctophum bolini, assembly GCF_963924005.1. Classification (NCBI taxonomy): domain Eukaryota; kingdom Metazoa; phylum Chordata; class Actinopteri; order Myctophiformes; family Myctophidae; genus Protomyctophum; species Protomyctophum bolini. The sequence continues at coordinate 22,961,701 of NC_137876.1, forward strand.
ACACTTGCTCTCTGGGCTATAGCACTTTATGCTCCCGTGATGGCGACTCACGCCGCCGCTGGAAATGGGAGATCTACAGGCCAACGATGCGTTGTGATGCGATGCGTTTGTAAGCTTTGTAGATCCAGCATCTCAAACTAACTATATGGATTTCATAATCACATGCATGGCCCCTGTTCTGGGCAGATTGGTCTGGCACTGCTCAGTTTGAATTTCATTTCGCTCATCCCAGAGTTGTGGGTGACCAGTCAGAGCGCACTTTTCAAAGTGAGACTTTTGTTTTCTGTGGTGTAATCGCCCCTTGGAAATAAATCTTCAACACCGAAATTCCAGACTAAAGGTCCTTTCAGATGGGCAGCGATTAACGCACCCAGTAATTCATTTTGAATGCAAGCTTATTTAGTTACGTGGGCACGGTCCCGTGAAATTGTTGTGCGCACACTCATTTCGTGCACATGCCCGCGACTGTCTAGACCTGGATTGTTTTTTTAACCCGTGCGTTGTCGCGTCCCTCATGAGCAGACATGGAGCAGACCTACAAGCACAGACCCATGTTTGGTCTGTTGTGAAGCAGAACAAACAAGCCGGCCGAGAGATCACAGGTGTATTTATACTGTACTGTGGTGATTGCACTAGGGATTGGCTGGTGAGTGGAGGCAGGTGTAGTGGATACGGGTGATTGTGAATGGGGAGTGGCTAATGAGTGAGGGCAAGTGTGATAGAT
>NC_137876.1:23567424-23747424 GCF_963924005.1 Protomyctophum bolini
CCGGTGCTGCGCCGGCGTGGTGAAGCGGAAGGCCTTGGTGCAGAAGAAGAGCAGCGTGTTGAGGAGCACCACAGGCGAGTAGGCCCCCAGCTGCTTGCAGTCCCACAGGTAGGCCTCCTGCACGCGCGACGGCATCAGGCCGCCTGGCGGAAGGAAGGAAGGGGGAGAACAAAAAAGTACCGTCACAGGTCAGTGCTTCTCAGTGGTGTCCAGGGAACCCCATGGGGTCCCTGAGGGGGTTCCAGGGGGTCCTCCAGCTAAATTAGTTAATATAGCATCACAAGCACTGTCTTTAACCCCTATATAGGCTCATTTGCAGCAACGCCCTATACATCAGTTATTTGAAAATAGCCGATCTGCTAGACTGTAGCATTGATTTAACTGTCTGACCAATGACATCATCAGTAGGGAGTTTTGGTAAGATGAGCTTTAGTAAGGAGCAGTTATATGAAGATGAGGTTGACTGATGTAGCGACTACTTCTTCCCATCAAATCAAATAGTAGTAGTGCTATGAGGCTGAGCTGTCGGCAGGAACTGTGTGACGCGTTTCTTTCAATCAAATCCAGAAAAGTTCTTATTGTAGTTAAGTTGATTTATTGACAAATAAACAAGGTCCAAAAAGAATGTACTGAAGATGTTGATAAATGAAAACGTAGGTATACTTAAAGATTAAACGACTAAACGGTCAACAGAAAATATTGAGCCTAGAGCTCACCCCCATTCTCTCACTGAATGCCACTGCCCAGACACACAGCTGACATAAGTACAATGATTAGCAGACACACAGCAGGAGCTCATCAATCAAGTAAGGGCTGTGGCACATCGAAAACCCAAGCATGGGAAAAAATAAACAAATAGAATAAACAACAAACAAAATGTATATTTTGGCTCCTACAATACCGGCCCCTAATTATTAAATAACAAATAATAATTACACAATCATGAATGGCAATCAAATCGAAGTCTTCTTTCTCCTTTCTTCAAGATGTGTGTATAGTTCATAGTGAGTGTAGTGAATCAGTGTAGTGTAGTGTGCAAGGGGCAAAAAAGGGGCAAAAGTCAGCGGCAAAGGGGAAAAGGTGAATCCAAAGTCAATTTTCTTCCGCCTCCTGTAGCAGGCAGATTTTGGTGATGGGTCTGTTCAAAAAGCCAGTCTTGGTCTTAATTCGAACTTGACGTACGAGTCCTCTTCTGTCCAGAATGGTCTCCACAATCTTTCCAGTTAGCCAGGAGTTTCGAGGCGCTGTGTCATCCACTATGATCACGAGGTCCCCTGATGCAAAGTTGCGTCTGATGTTAGACCATTTTTGTCTCTCCTGTAACTGTGGAAGATATTCTTTGACCCATCTTTTCCAAAATAAATCTGACATATATTGAACTTGCCTCCACCTGCGGCGAGCATATATGTCATTCTTCTGAAACTGTCCTGGTGGCATGGAAGGTGCAGTCTTCAGAAGCAAAAGGTGGTTCGGGGTAAGTGCTTCAAGGTCATTTAGATCTGTAGAAGCCTTGGTGATCGGTCGGCTGTTGAGGATAGCTTCAACTTCACACAGAATGGTGTGCAGACTTTCCTCATCAAGATTTTGCACATTAAGTGTAGAATTGAGCACTTTTCTCACTGATCTGATCAGTCTTTCCCACACACCTCCATGGTGTGAGCCAGCAGGGGGATTGAAGATCCAATTGATTCCTTTTTGGAGCATCACATTGTGAATCTGGGCTTGATTCCAGCCTTGAATCGCCTCCTTCAACTCACGCTGTGCTCCCACAAAATTAGTCCCATTGTCACTTCTTAATTCTTTCACTTGACCTCGTCTTGCTGTAAAACGACGAAGTGCATTTATGAAAGAGTCTGTCTCAAGTGACAGACATGTACAGACAGCCAAACATGTAAATATGACACCATAGCGTTTCACAATACTCCTTCCACGTTTCACTCCAAAGGGTCCAAAATAATCGACTCCCACATATGTGAATGGAGGTTCATCAGGAGAGATTCTGTCAATAGGCAGGTCTGCCATCTGCTGTTGTCCTGGAGTAGCATTGATGCGGCGGCAAACAACACATTTTGACATGATTCTCCTGATTGCAACAGTGGCACCAGGAATCCAATATTTCTGGCGTAGTCTGGATAACATGTGGTTGCGACCACCATGTCCCACCTGTTTGTGAATATGTCTAAGAATCAGATTTGAGATATGAAGCTCTTTGGCCAGTATGACAGGATGTTTAATTTCTTCTGGCATTGCTGCTCTGTCAAGTCGCCCTCCAACTCTTAACACTTCGTTATCCAAAACGGGATTGAGTTTATGAATGTGACTTGACCTCTTAACATTCATTCCTTTTTTCAGATTTGAGATTTCATCTGCAAATCTCTTCTTCTGGCAGAAGCAGATTAAGGTCATCTCAGCAGTAGCCAGTTCTTCAATAGTGAGACCTTGCCATTTCTGGTTTTCATGTTTTCTTGTCTCCTTCTGTGCAGATCGCAGTTCTCTTTGTGGGATGTCATCTTTGTGCAGCTCAGTGGCTTGTTTTCTTTTTCTGATACGGCTGAGAAGCAGTCCTTTAAATCTGAGCATCCATGCTGCAGCCTTCTTCAAACGAGCCCAGGATGAGAAGTGATGAATGAAGCATGTTGTTGCATCCACTTCTTCAGATGTTATCTGAGCAGCATTTACAGTCATGCTCCTTACTTCAGTGTCCTTGGCTGAGATTTCTTCCAACCTGTCAGGATTCTGAGGCCACTCTTCCTGGGGATGAAGAAGAAACTGAGGACCGGACACCCATGTGGTTTTCTTCAGAAAGGATTTAACTGTCAGGCCTCTCGATGCCATGTCTGCTGGGTTGTTAACAGAGTTAACATATCTCCACTGGTGTGCATGTGAGACTTTGACGATTGCAGCAACTCTATTTGCCACAAAAGTTCGAAATCTTGCAGTCTTGTTGTTGATGTACTTGAGCACAGATGTGCTGTCGGTCCAAAATACAGAGTCTGCCAGTTCCATCTGCAGCTCTTTTCTCATTAGTGTGTCCATTTTGCTTGCCATGGTAGCAGCAGTCAACTCCATTCTAGGGATAGTAGCTGGTTTTAAAGGAGCTACTCTTGCTTTCCCCAGCACAAAACTACAGTGTACCTGGCCACGGTTATTGTACAGTACAAGGTACGTGACAGTTCCATAACCGTCTTCACACGCATCGGCGAAATGATGCAGTTGAGCAGATGTCACTGTTCCAAAGTTTGTGGGTTTGAAGCATCTGTCAACTTTGAAATCTTCCAATAGATGAAGATCTTGAATCCAATTCATCCATTCCTCTGTAATAGAATCTGGAATTGCATCATCCCAACCAATCTTTTTCCTACACAACTTTTGCAGGATCTTCTTGGCAGTTAAGACTACCGGAGCCAACATTCCTAGGGGATCATATACAGAACTGACTGCAGAGAGGATTCCCCTTCTTGTGAGAGGTCTGTTTTTCAAGATGATTTTAAACTTGAATACATCTGATTGGACGCACCATTGTACTCCTAACACTCTTTCCACAGGTAAATCATCATGATCTAAATCAAGATTCTTCATTTCCTTTGCTCTTTCGGTTTCGGGTATGCCGGTCAAGACTTGACGACTGTTACTCATCCACTTGGTAAGTATAAAGCCTCCCTTGAAACAGATTGCTCGTAGTTCATGATACAGAGCTATGGCATTTTCCTCTGTAGCTGTTGATGCCAGACAGTCATCGACGTAAAAGTTGTTCATGATGGTATTTACAGCCTGAGCACTGAACTGTTTGACGTTGTCCTCAGCACATTTCCTAAGAGAAAAGTTTGCACAGCTGGGTGAGGAAGTTGCTCCAAATAAATGTACAGTCATTCTGTATTCCATCATGTTCTGACTGTAGTCTCCATCTGGCCACCAGAGGAATCGTAACAAGTCGCGATCTTCAGTGGGTACTTTCACCTGGTGGAACATTGCTTCTATATCGGCAGCGATGACAACAGGCTCTTTACGGAATCTGGCCAAGACTCCAATTAATGAACTGGTCAGGTCTGGCCCCTGTAAGAGCTGAGAGTTCAGTGAAACTCCTCGAAATGTAGCTCCACAGTCGAACACCACTCTAAGCTTTTTCTTTTGTGGATGTAGAACCCCATGGTGTGGTAGATACCATTTTCCGCCGTCACTGCGTCCCAAGAAGTTGTCTGGTACCTTCTCAGCGTAACCTTTAGATATCATATCAGACATGAACTTGGTGTATTCAGAATGAAAAGAAGAATCTTTCTTGAACCTTTTCTTCAAGTTCAGTGTGCGTTGTTCAGCCACACTTCTGTTGTCAGGCATGAATATCTCCTTTTGCTTTAAAGGCAATGCAATGCAATAATGCCCATTGACAAGCTTAGCAGAGGCTGAGACTGAATTCAAGAACTGCTGGTCTTCTCTTGAGTGTTCTTGGTCGTCTCTGCTGCACTCTGGAAAGTCTGTCTTGAATTGTTGTTCCCATAGTTGATCAAGTTTCACAACTGATATCCGGTTGGCACTTATAACTGACTGGTCTTGCGCATAGTCAGTCTTTCCATCTAATGGCCCATTAACTGTCCAACCAAGCATGGTTTTTACAGCGTACGGTCCATCTCCCACACTCCGGATGACATCAATAGGTTCCAGTGCCTTGGGAACATCTGAGCCAATCAGCAGCTCCACCTCAGAGTCAAGTTCAGGTAGGTGAATATTCCTCAAATGAGGCCACTGATCGATGTCATTTTGCTGTGGTATGTTTCTTTTGTTCACAGGCATAGTCCTCTGCGTATACATGCCTGGAAGAATACAAAATTCATTGCTGTTCAGTCCAGCCACTTCTAGGCCTGAAACGATTTGTGTTTCAATAACCTTCTTTTGTCCCATAGTTCTCAACAATATGTTGGATTTCCTTCCATGAAGGTTTAGTTTAGCCATGAGCCTCTCTGTGCAAAACGATGCCGTGCTACCTGGGTCGAGGAATGCATATGTATGTACTGTCGTGTTCCCCTTCCTGGCCTTTACCTGAACCGGCACGATTGCAAGTTTGCATTTATCTTCACCGGCCCCAGTTAGACCACCTGTCAGCACGGAAGCTATGGCTTTTTCTTTAGTCTCCTTCATTTCAACTGGGTCTTTGTTCCATTCCTTTGTTCTTTGGTAGATATGCAGCATTTTTGGGTGCCTTAAGCCGCAAATGCTGCAATTGAGTCTCTTTCTACATGTAGCACTGACATGTCCTTTACACATACATCCAAAACAAATTCCGTTTTCTTTTAGAAATGTGAATTTCTCATTATGTGCCTTCTTCTCAAGCTCTGGGCACAGTTCTAGAGCATGTTCACCCTGGCAGAATAAACATCTCTTCGTCACAAAACGACCTTCCTTTTCCTTCTCTTTTGCAGCTGTCACTGTGGTTGCAAAATTACTTCCCTTTGTTTTGTGAAGAGGTTGTGACCTGGACCTTCTTGTGTCTTTGCTTTCTGGAGTGTCTTTGATATCGCCAAAAATGGGATCTGTTATAATTCTGACTTGTTTCTCGAGAAAAATGACAATGTCTTTGAATCTTGCCCTTCTGCCGTGGTTCTCCTGAAAATCACATACCACCGATCGCCATTTATCTCTTAAACGGTAAGGCAGCTTCTTTATAATGGTCAACAAATTAGATGGCATATCCAGCTCGTGCATGTAGTCTACGTCCTCCATTGCATTAGAACATCCTCGTAGGAAGAGAGTATACGCTTGCAGAGCTTTAGTGTCATCGGCTTTGATTGACAGCCATGAAAGAGCCTTCTCCACATAGGCTGTAGAGATCTTATGCTCATTGCCGAAGTGCTCTTTTAGTAGAGATTTTGCCTTTCTGTAACCTCTGTCTGACACCATATGTAGACAACTCCTCACAAGATCCCTGGGCTGTCCCTGGGTGTATTGTTCCAGATAGTAGAGACAATCTGTCGGATTTGGGTTTTTGGTTTCAATGCTGTGTTCAAAGGATTTTATGAATGTGTGATATTGAAGTGGGTCACCATCAAAAACGTGAATCTCCTTTTTCGGCATAGATGACAGACATTGATGTTGAATGAGTAAAGCTGTGAGTTCATTTTGCTTCTCCATGACAGAATATATATTATTGTCCTGTTCAACTGTACCTCTGGTGCCCATTTGGCTTTCCACGGGTGCTGCTGTTGTGCGAGATCGTACAGTCTGATTCACAGCTCTGCCTGTGGCAGTGACCGCTGGCGCTGAGTGGAGCGGAGCCACAGCGCCACCTGTTGTTATAGGTGCTGGTGCCTGCCTGCCAACAGTGGGTTGTGAGGGCACATGAACTTGACCTTGAGTGGGTTGTAAATGTGTTGTGTAAACAGCAGCCTGCTTTGCCTTCTCAAAATAAGACATCATTCCATCTGTCACATAAGATTGAATAGTAACACCAGATCGCTTTGAGCCTAGAACCTTCATTTTTGCCACATTAGCAGCCATGTTCGTTTCCAGCTCCAGCCTTTCCTTTTGTCTTCGCAGGTGCTCTATTTGCTCCTCCTTTTGTCTTCGCAGGTGCTCTATTTGCTCCTCCTTTTGTCTTCCCAGGTGCTCCATTTGCTCCTCTAGGGCATGTCTATTCTGGATCATTTTTTGATGAACAATGAGACCAGCCATATCTGCCTCAGCTTTCAAACGTGCGGATTCTGTACTTGAAGCTTTAGAACCCCTTGTTTTCTTGGTTATGTTTGACACACTGTCACCTGGTTGGATTGTTTCCTGTAAGTCAGCTGACTCTGTTGCCTGTTGTGACTGAGTTACATGTTGTGATTGTGTGTGCCTTTGAATATTAGTGGGTAGCAATTTGTCCTGCTGCCCATCAGTCATTTCCACAGTTTCCAGTTCCACCTCCTGTCCAACAGGTATTTCAATATGTTGTGCAAGTCCAACATTAATTTCCACATGAACAGATTCAGTAACTGGCTCAACTTCAGTTACTGATTGTGCAGGAATTGATTCATTCACAATAATCATTTCATGAATTGGCATTTCGTTAATTGGCATTTCATTAATTGGCATTTCAATCATATCAAACCACAGTTTTACATCATCCCTGAAATCTGAATGGTGCTTTATGACACGTGAAAACCACAAATTTTGATTTTCCACCTCCTCCTGTGGAATCAAGACAATGACTGAATTATGTGCTGCTTTTGCATTTTCATACATTTCATTCAGTTTCTCCATTGTGCTTTGCACATCCCTTACATTTGCATCATTTTTCATAAGCCCTCTTATTTCTGTTGTGAGCTCTTGCGTTTGTTTCACAGCATTTTTCATAAGCCCTTTTATTTCCTTTGTGAGCTCTTGCATTTGTTTCACATAAGATTTACGGTCTTTCTGATCCTTTTCAATTTTATTTGACAGCGCTTTAGCCGTGAGTTTGACCGTCCTCCTCCGTGACTCCTCCTCCTCCATTTGAGCCTCCAGATCCATTTCGTTTGTGTCTGTACTTGTAACGTTTGTGTCACTCATTTTGACATTTCCATCCAATATACAAGAAAGAATTCACGGCGAGCAACCCCAGTGAAACGAGCAGCCGTAACCCCAGTCAATTGCGTCAATGCAGCGCAGCGCGCACACAACACCAGCCAACGATCAATAGTCCCCAATGGACCAGCGGCAGCACTTCTTTCCAACTGTGTTCAATTCAACCAAATACACAGAAGGAATTGGCGTGCTAATACAATTGTATCTCACCGCTAATGGCTGTGATGCGCTGCTGCGTGTTCAAATATTTTCACCGCTGCGGCGGTTCATCTCGCTCCAATCCGAGATACTGAGGCGCCGCTCAAAGTACAACTGTTGCTGCGATGTCCTCCATGTTCCAATGTTTCCTTCCCGATCTTATTTTCTGTTGACAATGATGTAGCGACTACTTCTTCCCATCAAATCAAATAGTAGTAGTGCTATGAGGCTGAGCTGTCGGCAGGAACTGTGTGACGCGTTTCTTTCAATCAAATCCAGAAAAGTTCTTATTGTAGTTAAGTTGATTTATTGACAAATAAACAAGGTCCAAAAAGAATGTACTGAAGATGTTGATAAATGAAAACGTAGGTATACTTAAAGATTAAACGACTAAACGGTCAACAGAAAATATTGAGCCTAGAGCTCACCCCCATTCTCTCACTGAATGCCACTGCCCAGACACACAGCTGACATAAGTACAATGATTAGCAGACACACAGTAGGAGCTCATCAATCAAGTAAGGGCTGTGGCACATCGAAAACCCAAGCATGGGAAAAAATAAACAAATAGAATAAACAACAAACAAAATGTATATTTTGGCTCCTACATTGACAATGGCTGCAGTGCTCCTTCAAGCTCAAACTAAAATTAAATACAAAGAATAAAGATACACAGTGTTTAAGTATCTTGAGCAAAATCAGACGCTCTACAACTTTTTCAGAATTGAATGGAAATGAATAAGTGATTCAAACATAATAATGCTCATGACAGTCAATCGGCGCTACAGAAAATAAATGGATAAATCAGCATACCGCTGGGGAGCAGTTCAGGCTTCCAATGTTGCAGCATGTTGGCGATCTCCAAAGAAAACTGACTGTACAGCTCATCCGTGAATATGTTCTCTATGCGGCCCTTCTCAAACAGGTACTGCAGAGAAAGCGAGACACAGATTGGATGACGACATATTATCTTAAAACCATTTAGACTCCCTCATATAGTCCAAAACTGTTACTTTTCAGGATTCAAATTCCAAAATGGCAGAAATTGCAGATCTAAAAGCTCTTCGAGCGTGTATATCTGCTACTTTTTATGCTTTTGTGTGACGCTGTAGTGTAGGGCATCAATTTGTGAGGTGGGGCAACAGCAGTGGTAGAGCGGCCGCTTGGGAACCGGAAGGTTCCTAGTTCTATCCCAGGCTCCCCCAGAGTTAGTGCAGAAGTGTCCTTGAGCAAGACTTGTGGCGCCTTGCATCGTTTACTCCGCCATTGGATTGTAAATGGGTGAATGTAATGCGCTATGTAAAGCGCTTTGGATAAGGGCGCTATATCAGTGGTTCTCAACCAGTAGTCCGGGACCACCAGTGACCCTTGAGCCGAATAAATAATGGACCTTGATATGAAAAGGGTTGAAAACCATTTATGAAAAGATCACACCCATGTGAACTGAGTGGTGCAACTCCCCTCTCCCCCCCCCCCCCCCTCTCTCTCATTAGCAGGCAACAGTGCAGCACTATCTCTCTCTGTTTCTGGCACAACAGCGCCCCTACTCGTACTAATAACGTCACATACATAGGCAGACACATAGGTGAACCAACACATAGGTGAACACGGACATTGCTGTTCCTTGGAGTGGTCATGCACCACTCAAAAAAACCCACGAGGTTTCTGCCCAACAGCAACTATTGTATGAATGAGGATTGTGTGTGTGTGTGTGTGTGTGTGTGTGTGTGTGTGTGTGTGTGTGTGTGTGTGTGTGTGTGTGTGTGTGAGTGTGTGTGTGTGTGTGTGTGTGTGTGTGTGTGTGTGTGTGTGTGTGCTCCCGTGTTCCTGTACCTTCTGTATCCCCAGACAGAGGTAGAAGATGCTGTCAGCCGAGTACGTGCCTCCGTTGGGCCGCCGGACATCTTTGATGAAGCGACACAGAGCGTAGCTCAGCTCCGAGGCGTCACACTGAAGGATGTCCTCCTTAACAGCTGGTGTATGGGCTGGAGGACGAGAGACCACACCATGAAGCACATCACATTCTCCTGTCAGCCACACGTCTCACACCGTGACAAATAAAGATCTCATCTTTATCACAGAACAGAACAGAACAATACCAGTAGTTCTCAAACCTTTTCCTGTTCCAAATTAATATGTATTTGGCCTGTGGAAAATGTTGTGTGCCAGGAGGCAGGAACCCACAGAAGCTCTCAAGTGGTGCACTGTGAGCCTGCATTTCTGGCTGCTATATTTATTATTTGGATGAAGTGGTTAAAATGATTGCGATGCTGTATTAATTAATGTTTTGCTGGGGGCCTTCTGGAACACCCCAAAACGACCCACCCCACTTTGAGAACCACTGCAGGAACAAACACAGTATAGCACAGAATCAGTTTGTCCACTCACAGCTCCGGGGTTCTGTGTCAGTGTGTGCGTTGTGCCTCTGCACCCAGCTGCCCCAGGCTTTGATCCCATACAGGTGGTTCAGTTTGGGACGGGTTGACAGGGCACTGCGGTCCAAAACTCGCCTCTTACCCTGAATTGACATGAGAGAATAGATACAGATAACAACCGATCACTCCAGGCTATTATTCAAAATGGTCGTATTGCATTGTGACAGCTGGTTGTGGATGTAACTGCTTTAAGTCAGTGGAAGACACTGTGTAGTAGGATGACAACAGAGGTCACTGAATGTGTCATACCCTTTTTCGGCTATGAGAGCTATCCCTCGTTCTCTTTAATCCTCGCCGGGGAGCAGACTGATCCAGATCATACCGCTCTGGAAAGACACACACCGGTCGAGGTGAAGATAGTAGGAAATAGGAATGATCTTAGAATGTCTATTTCACTGGAACTAGCAACGGAGAAAGTGAAAAGCATGACTCTGATTATCTGATGTGTCAGTCGTTGGTTCTGCTGCTTTCTCATTTTGATGTAAAACGTAGTGATTTATCTTAAATTCTGAGGTTCTTTGGTTGACCGGCTAGTCTTTGGAGTAATTGACTGAATCACGCCCATACAAATGAAGGGAAGTCCATTTGTGAAATGCTTGAAACTTAATACACGTCTTAAGACAACTTTCCTCAAATGATGCAAACCTAGCTAATTTCAAATAGACAATCAAACCTTGTCGAATCAATTTAATCCGAGCGGGTGTTGAACTTTCACAGGTCCTGTGCGGCTTGTTACGGTAAAACATAAAAAAATATATCACTTTGTCAGCTGTCGCTCACCAGGTGAAAGGTCTGATTCCAAGTCCATCATTGGGGACAAGGGGGGCTGTTGATCCACGCTGGTGCTGGAGGTGTTGTCGTCTGTCCCATGGCTGTGCTCCGTCTGTGTGGTCTTCAAGGGGTCTCCTGGTGTGGTCATGGTGAGTGTGTCCTTAGACTCTGTGCTCTCCTCTTCACGCGCGGTGGTCCTGCGTGGCTCAGCTTGTCCTGCATTCCCCTCAGTTTGAGGGTCCTCACTGTCCAAGCTAAGACGAGTAACTGCCTCTCCACTGTGTGTACTCACTTGGTCTGAGACAAGCGCGTGCACATGCACACACGCACACGCACACACACGTGCACGCACACACACACACACGCATACACACACAGACACACAGACACACACACTACATTACACTAGGCCTGGAATTTTATCATTTTTGCGGCAAGGCTACTTGGCCTTTGGTGTTGCCAATTCTTTGCAGGCACAAAAAACAAATGCAAAATGCAAAATATCAGAGCAGCCAACCATCAACTAAAACCAGGATAAAGTCCACGGATATTATGAATTGAATTCATGGGTTAATTAAGGATGATTTTATTTTAAATTACACAGCATATAAGAAAAAGTGCTTTTGCACACCTACAATGGACAGGTGCGTCGGATAACTGGAACTAATAAGTAGAGGAAAAGAATCCCGCACACTGTCTTCACTTGAGTTTAGATTTTATTGAACGTTTCGGTCGTCAGACCTTCATCAGGCATTCTGAAGGTCTGACGACCGGAACGTTCAATAAAATCTAAACTCAAGTGAAGACAGTGTGCGGGATTCTTTTCCTCTAAATTACACAGCATGAAATAAATGAATAAAAGGAGCCATTTACTGTATTTAGAAAAATAGGCCAAACAAGGTGGCCTTGAAATTCCTGCCCTGGTTATGGTGCTATCTCCTCTCCATATTTCATACTGAAACAATGTACTAAAACCTGTCTGTGCAAACCTCATTGTACCTTAGTGTTCTTTTCCCTCAGTGCCATATTACTGTTCATTACCAAAATGTATTCTCAGAAAATCTAGCTCAACATTCTTTCTTTTACAGTTATTTTTAACTAGATTTGTGTTAAATTATAAACAAAAATAGTCCCGTTTTCCGACGCTTCAACCTACCACTGGTTACGTGCGCAGCGTTTCACTTGATGTTGTCTCACAAGAATTCAGAATATCAACAAAAGTCACTGTTGTCTAAAATCCATATTGACAGAAAAGAGGCAGAGGAGAAAACCGAGTGTGAAATCAGCTGGGGCAATATGTGTGTGTGGGTGTGTGTGTGTGTGGCATCAAAGCCACTGTGGCCGCAGAACATAATGTTTAGAAGGGCATAAGGCCAAACTGAACTAAGGCCCGGGGCACGACCATGCCCCTTATGGCCCACATGGAAGCACTGTCTTGCATCACACACACAAGCATATTATGCGTGTATCACTCAAAGCTATTACTCAACACTCCACAGATTACAGGTTTAAGGTTACTGAGGGACAGCCATTCAGTTCTTGGACCTCACAACTTGGGACCTTGCAATAGCCAGAATTCCTTGTAGACCTCACCTCCACGGGAGACAATCTTCTTGTCCCTCTCCGTCCCCTTTTCCGCCTCGGCCAAGGGCTCCCACTGGACAGCGGCATCTTTCATTTCCTTTATATGATGTGGCAGCACCAGGGGCACTGGAACCTGGGGAAGAAGGATCCGAGGAAAGAACATGTTGATGACGTGGTAGACCAAACGTGCAACACAAACTGTTTGTCTCGTGCAAAGCAGTGTTGATTCCGTAGAATAAAACTATGACGAAAAATGTTCGTCGGCTACCTTTTTTCACTGATGAAAACTAAATTAAATCTAAGCTATGATGACTACAACTAAGACTAAAGATATTGACAATTGTGTCAACAAATAAAAACTAGACTATTATGTTAGGGAGGGGCTAGTGGAGAAGAGATCTAGTAGAAGTAAAAGATACGTCATTTTATGTTTGGTTGTGTACAGGTATGTACACTCTCCGAAAATAGATGATCTACAAGGTCACAATGTGTCACATCTTGTAGATCTGCTATTTTTCGAGTATAAATCATGCATTTCAATTTTTCAACGCCATCAGAGCTGGGCTGGCCAAAATACATTTTGACTTTAGACTCAAATCTTATATTTAGTCGGCGAAAACTAGACTTAAAACTAAAACATTTCAGATAACTAAAATATGGCTAAAAGCAAATGGATTGCTTTTCAAAAGACTATGACTAGGGTTGTCCCGATCCGAACTATTGAATCGTGCATTTCCCGTAAGTGTGTTGTTTGATCACCCCAAACATCATCATCACGGCTGGAGATCCCTGATGTTACGGAGAACCCTGATGAACCCCCATGCCAAACCGCCAGCGCTCGCCCAGCACTCTGCTGTCACCCAGGCGGATATGTTGATCTGACCCCCCCATGTCTATAAAAATATAAATATCGGATGGGGAAAACTCGGTATCGGCAGATACTCAAAATCAAATGATCGGAATCGGATCAGGAGCAAAATAAAAAGTGATCGGGACATCCCTACCGAACTATGACTGAAACTAAATAAAACATCAACACTGGTGCAAAGACACAGAGGAGCACGTACGGGCATAGGCATGGCCAGAGGAACCGGCGTGTGCTGGGAGTACATGTTCATTGGCACAGGCACAAAGACAGGTACCGGGACTGGAACCATCACTAGCCTCACTTTCTCCACTCCGCCACAGGAGCAGCACTGGGACACACCTGGGAAATGAGACAAGAGGCGTACGGGACACAGACAGGAAAGAAGACTTGCTCACTATGGTTCCGCCCAGTCTGAGATGTTAAGATGATCTACGTAATTCTTTATGACTAAAATAAACAAACACGTGGCATTATCAGTCAGCATGTCTACGTTTCCCTTGCTCAATTACTTTGAGACTGTATCCATTTACCTTTTGTCCGTCTGTGTCAAATGCATCATACATCTACCACAGGTGTTCTTAGTGGCGTCACAGAGGTGACAGTGTACAGGAGAGGATCCTGGATGCAATACAGTGAGGCTAGAAATATTGGTCTGTCAAGTTACAGATCAGATCCTCATTGTTGTGGAGCAGAGAGAGAGGGTCGGTCAGATGGTTGCCCTCAAGAATGTTTTTGAAAACATTTGAATAAAGAAATAGACGATGCAATAACAGAAAATTAAGGCTTTGTCGGGTGTTATTTCTCACCAACTACCGGCGCTGTTGACCATCCCGTTTCGGCCTGAGGCCAGCTTCATCAGCGTTTTCAACCATTGGATTTTTATGGAATAAAGGATTTTCTACTTGAACTGAACAGAGTTGCCCTGGACCTTCTTTAAGTTCACCACCTTCCTTTTTTCCACTGTGATTTTTACAAAGGAATTGAACATTTAAAGAACCCTCTCAAAAGACCACCTATTTACAGTTTTCTATATCTAAGGACCCATGAAGCGCTTCTTCTTCCCAAAGAAGCCATAGGCTTTATTGGGTTTTAAATTCTCTTAGCAGACATTGTATTGAACTATACTTTCCTGTGCTTTTTCCCCCTGAAAACTGTTAAAGTATTCGATCAATCTTATCAATGAATCAATCAAGCAGGGATACAACTTGACTTGACTAGAGGGATGGGGGCATCACAAGAAGAGGCATGGATTTCCCCCCCCTTCCACCTTTGGGTCTGGTTCTCCAATCCAATGTGATTAAAACAGTCTATGGTCATGTGTGGTTAAGCTTTGGTTTATTACCGAGACCTCTAAATGCCTGGGGCTCCTCAGAATCTCATTTTCCAGTAAGAAACACTAGGTAGTCATGGGCCAGACACCTTCAAACCATCTACTTGTTTTTGCTTTCAACAGAATAGAGACCAGGATTGTGAACCTCTATGTTTCGGTATAGAATGTTCTCTGTTGAATGATCTAGAGACTTTAATATTCTAATGTTGATAAACTCATAAAAACTCATTGTGCACCTGTGCAAATACAAGGACAACAATACCATTCAGATTAATCAATTGATTTCGTTTCCACGAATTCTGAGAAAGGAGGGGGGGGGGGGGAAGCAATTCTTAATTTTACACTGTCAAAATATCAAACATTCTTGGCACATTTAACAAACAATAACTTGGTTCTGTTAGGAATACAAAATAGAAACAGATTTATAAATAAAAAAAGACATCTCTCAAGCAATTTGTATCTGTGGCTCAGAGCAATGAGGTACTGAATGGTATTGTTTCTCCGTTAGAAAATCCAAGTTTGATCTACAACACTCCAGGTTTATGATCATCAGACATTCAACTGAACAGCATTTAATATTGCTGCACCTGCATCAGTTCTACTACAGACCTCTCCATCATATGTCATCTTCATACTGCATACATCTCCTGCTGGACATTTTGTCTCAAGTAAGTACTTGCATAACAAGGACAGCTTGGAGGGACCAACCCCATCGTCATCTTCACTTCACTCACCAAACCCTCCAACCCACCAATACCCATTTCCCCATACACACCAGCTCAGTGGCCTGTTGGTTAGCCCTGGGACTGGGAGGTCGGGGTTCGATCCCCGGCCGGGTCATACCAAAGACTGTGAAAAACGGGACCCAGTGCCTCCCTGCTTGGCACTCAACATCAAGGGTTGGATTGGGGGTAAGTCCCTGCGTGACAAGTCTGTTTGCAGCAAGCTGAAAGGTTTTCAGCTCGAGTGTTTGTTAGTGATTTTAGGAAGACATTTTGGTGGACACAGCCTCAATGCCCAACCTTTGCTGACTTGCATATTGTCGCTGTCAAGTGGAAACCTTATGTCCAAAATGATTTTATTTAAAAAGAAAAGGGAAAATAGCCCAAATACAAGCTCATAATGTGTTGTGAGGTCTGAGCTTATAGATCTGCTATTTTCACTACTTTTGTATAACACTCTTGTATGTTGAAGTACAGTAGGGCATTCATTTACAAAAAAAAACTATGTTTGAAACATGGAGATGGACAAGGTTTCTGCCCGACAGCAATGATATTCTAGTTGTATTTTCCTGAAATCAGTGATTGTACACAGCAAATGTATCTGTTAATCTAACTCTTGAGTGCACACAAGAGTTCAAGTATTACTCAGGATTTTATTAAAATTTAATTAAACGATGAAAACTTTGTCAACTTGAACCCACATACAGTACATTACAAACACATAAAAAATACAATAAAATGAAATACAAATTACATTGTAAATCACAAAGTATTTCAGTTGTCGTGGTTGGAATCAGTTTCAATAGTTCCTTCAAGAGGTACATTTGGAACGTTCCCTTAAATGTTCTGACCGTCTGTTACAATAATGTCTAAGTAAACACAAATACCCTATTTCTTTTCTTTTTATCAAAGCCCAGTGTAATTATAAAATACTACAACCCAAAAAATATGTTTATCTTTCTAAAGGTCCTCTTTAGCGATCTGCAGACGGAACAGAAATGTGACAGGAATTGGTTCACCTGTAAATGTCCTGCTTTTTCCATGTGTAGCCCAACAGGCTCTGCGAATACACGCAGTCCCGGGTTTACCAAAGGCGCCATGCCTGTTAACTGTCCCAGTTCATTTCCCAATAGCTTCGTTTGATTGGTTCGTCAGCAGACTTGAACGTGCATGACACCGTCCTGACGCGTTTCTGGCTCAAATCCGCTGCAGACCTAATCAAACACAGCCGTTTTAAAGGAGAAGAACCAGAACAAGAAACAGTATATGCCTGCTTCTGGTAAGCTGACAGTGATGCACAGAGCATATTAGCATCTGTCTGCCAAGACAATGTGATGTCTATTGGTGAACAGGAGGCAGGAAACTATTCACATCAATTTCGACTATGTTCTTCAGTTCAAAATTCAAACTGGATGAAAATGAAAATGACTGGGAATGTGACGGTCAACTGAAGATAAATACACAAACAGAATCAAATGGGGTGTAAGGGAGTTTCTAATTTTATTTAGTGTTAATTAAATATCTCTATATTTATGATAATCATTGCAATAGCATGTTTGTTCAGTAACTCTCTGGCTCTTAGTAAACAGAAAATACATATTCAGGTTAGGATAATAATTCTATCCACTCGTATGTAGTACACAGAATAAACAAGTGAAATTGGAAGTGATGCAGCAAAAAACTAACTAAAAACCAGAAACAAAATTGGAACAACATTTTTAGATGATAAATGACCTTTGTGCGTTCATTCTCGCTCACTGGAACTGGAGAGACTGTTGGACCACTGTTACTGAACAAACACTATATAGCAATGAGTACTATTAGAATATAGAGCTTTACCTTACATTCTTTTTGTTTTTTAACAAAAGTGAGGTCATAAAGGAGGATGTGGAAAAGAGTACACGTCATCCAGTTATCCCAGTCGTTTGTCGTTCTTTCTCCGAGGACGATGTTGATAATGGCAGGCGTTCAGCCTCTCTGTTCAGGAGATCAGGAGACTCTGAAAAAGAAAGCCTCGGGTCACAAACACTTGACCCTCTTCAAAAGTCAGTCAGCTTACATGCAAGGTATAGGAATGTGCAATCATCAGTGATTACTTAAATGTCACATGACAACAATAATAATAATAGGGTCGATTCCACACACCAACGACAAAGCGTTCCAAACGGAAACTGGTATAGAGAGTGCGATGAGAGAAAGAGTGTCATAGACAGAGGACATCAGTGTTATAATGACATACGTGGGTGCGATCCACTAGTACACTAGTACATAACAGAGCGGCCTATAAATACAGACCGCGGAGAGTCAGGCAGGATTCAACAGGAGATGCGACAATGCTGGTTAACAAACTGCCCTCCCACTCTGGGCGTTTTGGTGTAGAGCACATCAAAGGCTTCTACAAAAACCTAGGTGTTTGTAAAGATGATTTTAAAATGACAATGGTAACAACTGAGGAGGTACTTAAGAAACTGAGTGCCCTCCAACCCCACAAGGCCACTGGCCATGACAATATTCCCTCCAAATTTCTCAGAGACTCAGCCATTTCCATAGCTCCAGTCATCACCCACATAGTTAACCTCTCCATCAAACAAGGACAGGTCCCCAGAGATTTTAAACTGGCCAAAGTAACCCCCCTGTACAAAAAAGGGAGCAAATTAGAACCCGGCAACTACCGCCCTATTTCTATTCTAAGCTCCATCTCGAAAGTGATGGAAAAAATAGTCTATGAACAGGTTGAAAAGTATCTTGCCACTAATAAATTGTTGTACGAGTTCCAATCTGGTTTCAGAACATCCCACTCCACTGACACATGCCTTCTCTATTTGAGCGACCACATCAAACACGAGGTGGATGCTGGAAAATACTGCGGCATGGTCATGCTGGACCTCCAAAAGGCTTTTGACACCGTGAACCACTCCATACTGGTTAACAAGCTTAAAGCTATTGGTTTTGATAGCACATCAGTGAGCTGGATGCAATCCTACCTGGAGGGGAGAGAACAGATGGTGGAAGTGAACGGAACACTGTCCCCCCCCCTCCCAGTGAGCTGTGGCGTCCCACAAGGAAGCATACTAGGGCCTTTACTGTTCCTAATATATGTAAACGACATGACTTCAGCTTGTGACTGCAACTTGTTCCTGTTCGCAGACGACTCAGCACTGCTGGTCTCGGACAGGAACAAACTGCAGGTTGAAAAGACCCTCAGCTCTGAACTTGGTAGAATCTGCACCTGGCTCGCTGATAACAAACTATCCTTACACCTGGGAAAAACTGAATCCATTCTCTTCGGATCAAATAGTAATCTCAAAAAGGCAGATGGCTTCTTGGTTAGAGTTGGTGATGATATTATCACACGGAAGGATCAAATTACCTACCTAGGTTCCATCCTGGAGGCCAATCTTTCCGGTGATAAGATGGCCACCAACGTAATCAAAAAAGTCAATCAAAGAACAAGATTCCTCTACAGGATCTCCTCACTGGTCGACAAAAACACCTTGAAGACCTTAACAGGAGCCCTTGTACAAGGTTTCTTTGACTATGCATCCACCTCCTGGTACCACAGCACCTCAAAGGCCCTTAAAACAAGGCTCCAGACCTCCCAAAACAAACTGGTCAGGCTCCTACTTGGCCTCACCCCCCGAACCCACCTCACCCCTGCCCACTTTGACAGGCTGGGATGGCTTAGGGTCGACGACAGAGTACAGCATCTTGCAATGGGTCTGGTCCACAAGATTAGATACACCACCAAGATACCCATGTACCTGTCTAAATACTTCCTTAATGTAAACGAAGTCCACACCCACAACACCAGAGGGAGTGCAACAAACCATGTACAACCCAGATTCGGCACAAACAAGGGACTAAATTCTTTTCGCTCCTATGCGACCAAAATGTGGAACGCCCTACCAACAGTCATTAAGACATGTGAATCCCTTGGCTCCTTCAAAACTGCTCTCAAAGGGCACCTACGGATGGCTGCAATTCGAAACTGGCCTCTGTAAAAGCTGAATTTGTATCTGGATTGTACTATGTTTTTGTATGGACGTGGTGTTGGGTGCCTGCACATATGCACACATGGCATCAACGCATGGTGTTGTGTGCAGGCGCCCTACACTCTGTCTTTGTACTATGGATTGTACTATGTTTTTGTATGGACGTGGTGTTGGGTGCCTGCACATATGCACACATGGCATCAACGCATGGTGTTGTGTGCAGGCGCCCTACACTCTGTCTTTCGTTTTCTTTTCTTTTATCCCCCTGTTCCCCTCACTGTATATATACTTTTTTTCCCCTTTTCGCTTCCTATATGATGAATTCCTGTTCTGTTCTTTAACTACATAGAAGTGTCTATTTGTTTGTCTCTAAATGTTTTGATGAATTGAACAATGTGGACCCTGTTGTAAACAAGTGTAAGGCTTAATTGGGTCGTCCACTCACAGTTAACAGTCTTTGTATTGAGTTTGTGCTTGAAATGTACTGTAATTCTGCAAACTGTTAATAAAGATTTCAATCAATCAATCAATCAGCAACCGGAACGACTCACCTCACGTATAGGGCGCCGCCCGTCGGTGACACCGTCCGGATGAGGGAGGCGTGTGGGTCCGTGCGGCACAGTATCAGAGGCACTTAATGAGAGGATTTGAACATTAGGTCACTCTTGATAACAACCCAAAGTGTCACCAGTAAAGCACAGTAGCAGCCGAAATGTTGTCATGTATGTATCATATCACACAAGCATGTGCATACAGTATATATGTCTCCATTTTAAGTATTCTAATAAATGCTCCACACGGCGACACGGACGGGACTCATGTATAGGTACTAAGGTGTTAGTCAGAGATCTCAGACGAAGGCCAAGAGGAGCACGCAAGCCACCATAGTGAGCAGTAATAGGATAAATCAGGGACACTGAGTCAAAAACAAGCCTCCAAAAGGATTCGACAGGGAGCCGTGTAAGAGTGCGAGCAGGCCACGCACAGTGGTTAAAAAGGACTAACCCTAAATCCATCCGTACGTGTAACAGTGTGATGTAGCATAGTGCATTTTTTGTACACGTGTGCAGAGCGAGGCAATTAGCATGGCAATTAAGACGAGCATCACACCACGCGCCGCAGAGTTAGTGAAATAAACATGGTCTATTTGCATGCTAACGTCCCTAGTTTTTACAGTGACTCGGCTACCAAGACAGTGTAATTATTCACAGTTCTCACACGGCTATTAATGTGCCCAAACACTACCCATTAGCAACACAGCGCAGAGTTACAGTAGTTTTGAGACAGGCAAATAGACATATAGCTACCACCCGTGCGTAACGGGGCAAACCAGTGGTAGGTGGATGCCGTGACTAAAGCAGTCCTTTCAGAAAAGTGCATTTGTATCAATATGATCCGGACACCACAGAGTCACAGTCACTAAAGTTATCCCAGAACCCCACCACAATAGTATTTGACAGTAAATCTCCGTGGTTAGTTTCAAGAGCAGCGCAACAACAGTAGCAGAAATAGCCCAACGGCACGTGCGTCAATTTGGCCAGCTTAAGCAGACTATAAAAACAATTAGGAGTCTAAGTCCTGTTATATCCTAGAGCATCAGGTCGGGTTGTTTGATAGTATACCTCGAGTGTAGAATTAGCAGCTCAGCTGGAATCTGTTTTGGAAACTGTATAAAGGCAGGAGGAAAGAGTTGCGCCTCTCAAATAAGTCTTTTTTTCTCTCTCACACGCGCGACCGTCCTTCTGAGAGTAGGAGTTGAAATGGGAGAAGGTGGGAGTGGCCAGCAGAGCTTCGACAGGTCCAATATGTGAAAGGGGGCGTTACACTCAATTTGGTTACAAGTGAAAAAGGGACAGTTTAGTATTCCGTCAGGAAGTTGAGACAGGAGAACCAGCCAGTGCAACACTGTCTTTTATGTTGTAATCAGAAAACAGTCATGACAATACTGACAGTAACGACATGGTAATAATGACACTGACGATGATCACGACCACCTCAATCAAGAACAATATTTGAAACGATAATAATAATAGTAATAATAACAACAACAATACTGATAACAGACGTCTTTATTTAGCCTGAAAAACAGAACAACCTGCCATTTGGGCATTTTTTGCAGGAACATGCAGGTTCCACACAGAGATCCCAGACTAATATCTACGTGGTGACAAATATCTACGCATTGAATCTCGCCATGTCAGGCTAGTCTTAATTTGAAAAGAGTTTAGATCCAGCGCGGATGGAAACATTGTCTAACCATTTTCATGGTCTTTATTTTTTTAGCTCACACCTTTTGTGCATCACTCACGCAAATAGAGAAGAGGGACGGAACAGACTAATTCTACTGTATTATAAATACCGTATGAACATACTTTTCAAATATTATGACATTAATGCAGACAACAGCTCACCCGGTGCTGGGTCCAGTTTGGTGGCTGTTGTGTACACCCGTTGGGTGTGGTAGAGCTCAAAGCAGGGGACAGGACACAGGTTGGGCACTCCCGGACAGGTCTTACAGTAGTATTGTGTCTGCGTCTCCTGGGCCTGTTGTTCACAAGCCCTCTCCTCCTTTTTCCTCTCCTCGCCTTCCTCCTCCTTCACCTTCTCCTCTTCCGCCACGTTTTGACGTTCATCGCCACCTTCCATCACCTCCCTCCTTGGCCTCTTTCTCTCCTGCTCCTCCCCTCCCTCCTTCTCCACCTCCTCCTCCTCCTGCTGCTGCTCCTGTTCTACCCTCAACCTCTTGCAGTTCTTCGAGCAGACTTTGCATGCAGATTTGCCGTTCTCCGTCATGGCCAGGAAATGGCGTCCGGTCAAGCGCGCCGGCAAGGCATCTTCGTGCGGTTCCGCGTCTCCCGCCGTGCGCGACACTGTCGGGGATGGCGTGGGCGCTCCAGTGGAGCGCGCGGGGCTAGCAAGCTCAGCTGGGGCGATCGTCGGATTGGCTGGTTGTGTGTGGTGGAGGAATGGGTGAGAGATGTTGTGGGATGGTTGTCAATTAGTTACAATGGACAGACAGCGCTGGGTGGGGAACCCATCAAAAATACTCCACCACGAGAGATTCAAAAGAACATTATTGAAAAAAGTTAAATCAATATAGAGATATCAAAACCTTTAGTGTCACTGCATCTTCCATAGATCTAAGAGAAAACAATATACCTCATGGAATCTCCTCTCTGTCACTTCCACTTAAAACTGTTAACAATTTTAACCCATTTTGGGCTCATAGCGCGCCACCGAGTGGCACACTACAAGCTTGTAGGTCTGCTATTTTTGGAGAAGAAGAAGAACGACTGACATAGAAACATAGCTTTTTCAGAAAACTGTCAGGATGTAGAAGACATTTATAGAATCTGATCTCAGGTCAGAATGGGTTAAGTCATATCGCCCAAATCTAGTGGTTAGATGGGACTGGAGAATAGGCATGGACTTCATCAATGTAAACGAGAAGTTACTGTTGCTTTCAGCGCGTGAATACTTTATCATCAGCAACTTTAAGGTAGAGGAAATGTATGCAATGTTTCTGTGGCAACCTTTCTGATTCTCATTGTATTTCCTCGCCAAACAATCACATGGTTCAGCATTTATCCAGGAAGTATATTTAGACACATGAGTCCTGGGTAGGCATTCAACTCACGATACGATTCGTATCACGATACGATTTTTCACGATATTAAAAAATATATATATTTTAAAGAAAAAATATTATTTTTTTAATTTTATATAATTTATCTTCCCCCCTGAGATGTTTTATTTAACTACATTGCAAAAGAAGTAGCATTACTTTTCACAGTGCAGAAACATAATTGCCTTCCTTGATGAGCATCAACGACCATCATCACCTGAGCACAGTCACAGACACACACAGCTCCCCTCTACAGTGCTCTACTACTGAAAGTGACTATCATTTCTCTCCAAAAGCACTTGAATATGAT
The DNA here is from genome assembly GCF_963924005.1 of Protomyctophum bolini. Lineage (NCBI taxonomy): Eukaryota > Metazoa > Chordata > Actinopteri > Myctophiformes > Myctophidae > Protomyctophum > Protomyctophum bolini. The sequence continues at coordinate 23,590,796 of NC_137876.1, forward strand.
GGAATATGACTAAAACTCACATTTCACATCACACACAAGCCCCCCCCTTTTTTTTCAATGAATCGATTCATATCGTCGGGATTAATATCGATATATATCGATATACGATATATCGTTACATGCCTAGTCCTGGGAATCCCGATTGTGGGCAAACTTTCTAAAGTTTTCAAATATGTTCAGCAAAAACATATCTACAAGCTCAAGTTGTGAGCTTGTGGAGCTACTATTTCCGTGGTTGTCGTACAACAAAGCATATAGGGCTTGAGTGGTTAAAACAAATAGTCTATACTATATACTACGTCTATATACTACAAAAGCTTCTACCTCAGAACCATGACTAGAGGCAATGAAATCAAGTAATGCTGCTACAGCCATGTAGACATCCAACTTCTTCCTGATGCACTGCACATAAATGTGTATCACTGCTGTGCTTCCTCGGGAAGAAAACTAACTGTATTGTTCTTCCAGTCACAGGTAAGCTTTGTTTAGACGTGAAGTTGGGGGGGAAAGGAAGTTTTGCGTTGTGCTTCTTCCACCATACTTTGGAAAACGTGAGAAAACACGACAAAAGACTTGGCTACAGTGGCAACTGCGTGACACTGAAGAAGACCAAAGCTAAAAATAATTGGAAGAGCCCCGAGGCTGGAATGTCTTCAGTTGCGTTACCTGCTGCTGATTCTCTGCACAGAGGTTGGGTGTCTGGTGCGGCCAGCTCACACAGGGTTTCCTGGTCCACTGTGAAGGGGCGACACAGAACCGCCTTGTTCTTCATCTGACGTCGACGGGACGGGGCATCGGTCTGGGTACTGGCCTGGACATGATATTACACATGAATGAAACAAAGCATTTCACAACATTATATCAGAGCATTAGGATCGCTGAACAGCAACAAGTGAGTCTGGAAAGAACTGAAGCCCTTGCCCTTTTATTTTTAGGGACTGACCTCGAAACCTAATGGTTACGTTCATCTTTTAAATTGTTGACATACAGTACATGTTATTGTATTAAAACTCCATGGTAGGACTAGCAATACTATGTAAGTTCAGTTGACATAATTTACATTGGGGTCACAGGAATAAGAACCAAACACACGGTATGTAAGCAACAATATTCAATTAGAACACAGTAAAAAATACTCTTAATTTAACAATTGTCCCCGGGTCTATTTGGTTACAAATGTACACCATCTGATTAAAAAAATAGTTACATTAAAAACAAGCACAAAAGGTGACACACGCACACACACATGACACACTTACATTGTCAATGTTCTTGCCATGAGTGTTGGAGGGTGGAAGAGCTCCTACATGGACAAAGCAAAAAACAATCCCGTTAATGAACCCAATTCAGGATAAATATGACCTGACCTGCCATAGTTATTATTAGTATAGTTAGTATGGAAGCCCATGGTGCAGTTACTGAGGCCACCTTCAGACGGCAACCGTCTGTAGAGAAGACAGTAAACTCCCGGTGCGTTCTCACCTTTTATTAATATCAGCATTTATACAGTGGCTAGGTGGCGGTGACGCACTGCCAGATAGACCACTTCTGTTCTACTTCCCATCACACAGCTGTTTGTTTACATTCACCATTGCATATATTTCCACTCTGGAAGGGGTTTTCACTTTGTCACCAAGTTTTCAACCCCCGATAACATGCGTTGCCATCTAAACTCTAAACAGAAGGCCCAACTGATATATTATTTTGCCGTTTTCACTAGAGACCGTTTCCGTATAAAGGTGTCCTAAGAGAACAGTCAACAAGCTCACCACACATTATCATTATCCATATACATACTGTACGTGTAGATATACTTAACCACTTTCAACCTGGCGTTACGATTTTTGGGTTAGTCTTTATTATATTGGCTAAAACGGTTCACACATTTGTAGACTGGCTATTTCCACTGTGCGACGTCACCATTGCAAGACAAAATACAGAACAGGGCTCAAGTGGTTAAATGGCTCAAACTCATACGTTCTGTGTCGAGCTGTTGGAACTGACCCGACAGCGCGGTGTCTGCCGTAACTTGCGGCTGACTGCTGGAGCTGCTGGCCAATGACACGACGTCGCCGATGACGGGGCTAATCTTGGAGGAGTGGTGGGGCTGCCTCGGAGCTGCAGGGGGAGAGAGACCACCGTGTGTTTGTACGGGGTGGTGGCACAGTGTGAGGACATCTGGTACAATTATCCACATCAAACTAAACCTGCGTTTGTACGGGGTGGTGGCACAGTGTGAGGACATCTGGTACAATTATCCACATCAAACTTGCTTTTTGGTTTTCAGGATAGAGTAGGATTTAAAAACAAGGTGCATTTACGGTCAACGTTGTAACAGTTGCATGTAATACAATGTATTTTTGGGGGAACAGAGGGAGGGTTGATGCACTGTTAATTTCGTCGACTGACACTATGATGAAAAATGTTCGTAGACTACCTTTTTCCACTGGCGGAAACTAAACAAAAAATAAATAACAACTAAGCTGACTTAAAGTAAAGTAAAGTAAAGTAAGTAAGTAAAGTAAACAATTTAGTCAACAAATAAAAACTAGACTAAAATGTTGGGGAGGAACTAACTAACTAACTAACTAACTAACTAACTTATGATATTTAGTCTAATAAAACTAAAACTTTTCAGGTGACTACAATGCTAAATAAATTAATATTTAAAAAAAGTAAATCAAAATTAGCAGTCCAAGTTAAAAACCCATTTTGGGCGGGAACCCCTTTTGGTGTTCGCATTATGCTATGCTTTAGCTATTGAAAAATAGCATATAGCAATAACGAGCTTGTAGGTCTGCTATTTTTGAAAAATCGAAGAACGACTGACACATAGAAACCTAGCTTTTTCAGAAAACTGTCAGGATGTAGAAGACATTTTTTTAGAATCTGATCTCAGGCCAGAATGGGTTTATTTACCATACGGTGGTGGCAGTGACGTCGTGCCGTTGGTGCTGATCTGCTGTCCGGCCTCAAAGTAGTGGTGGCAGTACTGGAGCAGGCAGGGCAGGCCACAGAAGGTCCGCACGGAGCCCGAACACTGCAGCTTCTCCGCCATGTAGCCCTGCTTCCTGCAGCTGTCGCACCGAGCCATCTGGAGGAGGAGGAAGAGGAGGAGGAGGAAGAGGAGGAGGAGGAGAACGCAAGGGTTTTTGTCAGGCGAGTTTTCATAGACATAGAAAGGCCTCCGTCGGCCCTGCAATTCATGTATCGCACCGAGGGGCGGAAGTGCGCTGGTATATATGGCGTGTCCCTGGCGTCCGGTCACGTGACTCACGTCCCTTCCCTTCGTTACTTTCCAATGGGCACCAACGCGGAAGCTTGCCCTCACTTGAGAGCATACGCCCCAGAGCCGAAGGAGGCGCCTATCTTTCTTAGAATTTCTTAGGGCTTAGAATTTAGATAGGTAGGACATCGGAGATAGAAAGCTGAGGGGCAGAGGGTGAAGACACCAGGAGAGAAGAGAAATAATTGATAATGTAATTATCTTTGACAATACAAATATCAATCAATAGAAATACGTATTAAGAAAGAGGGGCAGGGGAGCATAGGCCATCAGGGAGCTGCTTTCAAATGGGAAATTTTCCTCACTTCTGCTTTCCTGATGGTATCTTTTGTACCCCCCAGAGTACAAATGCAATTTAGGCATTTAGCAAACGCTCTTAATCCAGAGCGATTTACAGTAAGTCTACCTACCTACCTATCTTCCGTTGTAGAGAACAGTATACTACTGTACTGTCCACCTACCCCGTAGCAGAGAACACTGTACTTTGTACACCTCCTACACACCAAATGACTGTGTCCACGTACCCCCGTAGGAGAGAACACTGTACTGTGTCTACCTACAAACACCCCTAAGTAAAGACTGTGTCCACCTACCCCGTAGTAGAGAACTGTGTACTGGGACATGCAGTGGGGCTTGCAGAACTCCTCCATCTTGCCGCTGTAGTTGCTGTGTAGCATCCGGTGGCCGACGCTGGAGCAGTAGGAACAAGCTCTCCACGACTGCTCCTTGTTACCGTTCGACTGCTCGTGTTTAAAGAGGAGCTTACACCCTGAGGGAGAGAAAGAGGCACAGAGTGATACAAAGGAAAAAAATCTTAAAAGTTTCACTTTTTTTGTTTTTTTGTTTGAGAACTGCAGATTTAGAAGGCATTTGTAGAATCGACCTCCATTCTTAACACTGTCTTTAAACCCTTTTTTCTGAATCTAGGCTGCATCTGGTGACTGAACAGAACGTGGATGTTCTGGGCAAATTTCAAATATTTTGCTGCATCGCGGTTACAATATTAAGACTTCTGAAGAGAAACAAAGTTTCTTAGGTTTAGTATTTGGCGATTTTGGCTCCCTGATTTTCAAGCGCTCAAGCGAGAGCGCTGGAGGACTTAGTGGCAGCCAATGTGTAAATGGGTTACAAAGAAAGAACTAGTAACTCAGGCAAAGAGTCAGTGCATTTACGCACTCTCACTGCAGAAGACAAAGAGTCAGTGCATTTACTCACTCTCACTGCAGAAGACAAAGAGTCAGTGCATTTACTCACTCTCACTGCAGAAGACAGAGTCAGTGCATTTACTCACTCTCACTGCAGAAGACAGAGTCAGTGCATTTACTCACTCTCACTGCAGAAGACAGAGTCAGTGCATTTACTCACTCTCACTGCAGAAGACAGAGTCAGTGCATTTACTCACTCTCACTGCAGAAGACAGAGTCAGTGCATTTACTCACTCTCACTGCAGAAGACAAAGAGTCAGTGCATTTACTCACTCTCACTGCAGAAGACAAAGTCAGTGCATTTACTCACTCTCACTGCAGAAGACAGAGTCAGTGCATTTACTCACTCTCACTGCAGAAGTCAAAGAGTCAGTGCATTTACTCACTCTCACTGCAGAAGTCAAAGAGTCAGTGCATTTACTCACTCTCACTACAGAAGACAGAGTCAGTGCATTTACTCACTCTCACTGCAGAAGTCAAAGAGTCAGTGCATTTACTCACTCTCACTACAGAAGACAAAGAGTCAGTGCATTTACTCACTCTCACTGCAGAAGACCCGGTCCTGCTGGTTGTAGTTGAGGATCTCGTACACAACCCTCTCCAGCTTACAGTGGTCACACACGATCAGGATGTTCTTCTGAGTCTTGTACTGCTCACAGCACGTCTTACCGCAGAACATGGATATCTGGCCCTACGGACGGAAACGTCATGATCGTCGTTATTGCTGCCACCTCTATTACTAGTAGCAGCAGTGGAATTATATTAGTAGCGCTAAATGGTGGTAGCTAGCTGTAAATGTAGAACTGATAGTGGCAGTATTGTTGAGGGTTAATATGATTGATTGACATCTGTATTGACAAAATGCATAAGCATGAAAGCATATAATTGTGTATCTGTCAAAAGGATAAAAAAATATCTTGAGTCGATTTCCATTTTTTTCCATCGATACAGAATAAGGGTTACCCATGTAGTTGTCAAGTTTTTAATTTGAGCTAAGATAATCACTATACATCTATTACAGTATGATAGTGTGTGTATGTATGTACAGTACGTGTACTGTATGTGTCTAACAGAGTGGCCATGATGCCATGTGCTGCTGTCTATATTGCTGATGGTAATTGATATACACACGTACACACAAACGCACACACACTTTTGTCTCTGCAAGAACAGAAATCCCATGGATTTCTTTGCATTTTTTATTTTGTTGAGGCACTAATAATAACAATCGTGTGTTATTTGTTCATTTATTTTACAATACCCAGCAGTTTTCAAAATATGCGTCTCTACCAAACGGTTGAGATATCACTTTATAGTAAAAGTGCTTTCTTAAGAGGTTTTACTTTAGTACGGTAGTTCCTTCCTCACATACAGTCATAGCATCACAGAGGATAAAAAAAAACAATAAGGTCCAAGGGCATATTTCCATTGTGGACCTCCTCTTCACATAAAAACACTTCATGTGTTTTAGACACATGAAGACGTTTTAGACATAACAGACGATAACAAAACAGTACAGCAACAAACTCCTGGTCATCGTGAACAATCCCTCTCACCCCCTACAACATGACACTGTGGCAGGGCATACCTACTTACATGTTAATGTTCACAGTTTATCATTTTAAAGTGCGTAGAACCTTCCGTCTGCATATTAACATAAGAAAATGTTAATAGCAGCAGCATGGGATTATGTACATTATTTTGACTAAAGAAAAAAACGGCTGGGGAAAACGTTTGCATACATTCATGTGCATTCAGCTGAAAGAAAAATATAATTATACTATACATATGTCTGTGTCTAGGAACATGAAGTATAAAAGTTGAAAATAAAGAACCAAACGAAACCAATTATACCAAAATTACAATGGCGAATGCAAAAATACATTTTCATACAAGTCAGAATAAAGTGCAAAACCTCAATAGAAATAAATCAGACTTGCACATCTTGCACGTGGCAGTGGTGCAACGTACACAAAGGTGTTTGGGCATTAGATCCACTTCATTGCTGGTGGTACGCCACGAAGCACTTGTGTTTTTCATTCAAACACAGAAAGACCCTGCATTTCTGGCACTTCCATCTGGACACCCCCTTTGGACAGACGTTGCACCGCCCCCGCTTGTCACAGTGAAGGGGCCAATGTCCGACGTTGTCGTAACGCACGTCTGGTTGTGGGTGTGCGAATAGTGGGATGAGGCGTTTCTTCTGAGATGGCACCTGCAACGCACAATGTAGTGTTGTAGCCGCTTGAGATCAAATATAAATGTATGTTACAGATAAAGAATATATTATATATATATTATTAGTAGTATATGGAATAGCAGTGGACGTGATTTTCTGGTATTATTTTCACAGAATCAAAGGTTTTATAGTCATGATTAACCAGGATCCTGGATGGCTCGATTCTAGGCTTAAAATAATTGATATCAATATTTTTGTAAACACCACAGGGTGGAACCAGAAAACCACGACCCACTGCTATGCCCTATTACTACTACTTCTATTACCTGTGGAGGAGAGGAGGACGACGGCCGGCCAACTTTGGATGGTGGTTTGTTGACTTGCTTCAAACTGTGGGCCACTGCCAGACGGAACCTTTTGAGAGACTTTGGTTTCTCCTTCAGCAGACCACAATCCCTCTTGTAGACCAGCCAGGAATTTGAGACGCACAGGTCCAGGATGTATCCGAACAGGGGCAAGTACCATCGCCGCGACTTGGCTGGGGTCTTGTACATGTGCGCCAGCCTGTCGGAAAGATCAAAGCCTTCCATGTGCTCGATGTAGGCAGGAATCAGCGATGGGCACGGGACGTCAATCTTCGCGCGGGCATTTTTGCTCCACCGCTTGACCGACGAAAGAGGCTCAATGCCACAGGCACTGCCGAGTAGATTGACACATTTGTTGTCGAACCATTTCACTGCTATCACCCCTTCAGCAGACCTGTAATCAAAAGCACCACGTCCTTTCTTCCTCAGCTCTCTGTCCGTCATCAAGTGTGCTCCACCGATCCAGTTTGATCGGACGGCGCCGAAGCACTTGACTCCCAGGGTCGTTCGTAGGGACTGGACCAAGTTGAAACTGGTGAAGTATTTGCCAAAGAAGACGACCGAAAGCTGTGGCAGAGCGATGGTGTTGCATAACGTCGTCACCAGTTTGGCCTTTAGATTCAGCGCCTGCTCCGGCTCACTTAGGGCAACATTGAAGAACGTGGATGTCCCTTGATAGAGCAGCAGGTCATGGACGATACCAGATGAACTGGCGCGGCAGAACAATGTAAAGCCCCGCTTGTTGGCAATATGTTGACTCTTCTGATTTCCAGACGTGGCTTCCACCGTGACTTCACCCACGCTGTGCTTGTAGGCGGATGGGATCAGGAGACACTGCTCTCGGAGCATCTCAAAAAGGGGACGGATTTTATAGAATCGGTCCGGACGGCCACTGCACCGCTGATTATCACTGAAATTAATGTTCCGACGTAACAACTTGAACCTCTTCAGCGGCATGATATCAGCTATCACGTCAAAACGCGACTCGGGGTGCCAGTAGTCGTCCGTGGCGGGGAAGGTGAAAACCCCCATGAAGAGCAGCATTGCCAGGAAATCCGCAATCTCTTCGGGGCTAGTCTTGATCGGATCCCGCGACTCCTGAGCACAGTACAGGTTGGTACTGAGAGCAATATGTTCAATCATCTTGTCAGTGAAGAGTGTTTTGAAGTACTGGAAGGGAGTCTTAACGGCATCGGGTGGTTCAAAGCTTGAATCGGGAACCTGGAATGCCTCGATGTCTTCGTACTCCCAGAATCTCTCCGTGCTTCTTTCTGGGTCAGAAGGTGAACCGGGGTGAGGGGTGTCATCTGGCTCCAAGAAGGGGGATGTTTTTAGACTGCGTTTCTCTTTTCTCCTCTTCTTACGGACTGGTGGTTTATAAGATGTGCTTGTTGAGGACCCCTCCTCGTCCATGGATTTAAAAGAAGTGTCTCTAGACTCTTCTGCTTCTGTGGCTTCATCACTCAGAGGACGGGTGTAATCACTAAGCTCAGTGTCAGAGTCTTGGGGATTTTGCGGTATCGTGTGTGGCCTTGCACCATAACATGATTTACTCTCCATCTATAATTTGCAAACGGAATGAAAAAGGAAAATCTAAATCACAAATGTTACCATGGACATGGTATTACCAGTAGTACAGTATGTCATAGTGACATATGTATCATGTTTACCGTACTTCAACAGAAACATGTTGAGAAATAGTTAAATATCATACTATGTTTTTCATCAAGTATATATAATGAAATAACATTAAATATAGCTATTAGCAAAATGTCACTGTTTATTTTATAACAATTGTCAATGTATTGAACTGTTTCTAGCATGTTTTAGACAGTATAAGCATTATGATATAACATTCAATGTATCAAATTAACAACAATTAATTAGAAGTATTGTATTTATTCACAGAAAACATTACAATTAGTTTAGCTTTCACTACCTTTACAAAAGTGACAAACAACCCGTCTGGTAGAGCATGTTTTTAGAAAATTATCAGACATTATTTTATCGTATCAAGTTACATAATCATGTTCAGTAACACCTCTGAGATGATATGTCAAAATAAAAAAATAATCTTACCTTTGAAATTTCAACCAAACAGAGCCCACATCTGATGTACCTGGCAAGGCATGCTATTGGAAGACAAACTGACATCTAGTTGACGTTTTCTTGCCATAACATTCAACCGAATGGTAGAGATGGCCCAATCAGGTCGAGTTAAGTTCAGAATTGTTTTCAAAGGGAAATGCTCTACCAAATGGTTCATCTGTCCTGAACATTACGGGGGGTGCGTGCGTGCGTGTGCATAATGCATGTGTGCAAGCGCGTGTGTGTTTGTCTTTCTGTCTGTGTCCCTATTTTGGGAATATCATATAGGCAATTCTGCAAAAATAGCAGATATACAAGCTTACAGCATGTTGCATTGTGACACCTTGTGAACTTGGAAATGAGATATTGATGTACACAAAGTGACTTGATCAAAGACAATTTGACACACAGACTGGGCGTGTGTGCGACTGTGCGCGCGCGTGTGTGCGACTGTGCGCGCGCGTGTGTGCGACTGTGCGCGCGCGCGTGTGCGTGTGTCTGTGTGCGTACGTGCGTGTCTGTGTGCATGCGTGTGCAGCTCCTACCTCATAGCTGAACAGCAGTGGCTTGGTGTCAAACAGCTTCCTGCAATGATGGCAGGTCACCTTGGTGGGATTATCGCCCTCCGACGGCTTCGGGGGGTGCTCGGAGGTGGGAACGGCCGAGTAAGGAGACACCAGCGGAGGCACCAAGGTGTGGCTGGGATGATGGCCGGGGTAGGGGACGGGAGGAGGCGAGGGCTCCCGTGGAAGGGGAGGGACGGAGCTGGAGGGAGGCCCCTCCCCGGCCGGGGGACCCTGTCCCCCCGGGGGGGTATCTCGCTGGGACAGAGGCTGCCTGGGAATGGCCGGGGAGGTGCCATTGGCCTCCAGGATCTCTTCTGGTGAAGTGGGCGCCTTTTTCTGTCAGACGCAGAGGGAAAGGAGCCGTTAAGAGGACCGAGAGATGATCTATGCTCCAGTGTCGTGATTTATCCCCCCTCCCCCTAAAACATGACCATCAGCTACTATGATTAGACTAAAATACACAGGGATATTCTAACCACACCTGAGGCTCTATTAGAGTAATGTTACAAAACAGAAAAAGTAAAGAAATCAAAGAATGTTTAAAGCTTTGCACATAAACAGAGTCCAAGTTAACATTTTACCATCCCCAGTGTTGTGTCCGTTTTAACACAGACGCAGAGTAGATTGTTTTTCATAGATTTATATTTTTATAGTGTAATTTTGTTGTGGTTTCACCAATGGTTTTTATTCACATGTGTGCACTGCACTTTAGTGCTGTATTGTTGTTTTGTCTCCGAGGTTACATGGCAGGAAAATGTATCCTTTTCTTTCTGTAATATCTTGTTTTATTGTATTGTTACTGTATGTTTGGGATGACGAATTTAGATTTGCATTCTTTGCCAACAAATTTACACTACAACTAAAAGATTCAGTTTTGTTGCTGTGCCATGTCATGTCATGAGGTAGCACGGTTCGAGGTTTTCTAGGTTGTACATCACAATCCAAACATTGTATTATGGTGTCCCTTAGATTCAACTTGTTCAGAAGCTTTTCAGGATCTTGTAGTAATGGTTATGTGATTCAGCCTTCCTGCCGGATAATGGGGTTTAAGAGTAAGAGATATGTCCATGATAAAAACTACAAACGATACACACATGAGAAAAGATAGTCCCAGCCACACATCATGCTAAGCCGGTAATTGCCGGTTTTGGCCAGTTTTTATTACAAAAGCCGGAAAATATAAATTAATTTCCGTCGGACGTCCCATTCGGTAAAAATACGAAGCAATTTATTATCATCATCATTGCATATCAGAAACATTTCAAATCCTGCTCCGCAAGAGCGATCTCTATCTCTTTCTGCCTCTCTCACTTTTTCGAGCGCATACTAACAGACACATTGACTGGAGTACTGTGTAGTACTGACGTTCTGTGTGGAACTGTGGAAAGAATTCAATGCAGGCTGTGCACACGCATCCAAAGACAAAGCACCAGTAATCTAGAATTAAGGAATTCTATGGACATACAGCAAGCTTTGGTCCCATGTAAGTCTGCATCCGAGCAGACTTGAGAAAGAACTTCACCAACAACAAAAAGATCACTATCAGACTACTAACATGGGTGTACTGTAAACAGCTTAGTGAATCGGGCCCATTGTGTGCAGGTGAAACCACAACCATAAACATGTACGTAGATTAAATAGTTGTTTTTTAAATTAAATTTGTTGTTCGGCCCATTTTGGCCAAATATAGGGACACCAAGTTAAATATGGTTAAAATGCGGACATAATATCGGCTGCATAATTGCCGATACTGATGCTGTCAAATGAGTCGTGTGTATATATATCTCAATCATATAAGCTATAAAACATAGACGATCTAAAAGTCACTTATGTATGTATTTACCCGGAACACGGTCACACAGTCAATGGAGCAGAAGTTGCGGATGGTGCCGTCCACCATTGCAAGATGATACTGAGGCACAGCAACGGTCTTGCACAAGGAACAGGGAAACGAAGTACCTGAGGAGAGCAGAGGGGATTCAATGCAAATATTGGTTGGGTATGTTTGCTGGTGTTGTTATCTCTGTGCTGTATGCATTACAGATGCATTACCCTAAGAGTGCACAAGTTGGGGTCTATGTTCTGTTTTCCAGTGTGTAAAAGTATGTTTTTTTTTTACTGAGATAATACAAGTAAGACGTGCGAACGCGGGAAGCGAACGCAGCTCATAAATTGCAATAACAATTAGAATAAATTACGAATTATTGAGAAGTGTGTGGTACTGTAAAATTAGTGAAAACAGGGCCGCCACGAGAAGGCTCAGCACCGCTAGCCCCCTAATTTTTTAAATTTTTTATCATAATTTATTTTGAGGGTTCTCTCTTTTTTTTACATACCGGTAGACACAAGGACAACACAACAGACTTACATACAAGACAGTTACTTATAAAATACTAACAACAATGTAAGAACAAAGCAAATAAAAGATAATTTTTTTATAATAATTTCCAAATGGTACAGGGTTGTGAAATGCATGCGTGCAAGTGAAGGTGGGTTCCGTCCTACACAGAATCAACTGTGCTCTTCGATATAATCCAAAAAGGGGGTCCATACCTCTACGAATACATCTGCCTTATTTTGTGTTTCATATTTAAGTCTCTCCAGTGGTAATAGTGACATTATTTGGGCTGTCCACATACCACATACTGTATGTTCTGAAGGTATGTCATCTGTCTTCCATAAAATGTATTTAATCTTTTTTAATATATAGTTTCATTTTGAATCATTCATTATTATTATTTTGTAGGTTTTCTTTGTTTTAAGTTCTCTTTTTATTTGATTGTCTTTAAGTGTCAGTTTGCGTTCAGCTTCTATGAACTCCTGCTGAGGTGTGGGAGGAGGTGGTTTAGAGCGTGCGGCTCTCGACCGCTGGTGCTGCTGAGCATCTCGTTGCCGCAGCTGGGCCCTGCTGTCCTCGTCCAGTCGCTGGCGGCACCGCTGCATCCTCTCAGTATCTCGTTGCCGCAGCTGGGCCCTGCTGTCCTCGTCCAGTCGCTGGCGGCGCTGCTGCATCCTCTCAGCATTTCGTTGCCGCAGCTGGGCCCTGCTGTCCTCGTCCAGCCGCTGGCGGCGCTGCTGGTGCCGCTGAGCATCTCGTTGCCGCAGCTGTGCCCGGCTGTCCTCGTCCAGTCGTTGGCGGCGCCGCTGCATCCTCTCGGCATCTCGGCGGCGCCGCTGGGCCCGGCTGTCCTGGTGCTGCTGAGCATCTCGTTGCCGCAGCTGGGCCCTGCTGTCCTCGTTCAGTCGCTGGCGGCGCTGCTGGTGCCGCTGAGCATCTCGTTGCCGCAGCTGTGCCAGGCTGTCCTCGTCCAGTCGTTGGCGGCGCTGCCGCTGCATCCTCCTAGCATTTTGTAGCCGCTCCTGGAAAAGCTTTTCGTCCGTTTGTTTTTTGCGTTGACGCTGCTTCCGTTCCCTGGCCTGGCGGCGGAGACGATCTTCTTTACTCTCCTCTGGCCCATCATGAGGTTCTTCTTTAATCTCTAATTTGGCTGTTTGATGGTGATGTGCTGGCGGAGGGCTGGTGCTGTGACATGCTGTCGGTGTTAACCCATTCAGGCCTGACGTCGAAATTTAAAAAGAAAAGTTTTCTAAATCATGACAATTTTCTAAAAGATTTGAGGCACATTTTAACGATTTAAAAAAATATAGCAGAGTGTGGGTGTGTTTGTATTACTATCCTTTTAACTTTACAATTTTTTTTTTATAGTTCAAATCTACTACAAGCTGTGTGTGTGTGTGTGTGTGCGATGTGCATGTGAGAGACGTCCTACCACTGAGAACATGTCTGGGCGAGCAGCTCTTCTGCACGCAGAGAGGCGTGCAGTAGAGCTGAATCTACCTACCACTGAGAACATGTCTGGGCGAGCGGCTCTTCTCCACGCAGAGAGGCGTGCAGTAGAGCTGAATCTTGCCCTTGTGGTCTCGTTCCATGGTGGTGGAGGAGACCTGGACCATCTTCTGACAGTTTCCGCACTCCGTCATCTTGGTGCAGGTCTGTAGAATAATACATTAGAGGAGCTAGAACGGACGGCGAACACCAACAGCCTTTTGAGGCCATCGGGCTGAGGCTGTGAGCCACTCTGCTACACATACTTTGTTATTTTCTGAAAAAACAATGTATCTACCGGTATGTCAGTGGTTCTCAAACATTTTCATGCCAAGGACCCCCAAAAATATATGTAATTGGCCGCCGACCCCATCTGAAAATATGTTATTCCAGGGACCCCCCACCCCCAGAAGCAAAGATTTGAGTTAAAAACGTTCGCTCTGAAAGAATATATATTCAAAGATTTACACCACATTTTCGCGATTTAAAAAAAATAGAAGATCTACAAGCTCATAGCGCGGCACCGAGTGCCGAGCTTGTAGATCTGCTATTTTTTCAATAGCTTAAGTATAACATATTGCTTAAAACACCAAAAAGGGGTTCCCGCCCCAAAATGGGTTAGTCAAATGCCAGATAGCATTTTCTCTGCATCTTCTATTATTGTGGTGGACTTTCCTGCGACACCATACTACTGTAGATTACGCACAGATATCAACGCCACCTCCCACAGCATGTATTGTACACAGACCTGCTTGTAGGTGCTGATGCACGTCGGACTGCAGAAGTTGAGCGGGGACTTGTCAATGGAGAGGGTCTGGCAGGAGGACCCGTCGCTCTTGCAGTAGAGGCCGCATCCGTCGCAGCAGTTCATGGCCAACTGCCGCGTCTTTCGCCACGTTCCGAAACAGGCGTCGCTGCAGAGCTTGTGGAGACGACCCAGGTGGGTGACCTCGTGCTCAATCTGGGAGATAGTGGGCGGGAGGAGGAGTGTGTGTACGACTTTTAGTTAACAGTAGTAACCTTTCTAGATTCCGTCATTGTATAAGGACTGTTACGGAGAGAAATGCATAGACGTTTTGCCATTCCGTTTCAGCGTTTCGAAAGAACACTTCAATAAATATATAGTCGTTAAAATACTGCATTTGATACGGTTACCCCAGTGTCCTCTCAAATATCCTCCCCTTGGAATTTTTTTTTTTTTTTTTTTGCTGCTGCTGCTGTTGCAATACCCTACAGTAGCCTTTCAGAGGAAGTTCACATTTGTACAGTATTTTCTTTGGCCGGCACTGGCCCATCCAGACTGAGTGCACGTGCACCGATTGGGTTAATTTTACCCAGTTAAAATGTATTAATTAAAATTGTTTAATACATAAGGTTAACAAATACACAAAACCAATGGCTATCAACAGCTATAGACAATAATGCCTACAAGCATTCACACTGAACATTTTTAATTGAGGTAGAACCCCCTAGTCTGTGGGAAGCTGCCAGCTGTAGAAATTCAACCACCAACCACAAAGTAAAAATGCTTCACAAGGTCGTAGCATTTTTGCAAAGTTTATTGTGTAAAAACAAATATAGAAAATGCTAATATCTATATAGACGGGTAAGCTTGACACAAGTAAGCTACTTCCGTGTGTATGTTGGCACTTGTAGGCATGAGCAATGATACAGCCTTATCTATTCACAAAGACAATGAGAACATTTGATCAACACTTCATATTAACCACTACAGCCCTATACTTTGCAATAGGATGGACATCTTTTCAAGATTTTGACATCGATGACGTGCAAATTATGGCCAAAATATGGACGACAGGTTGGAAGTATCTATAGATTAATAATGAGCATTCATAGATTAGCAAAGTTCAGCAGCAGAGAAGAAAATGGTAGAATAGTCCCAATGGGATTTCCAGACAGTGTGGAGAGAGAGTTGGGATTAGAACAGAACATGGCAGATTTGTTGCTGGCACACCTCACCTTTACTGGTACACAGCACCTTTACTGGTACACAGCACCAACGAAAAACACCTTTACTGGTACACAGCACGAACGAAAAACACACGTCACCTTTACTGGTACACAGCACCAATGAAAAACACACGTCACCTTTACTGGTACACAGCACCAACAAAAAACATCTTTACTGGTACACAGCACCAATGAAAAACACACGTCACCTTTACTGGTACACAGCACCAACAAAAAACATCTTTACTGGTACACAGCACCAATGAAAAACACACGTCACCTTTACTGGTACACAGCACCAACGAAAAACATCTTTACTGGTACACAGCACCAATGAAAAACACACGTCACCTTTACTGGTACACAGCACCAACAAAAAACATCTTTACTGGTACACAGCACCAATGAAAAACACACGTCACCTTTACTGGTACACAGCACCAACAAAAAACACCTCACCTTTACTGGTACACAGCACCAATGAAAAACACCTCACCTTTACTGGTACACAGCATGAACGAAAAACTAAAGACATTATTTGCTCTGTTCAAGACATTATTTGCTCTGTTCAAGACATTATTTTCTCCGTTCAAGACATTTGCTCTGTTCCTTCTCCAGTAATAATTCCCTCAGCGGTGAATTATATGAAACCATCCGCAGAAACTGTGTTCAGTGGCCGTGATTTGTCCATGTATGACATGGTAATGAATCAGGCTATAACTTGCAACGATTTGTCTTTGCTAATAAGACAAAAATCATGTCCATTATATCAAAAGGAATGTCAAATTAAAGCAAAGAAAATCATGTACTATATGATAATATAAATCCCAAAGGTGGTGTGACTGAAAATAATAAGAATGCCTGTGTGATTGAGTATGTTATAATAATATATGTATATAATTAAAGTGTATGTATATATTTCAAATTATACAGAAAACCTTTGACATGGAAATATATTTCATACGCGCATCAGACATTTAACAGGTGACACTAGCATGACACTAGTATGACACTAGTATGACACTACAGTAGTATGACACTAGTATAACACTAGTATGACACTAATATGACACTAGTATAACACTAGTATGACACTAGTATGACACTACAGTAGTATGACACTAGTATAACACTAGTATGACACTAATATGACACTAGTATAACACTAGTATGACACTAGTATGACACTAGTATGACACTAGTATGACACTACAGTAGTATGACACTACAGTAGTATGACACTACAGTAGTATGACACTAGTATGACACTAGTATGACACTAGTATGACACTACAGTAGTATGACACTAGTATAACACTAGTATGACACTAATATGACACTAGTATAACACTAGTATGACACTAGTATGACACTAGTATGACACTAGTATGACACTACAGTAGTATGACACTAGTATAACACTAGTATGACACTAATATGACACTAGTATAACACTAGTATGACACTAGTATGACACTAGTATGACACTAATATGACACTAGTATAACACTAATATGACACTAGTATAACACTAGTATAACACTAGTATGACACTAGTATAACACTAGTATGACACTAATATGACACTAGTATAACACTAGTATGACACTAATATGACACTAGTATAACACTAGTATGACACTAATATGACACTAGTATAACACTAGTATAACACTAGTATGACACTAGTATAACACTAGTATGACACTAATATGACACTAGTATAACACTAGTATGACACTAGTATGACACTAGTATGACACTAGTATGACACTACAGTAGTATGACACTAGTATAACACTAGTATGACACTAATATGACACTAGTATAACACTAGTATGACACTAGTATGACACTAGTATGACACTACAGTAGTATGACACTAGTATAACACTAGTATGACACTAGTATAACACTAGTATGACACTAGTATAACACTAGTATGACACTAGTATGACACTAATATGACACTAGTATAACACTAGTATGACACTAATATGACACTAGTATAACACTAGTATGACACTAGTATGACACTAATATGACACTAGTATAACACTAGTATGACACTAATATGACACTAGTATAACACTAGTATGACACTAGTATGACACTAATATGACACTAGTATAACACTAGTATGACACTAGTATGACACTAATATGACACTAGTATAACACTAGTATAACACTAGTATGACACTAGTATGACACTAGTATGACACTAGTATGACACTACAGTAGTATGACACTAGTATAACACTAGTATGACACTAATATGACACTAGTATAACACTAGTATGACACTAATATGACACTAGTATAACACTAGTATGACACTAATATGACACTAGTATAACACTAGTATAACACTAGTATGACACTAGTATGACACTAGTATGACACTAGTATGACACTACAGTAGTATAACACTAGTATAACACTAGTATGACACTAATATGACACTAGTATAACACTAGTATGACACTAGTATGACACTAGTATGACACTAGTATGACACTACAGTAGTATGACACTAGTATAACACTAGTATGACACTAATATGACACTAGTATAACACTAGTATGACACTAGTATGACACTAGTATGCTTACAGTACCACGACACTTCTGCATGCCAAGTGCCATTTCCTACCCTTTTAAAAAGCAGCGTTGCTTGTACAATATTTCTGTTGTTTAAGTTGAAGGAGTTGAATTCAAATCCTTGAATTCTTGGAGATTATTTAGCGTTAGTCGCATTCCTGAGCCGATAATTTGATGATATATATATATATCGGCCATTTGAAAATAGCACATCTACAAGCTCACCAGTACAGTAGTAATGACCCGGTCATCAAATTATTGGCACAGGAATGCGACAAAAACAAAACAACCTCCATGAATGCAAGGCAAAAGCAGCCGTTTTCTGCTTGTACGTTTTCAAGATAATTCAATGTAGACAGAGCCAGCTCCGTTTTCTACCATCACTTTCTCTGGATAAATTACTCTTTACAGAAGCAGTTATTTCATTTTCCACTCTCACTTTGTCGAGATAGCGTAGCGTTCTCTTTACAGTACATTAGCAGCTCATTTTTCTGCTCTCACTGCAGGGTCATTTCCTTCTCTTCATAGATGAAACTCTGCTTTCTACGGCAACCTTCTCAGAATGAAGCAATCTTCTCTTTAAAGCTGCAGCTCTATTCAATGCTCTCACTCTGTCAGGATTGAGTAATCTTCTCTTTAAAGAGGCGGCTTTACTTTCTGCCCTCGCTTTCTCAGGATGCAGTTTCCTTCTCTTTGCCGCAGCAACTTTGTTCGTCGCTCTGACTTTATCTAGGTTTCTCTCCTTGAACTTTCGGAGTCTTTCTCGTGTACTGGCTGCTCTGTGGGAGCTCAATTCATTTTCTGTATAATGCTCTCTGCAAGCTGAACTGTATTTGCCAAGATGGATCATGATACTCTTAAATTTTCTCTTGCATCCCCTACATCTTTGGCTCAGAATGATTTCATTCAAGACTGTGGTCCTCGGCTCTATCAAAATGCTATGCTTACTGTCCCTCTCCGGTTCATCCAACTCCCTGTGCAGAGAATGGATTAAATGAATGGACATAGTGCGGATGCCTCTCCACCAATCCTCAAGGAGCTCAGACGTCCTTTTCAAGGACTCGTCAGAAGTACAAATGAAATTCTCATAATGACTCGAGTTCCAACCAAGAATGACAGGATTATGACTGAACAGCTCTGCTCCAAAGACCGTGGCAGGGATGACTAGGATGGGCGTGGGCTGGTGTCTGTTGTAGAATGATTTGTAAATGAGTATGTGCAGCCCAAACATGTGAGCTAGACCAGGCAGGACATAGTCTTCAGCATCTGATGCACAGCCACCACACGTTCTGAGTGGTTGCAAGAACTCACTCCACTCTTTGAGAGAGAGGCCAGATGTAGCCTGAGCCTCTGTGCACGTTGCAAGCATTTCCACCAGCTTGTTCCTCCAGTGGGCGATTTTTCGGTCAGGGTCTCGCAACGGGTGAGTGGCAAACTCAGCCCTGGAGTTCAACTGATTCAAGAAGCCTTCAAACTGACAGCTTCCCTGGCACACACTGGCCACCCCGAGTCTGACTGGAGCACTGTGACTGGCTGCCATACCCAGAACAATCTTCTTCATTTCATCCGTCACCTTCTTCAGGTTGCTCAATTTCTGGAGTGCTGCAGCACGTGTTTCCCTTTCCATATGATCCTGCCAATGAAAAACAAAAAAGCTATTAAAAATAAGCGGTATGTTCAATAAATAAATTATGCCATAAAAGTATTTTTACATAATGCATTTCAAAATGATTTGACCTTGTTGTATGGTTGTATATAAAAAAGAAAAAGAAACTAAGTAAGCCGTGCCACGCCATGTGGCCAATAGGGCAGGAAACTATTTGCTCATCGGCTCAACACAGCGATATAAATTTAGTTTGCATACTTCCGTTAGACAGTATAATTTCCTAATAAAAAATGCATGCTTTGCTTTTTGGTTTTAGATTGATTGTTGGGACAGTTTCGCGATGAATTTGAATTGTTACATAACAATTAGTATATTGACCCAGTTAAGCCTGATTTATACAGACAGAAATAGCAGATCCACAAGCTCACAACGTGTTGCATGTTGACGCATTGTGAACTTGTATAGATCCTCTATTTTGTGCCTGCATGTATGAATAAGACATGGCGGTGATAGGTGTATACATATTTCCCATCTATGCCTCCAGTAGTCACATCCAGACCAGTGTTGCCACAAAATTGCACTTTTGTTGCAAATACACAGACTTTTGCAACGTTAGACACAAAGCTAACGTAACTCACCTTTCACTGTATGTCCCTTGAGCGATATATCGTTGGCACCGCTGCGGTCTTGATGTGAAGTTGGCTTTTCTGTCCGAGGAAAAATACTTTTTCTTTTCTGTTGTCAAGAGATAATAGTACGCTGGTACCTCGCTTGCACAGAAAAAAGGATGTTTTATTTGGTTCTACAAGCAGCAACTATGTGCATTACACAAAATAATGGCATCTCCGTAGACCCCAAAGACTCCTTTATTAGGCTAAACAGACAATGATCCAAGTTGTTGGATTGAAACCCCGTGTACTGTAGCCTAAAAGAAGTTCCCATTTTATTTGTTTGTTTTCGCATTTTTAATTCACTATTAATTTATAATTAGTTAAATTAAGACCTCCATTTCATTATGGTCAATGCCTGTGTGAAAAGTGGGAGTGATTGGTGCAGGCAGTGAGGAGCTACGGCAGTCACAGTGACACACAGACAGACACACATTCAGACAGACATTGATTGAATTATATTATTTCTGTGCATATTTATTATCCTTTTATTTTATTTTAAATAATGTTTTTAGAAACTGTCCCAACTCTGAGCTCTTCCTAACAATCTTAGCTCCCCTTCCTGGGCTACGTAGTTAAAGGACCACTCAGGGCCGATTCATACTCCTATGCCGTTGAGTTAAAGCCCATGTCTGATCAACACCAACACACACACACACACACACACACACACACACACACACACACACACACACACCTGTATAAGTGGTCAAATACCCTGCACACCCTATGACACGTGTGCATGACGTCAGAAAGACAGACATGATGCAGTTTGATGTTACAGCATCAGCAAATGTACATACATAATTATCTCTTGCCAGAGATGTGTGCTCCACTTTCCCCCACGTTATTTTTGTCATTATCGGCATATGTATCTCTTTGCAGGACCAAAAGAGTGTTACAATCGGTTATAATACACTAGCCCTTACCCGTTGTGAGATATTTGCCCCCCTCTTGTGGCCGTGGGGGGGTACCCGGTGTGTTTTTAATTCACTACTAAATGTTGCAGCCTTTGGTATTCTTCTCCTGATAAACTACACGGTTTGCACACATCTCACCATGCACAACGGCGACAGGTAGCCTGTCCACACATGGACCGCTACTTTGCATTCATATTCATGTCATATTGACAGTACAATACCCATTTTTGCATTTTTTAATCCACTAATAAATTCATTATAAATCATTAATGTGTCAAATTGGAAAAAGGGCTCCATTAAGACCTCCATATAATTATGGTCCATGCCTGTGTGAAAAGGAGTGATTGGGCCAGCCAATGTTGAGATAAAGCGCTGTCAGGGACATTCAGACAGACAGACATTCAGACATTCGCTGAATTTTAGTATGATGATGATATTAATGTATTAGCTTTATTTGTATTCCTCTTCAAGCATTTACTTCTACTGGTTGACAGTATGCATTTGACATTCAACCGAAGAAATATGTATGTAACAAACCCAAAAATGTAATGGAGAAAAAAGGAAAAAAAATCAACTAATTTCACATAATTAAACTGTTCAATACGATGCAAAAACTTTGCACTTTCCTTATTCAGCTCATCGCTCCTCTACCGCCACCTGTTTAAGCTAAATATTATTTTGTAATTCAGATTGTCTATAAAAAATAAAACAGAAAACTCTTGTCTTGACATTCTACACACTCTTTCAGATGTAGCTGTCAGTTTCAGTGACTTGTTACGAAGTCTCTTGTATGAAAATTGGCAAAGCATCCAGGGTACAAAGAGCCACCAGACATTGCATGCAGATGTACTTGGTTTTGCGTTTGCACGCAGCATCGTGGCATCGGTTTGCATTTTGTTTGGCGGTGAGCTTGGGCCAGTGGTTCCCAGGGCTCAACCTGATCTCAGGGGGCGGTGCCCTGGCAATGGCCCTGCGCTTTACAGGAGGTGGGGTGTCTATGTGACCCGGCGACTACTGGCGATAGCAGGCAAACGGGCGATGGTTGAAAGGTGGGCGGGGCAACGTCACCCGAAAAGATACAGATAATTCAACCGTTCGAGGCAATGGCGGGAGATGTGTCGCCTCGGCCGATGCTCGCCCGCTGTTAAAGCGGACTGTAACTCTTGGGGAGCCCACAGGGATCGAACATGCAGCCGATCTACCGGCTACCGGCCGCCCTGTTGAAAACAATTATATCTCCCAGAGATTTAAATTAATGTTTCTCTGACACACACACACACACACACACACACACACACACACACACACACCTATGTTTCTGTATGTACAGTATCTCCATTTATATGCGTTTGTGTGTTCCCTACCTTGGTCGTGACTCTGCAGACACTACAGGCGGGTTTCTCAACGGGTTTCTCGGCGGGTTTCTCAGCAGGTTTCTCGACGGCACCAGATTTCCTCTTGCGGTTGAAGACAAACAGACAGAAGTGGCTACAGAAGTGCATGTAGTTGTTGGCATCTATCGGAGCCATGACCAGATCCTTGGCCTGAGTGATCTCCCTGCACACGGAAACAAAGGGCAAACACAGTCACGGGTTATACGAATGTTACACACATCATAATCGTATGTGTATTAAGACTATTAACCCATTTAGACCAGACATCAACAAAAAAAAAGTCTTCTGAAAAGAATATATACCGGTATTCAAAGATTTGTGCTGCATTTTCACAATCTTTCAAAAATAGCAGACCTACAAGCTCGGTGGCAGGCTATGAGCTTGTAAATAACTATGCGGAACGCCTGTTGAAGAGCTATGATCAGATTATTCCATTTACCCTTGGGAGTCGATTAGGAACACGGACACACAAAGATGTAAAAATGACCTCCCCCTGGCCAGCCGGGGCGCCTGATGGAGGGGAAAGGAACTGGTTGGAATAACGTGTTCCTTCCACGCGCTACGTCCAACCAGGGAAACTCCCCCCTGTCAGGTGTAAAGGAGCAACTTGGACCCTCAGGCATGAAGTTCAAGTCCGTTGCTCGCCCCTTGTCCCCCACATACGGGGACTAGGTTGGTGGAGGGTGTGTAGAGCCCAGGATCACATTATTAGATGATTGACACAGGGGTGAAAAATGAGTTACAAAATCGTGGGATAAAAAATATATAAAAAAAAAAAAGATGTAAAAATGAGAATACGAGTCGAAATTAAATTGAAAACTTGGGTAAAGATAGATAATTTCATGCAAAACAGCCAGAGACAGACATACTTGAGGCACTGGTAACAGGAGCGGGCTTTGCTTGTCGTCGGTAGGTGGCCAGTCAGACAGACTGTGGAACAGAAGAGCTGCGTGGAGCCTTTCCTCTGGAAGGCCGTCTGGCCCTTGAGCAGCACCTACACACAGTCAAATGTCCCAACGTACAAGATATCAGCACCTACACACAGTCAAATGTCCCAACGTACAAGATATCAGCACCTACACACAGTCAAATGTCCCAACATACAAGATATCAGCACCTACACACAGTCAAATGTCCCGACATACAAGATATCAGCACCTACACACAGTCAAATGTCCCAACGTACAAGATATCAGCACCTACACACAGTCAAATGTCCCAACGTACAAGATATCAGCACCTACACACAGTCAAATGTCCCAACATACAAGATATCATTAGTCATAGTGACATGCAGAACAGCGGCTCTTAAAACATTGTCATGCCAAGGACCTCCAAATTGATATACATGTATTTAAGTGATGCACCCTCCCCTCTGAGAAGACTGTCCCAGCGACACATACTGTAGGAGAAGATTTGTGTCAAAGTGTTTCCAAACACGTCAAATGTTTTCAGCACATGACATGCTTCCATAGCAGACCTGCCCCGCTTCTATAGAATCCAAATGACCGAAATCAGTGTTGGGTGACCAAGAACTTTAACCCATGAACACGACATTACCTTTGAACAACCACTGCAACTGACGCTGCTTGGCGTTCCGGGCTGTGGTGGAGGTGGTGGTCGTGGCTGTTGGGGGACTGGAGCCAGAGACCGGATTAGATTTGGGGCAACAATTGGGGGTCTGATGGATATAGGTTGCAGTCCTGAAGCTTGAACTTGAAAATGCCCTCTGCCTGGAATGAAAAAGGTTGTGGCATGGGGTGCGGCGATTGGAGCAGACACTGGCACTGGCACTAGAATAGGAGAGATTAAAAAAAAAAAAAAAAAACACACACACACACAGACA
The DNA here is from genome assembly GCF_963924005.1 of Protomyctophum bolini. NCBI lineage: Eukaryota > Metazoa > Chordata > Actinopteri > Myctophiformes > Myctophidae > Protomyctophum > Protomyctophum bolini. The sequence continues at coordinate 23,615,318 of NC_137876.1, forward strand.
CAGACACACACACACACACACACACACACACACACATTAGATGAAGGTTTTGGCATCTGAATCACATTGACATTTATATATTCATCATATCACAGGTAGTCAAACTTGCCTTCTTTCATACAAAGGATTCCAAAATTCAGAGCGTGCACACAGATAAATATTCATAGCACATGAACTCCAATCACATGCATTTTTTTTACTCCAAATTATTACCATACTGTATGTATCCCAAACATCAAATTCACAACAGAAAAACATATGAACTCACTTGTTGGAGCAACAAATGAACTTGCTCCCCCCACAGAGTAGACATTACTAATCTTCAACGACTCCTCCTAGAGAAAAGAGGCACACATTGTTACACTCAGATTTGGAGAAATGCAATCATATAGAGAATAAACAGAGACAGAATTGTGGTTTGAGAGTTTCTGAAACCCGGTGTGATATTTTCAAGGAAAGGGTATTGTTCAATATTCATGACAGCAAGTGCCGATTAGCAAACAGTTTTGATGGACGACAACATTCAATTGACCCATACAAATACAAAAATTGCCGATCTACAAGCTCAAAACCTGTCACTTTGCACCGCGTTGCGAGCCCGTGAATCAGCTAGTGGATGCTTTTGTGTTTTGATGTTAAGTTAGGTTTCTGCCCGACAGCAACGATATGTTAGTTCAATGTGTGTAAGCAAGCCTGCAGCCTAATGTGATTTTTTCACACGCTTATTCGGTTGTTTCTTGACAGCAGGCCAGCAGCGGAAAACAAAACACCCTCGAGGTGCGAGTAGTACCATGCAGAGCGGGAGGAAGAAGCAGATGCTCTGCTCACATGATCTGGATAGTCTCAAGTCCTGTGTGTGTGTGTGTGTGTGTGTGTGTGTGTGTGAGCGTGCGTGCATTGCCTTCTCTGTACCTCTTGGTTGTCCAACTCCTCTTTGATGTGTTTGATGGAGTTCTGGGGGAGCAGAGCTGCGTCATAGCCCTCGTCGACGGGCTCGTCTTTGATGTTGACTGGGGAGATGGTGCGTTCCTGTGCTGGAACAGCAGGTTCTGGCCTCTGAAATAAACAATGACAATTAGAGAAATGTATTAGAAATGCAGCTGAGAGAGGCAACTGTGGGTTCAAGGCCATTTTCTTTGATAGGTATGAACTGATACTCATCAATGGATCAAAAATTTACTTGTAAACATTTAAGATGTTAAGATAAGCCTGTATTTGTTGTGTTTGTGTCTATGGGACCCCTTCGAATGAGATGCTACATTTAGCAGAAGCTCCTATCCAGAGGACTTCAAATATCGGAATAAGCAGAGTATTAGAGTAAGCATTGAGTTCTTGTGCACAAACATGGTAAAATAAATAGTCTATGTAAATCATATTCAGGTTCAATTAAATTGACTTTAAACATTGTAACAGTTTTATCCCATCCAGTCGTCTTGTGGTGGACTGGATATATACGTAGATAGATCCATCTTTCAATGGATTTCAGCTCTTAACATTTGACTATATTGGCCACATATAAAAGTGTATCCAGAGTTGAGCATCTCCACCTGCTGGCCGTCTTCTGTCACTGCGGATGGCTTGGGCGGAATGGGGACACCTCCATCTGATGAAGAGGAGAGAAGAGATGAATGGGACTCAATTTAGCTAAGCATTCATTTTGTTTTGCAGTTATTAAACTTCCAGACTGTTTGGCAGTCCTCTTCCAAAATAACCTAGGCTGAAACACTTGTACATGAACGCTGGTGTCCTCGTTTAGGGCGTGTTATTACCGGCGTAACATAATAAAAATGGTTTCACATTGTTTTTGATTCATTTAAAAAATAGCAGCCAGGTAACTTCAAGATACCGCAAGTCTCACAATATCAAATACACAGATTGATAATAGTCTGAGAACATAAAGGTATTCATGTCTCTTTGATGTGTTTTCAGTTTAAAGAAATGTTGTTTAAAGTATACTTTATTTTCTTAGCCGCATAAGCTGAAACGGTGCAACGGTTAGGTAAGTGACCTTTTTCAGAGTTTCCTACAATAAAAAGGTGAAAACGTTTGACAGGAGGACCGACAGACCCAAGGCCCCATCCCAACAGAATCAGAAAACAAGTTTCTGTGAGAGTTGACAACTTTCGAGCTAGGAGGCTCACAAGAGAGACAACAGACTCGAGGCACAGCTCGTTGCAGGTTTGACAGGTTGAGTGGCAGAAAGAAAGCAGTTGATAATACCCCGACAGACAGACACACAGACACACAGACACACACACACACACACACACACACACACACACACACACACACACACACACACACACAGCTTGAAATGCAGGCTTACCTTGGGAAGAGTGGGAAGTATTGGCAGAATCACTACCATCTCCTTTCTCTTGGTCCTCCTCAGCTGGCACGGTGGCAAACGGGTCATTTTCTGCTGGCGTTTCCCGGCCTTTCTCGGCATCCTCCAGGCTGCCCATTGGCAGCGCAAACTGCCAATCTTCATCCTCTTCTTCCTCTCCCTCTACCACCCTAACCGTACTTGTAGGAGGTTTTCCCGATGGTTCGCCATACGCCAGCTTTCCTTTTTCTTCGGTTTCCATGGCAGTGGGGGAGCGTTGACCGTCAGAGGAGTGGGAGGCGAGTCGTTCAGTCTCCCCTTCGTCTTCATTCATCCTTTCGTCTCGTCCACTGGTGTTACTATCCTCCTCCACTCCTCCTGCCTGTGTGCTGTCCTCTGTCTCTTTGGTGGGCGAGCCGCTGCATATGGAGGAGGGCGCCGAGCAGAACGGTCCCGGGCCCATCACCTCGTCAAACAACCTGGACACACGCTCCTCCTTGTGCTGCAGAGAGGAGAAGGAAAATATGGTGTTTTCATACCAAAATACCTTGGATACAATTTACAATTTAGGCATTTAGCAGACGCTCTTAATCCAGAGCGACTTACATTAAGCAAGAACAAAAAAGCATGGGAATACATCACATAAAAACATTTATCATGAAACATGCGTAAGCTAAGAAAGTAACAGTGGAATATCTATAATGAAACTATACATATAAGCTATACATCTATACTACTATGCTATACATATGTACTATGACGTGCTATGACAATAGCACATGGATAGTGACAGTAATGGACTAATAGCATTTTGTACTGCTGCGATCGGATCCAAAAAACGTAGATCAGATCGGACCGCAGCATAAATGACACTCTGTTCCAAGCACTCCATTCTAGCAGATCCAGCAGCATTGCAGAGGCCACGTGATCATAACAATGTTTGCTAGTCGCAGGCAGCTAGCCAGCAGCAATACGCACTAACGCAGCAGTACGACTAGTAAATATGTAAATGATATCTATCGGATCGGTATCGATGCTGCCATATCGGAAGTGAAGTTTTTCGATTGCAGCATCCCTGCCCCAGGCAGGGTTTGAGCCCACGCCCATCCGCACGAAAGGTGCGTGCGGCAATGTTTTAGAAGAACTGAGTGAATTTGAGTTTGTTTCGTTTATATGTTATATATATTTATTTTACTCTTGGTGGTGTGCCTTCTCCCTGTCTGGAGCTGTCCTCGTCCTCTTTGGTGGGTGTCTTCTCCACACCGCTGCTCCTGGAGGAGCTGGCAGAGCCCCTGGAGGTGTCAGCAAACGGTCCCAGGCCCATCACCTCATCAAACGACCTGGACAGGCGCTCCTCATTCTGCTGCGGGGAGAAGGAAAACGGTGGGTTTAATACCAAAATATCCTCATCTTAGTTAAAATAGTAAAAACTTTGACACTGCTCTCGAATCTCCTGACGTTTGAAGGGTCTTCAAGGAAACTACTCAAATCTTTATTCATTATCTATTATTTATTTTGCATCAATACCATGTAATTGTCTAAAAAAGCAACTAAAATTGTCTAGATATAGACTATCTGTTGCTTTTCCTTTAAATTGAAGGGGGGAAAACTGAACCATCCACACATTGTTAACAGAGCAAGAGGAGGTCAACATTAAGACAAGGGTTGGGTGCTGAAACTCTGCGTCAGTATGCCACTGGTTCAGACATGTCCGGTACCTACCGGAGCAATTTACTGGATTAAAGGAAAACCTATTCTACAGCCAATAGAAAGGAGCTCATAGACATGGACTAATGCTTTGTACTGAGCTTGTAATAATCCCAAAACAAGACATGCACTTGTAAACATTACACCAAATGTATTAGATCAACTGAATGACTTCTTTGAGCGGTACAACCACTCCTATAGACAGTTATGTGTGTCCCTGGGTCTGTCTGTCCAAGCACGAAAATACAGTACAGTAAAGTTCACTTTAGACAGGTCTGATTTTTTAAAATCTGTTCGATAAGGCAAGTTATTTTATATTCTAAATACTGTATTTATTTTACACTTACCACCGGCCTGGAGACGTCCTCGTCCTCTTTGTTGGGTGTGTCGTCCATGGGAGAGCTTCTGGAGGAGGTGGCAGAGAACGGGCCCAGGCCCATCACCTCATCAAACGACCTGGACACCTCTTGCTGCTGGGGCAGGAACAACAATTAGTCCGTTTTAATAATACCACTAGGGATGCCAACAATTCATTGAAAATCGATTAATCGCCGGCAACTCTTCAATTAAACGTAACAGTTAACCACCATGGGCCGTTTTCGCAGAGGAACGCACATTATGTGGGCCGGTTAAAAGATTCGACCCCACCTGGCTTATTTGGTAGCCACAGCAACGTCTCTGCTATTGCATGTGATAGACATATATTTAATTAAATCCATCAATAAGGTTATCGAGACCTCACTGAAAGAGATCCAAATGAGCGAGTGGACTAGAGTTACTTTAAAAATATGGAGAAAAATAAAAACTTCATTTGGACTACCTAAACAGATCTCCTCGCTAACACATATTGGTTACATAAAGGAGTTCATACCAGCTCAACTGGATGTAGGATTCAGGAATTGGACAGAATTCGGCCTAACCAGCATACACCAATTAGTTAATAAGGATGGTCTTAAATAATTCGAACAGATACGGACTGAATTCGGGCTCCCAAGGACAATTTTTTTCAGATATTTGCAACTGAGAGACTTTCTAACAAAACATAAGGACTGGGAGAGGGCCATGAAACCCACTCCTATTGAGGAGCTGTTGCTCAAATTTGAATTTGGCGATGGCAAGGTAATCAAGGAATTCTACCAAGTCTTCTTGGACCTTTGCCCAAATAATACACTGTATATAAAAGAGAAATGGGAGGCTGAATTAGGTATAGAAGTAACAACGGATACGTGGGAAGAGGTATGTAGTGAAGCGCACCTGGTAACCAACTCGAATACTTGGAGAGAATTTAAATGGAAAGTAATATCTAGATTTTTCAGGACGCCTCAAATAGTGGCCAAAATGGGTCCAGATCATTCAAATAGATGCTGGAGGGACTGTGGAGCACATATCGGGAATCACACTCATATATTTTGGACATGCCCCAAATTGAGACCATTCTGGAGAGAGGTGTCTGAAGCACTAGAAGAAGTTTTTGGTCAAAACATCCCAGAGGATCCCACAGTAATGTTGTTGGGAGTGGTACCGGAAGGTCTGGAGAGTAGAGCCAAAATATATTTATTGCATGTGCTGCTTACAGCGGCCATCAAATGTATTACAATTAAATGGCTGAAACCAGCCCCACCAACATACAGTATGTGGGTGGAAAAAATATGGGACATCTACCAGATGGAACAAATTACTTATGCCCGGAGGCTTCAACCAAACATATTTAGTAAAAGATGGAGTCCTGTACTGCCTCTACTGTCGAGGTAGCAGACTTTCGGAATCTTGAGTAACCCATACACTTCTCTTCAGACCTTCTGGTGTACCCATACACCTTCCTCCATCTTCAGTATGTCTGTTCCCAGTATTGTTTACCTCCCATTGTTGCCGTCGCTCTGTCGTTTTTGTCTCGCTGTATACCTGTCTTTTTTGTTGGTTTCTTTTGGTTTTTTTTGTGAGTACTTGTAAATGTATGTGAAGTTGTTTGTGTGTATGAGTGTATCATTTATATATCCTGTGAAAGTATGCAGCTGAGGTTGTGAAAAAAAAAGAAAAAAAATCAGTTGTAAGAAAAATGTATACTTGTAATTCTGTGAAGTTGCCTAAACTGAAATAAAAACAAAGTTCAAAAAAAAAAATAAGGTTATCGAGGTAATTATCAATTAATGAATTAATCGATAATTTTCATCCCTACAAAATACCTTATTTTACTTGGATAGCAACAGTAATGGTTAACAGGAAAACATTTTAGTCTCTTCAGGTATATTCGGGCAAGGTGGCGATGTTGATATATTATGTCTTAGACAGAGATGATCACCAGCAGCAAATACCCTCATTTTGCATCATAACCATGCAATTACCTTTAAAAAAAACAGATATTGTTGTGTGATGGAATTTATACTAACACAAGAATACTTAAAATAAAATATAAGGTGAGGACAAGATGATATGAGGCATTCAGTTCAATTTAATAGAGATCTCTAGAGAGCACAACCATCTTCCAGCATGTCGGATGACTGAACTCCAGAACAATACATGTGTGTCAATCTTATACAGTCTTACTGAAAGGAGGAGGAGTAACTGTTGGTCACATGACCAGACAGCTAGCCTCCATATCAGACAGTGGGACAAATCTAATTAAAATGACAAGTGGTCGAACAGTCTAGTAACCTTGGATGGGTCTGAATAAACTGTGATGAATAAACATGACACACAAAGACAGAGGCTGGGCTGGTGTTGTTACCCAGCTGGAGGTCCAGGAACCGTCTCACTGATACTTTGGTCATAACAAAAGCCTATTGAACCTAAACGGTTGTTTAAGTCGAGAGAGGCCTAGTACTCAGTGTAGACCACACCCAGTTAGACTACACAATCAGGACACACATTTTCATATTTCCCATTACATTGTCTAGACTCTAGAATGATACAGACTATTTTAATGTGTCAAGTATAATTTGTTCATTATCTGCTACTCTTCCTTAAAACGGGTTAAGAAAGAAAAAAAACGTTTGCATTGTTACATGCTCCATTCAGCATGTAAATGTAGTGCGGGTTTACCACCAGTGATCAGAGGCATTTAAAAATATATATAAGCCAGGTTCAACATATTCCAGACAAATATTTACGCAGTCAGTCAGTGATATTAGTCTGGCCATGATCACAGCCTAGTTAAAAAATCACACCTGTGTGAACCAAGTGGTGCAACTCCCCCCTCTCTCTCTCTCTGCTCCGTTAGATTAGCTTTATTATGGATCGCGCATGCGCGCTGCCGTCCACCTCCCAATATACAGGCAGTTGATTTGTGTCCAGCAGGTGGCAGCAATGTCACATACTTCTCTCGTTCCAATTTCACGCATGCGCACACCACTCATGCTCATTCACGTACGTACACAGGTACACGGACAAAGCTGGATGTAGAAGTGGTTGCACCACTTAAAAATAGCAGATGGACAAGCTCGCAGCAGGCCGCAACTTGAAAGTGTGAAAATAATGAATAATTAACACAAATCTCCTTTTCTGGGGGTCCCCCCCCATTTTCAGAGCCAAATAAATACGATTTGGGGGTCTTACGACACAAAAACGTTTGAGAACTACTGATTTAGAAGGCATTTGTAGAATCGGCCTTAACCCATTTTGGGGCGGGAACCACTTTTGGTGTTATGTTATGCTTTAGCTATTGAAAAATAGCAGATCTACAAGCTCATAGCGGGTCTGCTATTTTCTGAAAAATCGAAGAACCACTGACATATAAACATAGCTTTTTCAGAAAGCTGTCAGGATGTAGAAGACATTTTTTAGAATCTGATCTCAGGTCAAAATGGGTTAGGGTAAGTTTATTTATGAAACATATTTATTTGACACTTTGTGGTCATCATACCCCCGGTCTGGAAGCGTCCTCTCCCTCCTTGTTGGGCGTGTCCTCCACACCGCTGCTCCTGGAGGAGCTGGCAGAGCCCCTGGAGGTGTCCGCAAACGGTCCCAGGCCCATCACCTCATCAAACACCCTGGACATGCGCTCCTCGTGCTGCAGCAGGTGTGGAGAACAAATCCAAAATACCGAATTTTACTTGGTTGTAAAATGGTTACTTGGTTGAGCTCTCAAGACAACTCAAAGCGAAGCAAGCCCAGCCCAGGCAGCAGAGCTGACAGGCGAGTGAGGAAAGGCACAGACCTCGAGTCGGTGCTTTTCCATCTCTGCCAGCTGGTCTATTAAAAAAACTTCTTTTAGGTGATAAGTGCCAATTTATTTGCACAATAAGATGACTGGCGTTTCGATCCCTGCTCAGCTGCCCGTCTGCTCACCAGTACACGCTCCAGAGACCATATTACACCCGTCCTCTACGGCCTACACTGACTCCCCGTCAAAGAATTCACTACAAAATCCTGCTCACCACCTACAAAGCTCTCAATAACCTGGCTCTCCGATCTTCTCGAACCATATGTCCCCCTCCGCCCCCTCAGGTCCAGTGAAGCCAACCTCCTGAAGGTCCGCAAGGCCAAGTAACGCACCTGGGGGGACAGGGCCTTCTACGTTTCGGCCCCCAACCTCTGGAATGAACTCCCAAACTATCTCAGAGTTGCTCCCTCTCTCCTCTCTTTCAAAACCTCACTCAAAAGTACCCACCTCTTAAGGATAGCTTTCCCCAGCTGAGGTCTGGTTAGGATGTCCCCCCTTCCCTCATTTATCCTTTTAACCTTGTACTGTTGTTGTATCTGTTTTGCTTTGTTTTTTCTAATAAAGTCTGTTCCTAGTGTTCTTATGTAAAGCGCTTTGGGTATTTAGAAAAGGGCTATATAAATCTGAGCTATTATTAAACATTTTCTAAATGTCACACAATCCGAGTGCCTCCAAAAAAAAGAGCACCAAGAGCAGTGACAAGAGAATCACATGTGCCATTCCATACTCTGTCCACTCACTATAATGCATAAACATTGGCATATTATCTCTACAGACCCAACTCTCAAAGAGCACTTGTCCCAACGACGACGGGTGGTCTACAAGAGACCCCCAAACCTGAGAAACATGCTGGTGAGGTCTGACTGCCCACCGGACTCCCAATCTACTTTCCAGTCCCTGTTGAGCCCTGTGCCACCAGGCAACAACCAATGCAACAACTGTCAACAGTGACACTTCACTCGTAAAACTAATATATTCTATCACCCACACAGAGGAAAATGTTCAAGGTCAGAGGCATTATTTCATGCAAAACGACTAATCTGATCTACATGCTCAAATGCCCCTGCGGGATAGCCTATTGGCAAAACTTCTAGAGCTCTCAAAACGAGAATCACAGAACATAATACCGGTAGTTAGAAAGTATTAGAAAAAAGAAATCATGACACATATTGTGCTACAATTTAGTGCTCTTAAGCATAATGTTTCTTCTTTAAACTATGTGGGGTATAGAACATGTTCAGCTCCCACGGCGTGGTGGTGACATGAATGCTCTTCTAAAACTGGATTTAAACTCTGAATACTATGTCACCAAAGGGTCTCAATGAAGAAATGGACATCCGCCCCATTCTGTGATAATAGTTATTTATCTGGGCATGGATCTGTCTCCCTCTGTGATAAGTCTAGTCTAGTACGTATGCTAAATGCCAAGTTCCATTCTCTCATTCCTGCAGTGGGTTTGGCGACCCCATAATATCCATGTTCACAAAAGGTTGCTCAGATTCCACGTAATGGATTGCCAGTTTGCCACAAAGCTTGACAGTACTTATATTCTCCAGTCCAGAGGATAACCACGTAGGGTCAACAAAAATATGGCTGTAGGGCCTACAGCCTTTGCTCGAGTCCACTTGAGCACACTAGCACAGACAGCACACATCACATCTCTCAAAACTGAATGTGCAGAATCAATAGATTGATTGTGTCCTTTCCTCTAATAATAATGCCACACTCAACCTCAACCTTTGCACATGACACAACACAACATATAACCTAAGAGGCAGATTGCTGGATCAGTGTCATGACTTGGGGTTTCAGTGGCAGAACGGCGGCATAAATGTGATAAATGCTCCGTTTGTATTGTATTCGTATTGTCCTCTAGTCCATGTGAAAGTTCTGGCACAAAACGTGTATTATTACTGTATTTAGTCAAATATCTCCACGTTTTCACGAGCTGCACCTGGACGGCTTTCTCTCCGGGCAAGGGGCCCGGAATGACAGCTGGACTGAATTAATAAAAACTTCCTCTGATCATCACAAACGTCATCACCAATTGACCAGGGAAACACAAATGTTTGGGGCACACAATTGGCAGGTGCCTTGCGATAGGTGCTGAGTAATTCATTACACCACATGCCAATTGTGTGCCCCAAACATTTGTGCTTCCTTGGTCAAATTATGATGACGTTTGTGCCGTGGTAATCAACAGTCAGGAATTGTTGGTAAATTCAGTCCATCGATCATTCCGGGCCCCTCACCCGGAGAGAAAGCCGCCCGGGTGGCGGGTGCAGCTCGTGAAAAGTGGAGATATTTGACTAAATTATTTTATAGTCGATATCTCCACTTTGTGTATTTAGTCTAAATACACGTTTTGTGGCAGAACTTTCACATGGATCTGCCACTGCAACCACAAGTCATGACACTGATCTATGGCTCCTGTATGTGGAATACTGTACCAACTGTATGTAACAACAGAGACATACTAGGGCTACCAATTCCAGTGCCACTATCACAAAGTTAATTCATTCACAAATCTGCTTGGCATATTTATCTATGATGTCTCACTCTCAACTAATGTATACACAATGTTGTGAACAAGATCAGTTTCATTGCATAAGTATTCTGTACATTGACATCGGATATGTATCACTGAGACACTGACAACAAGCAGGTATATCATTGCAATCTAACACAACTCCTGAATGCACAGAATGCACATGGAATGGAAACAAGCCCTCATGGCTTTTTATGTTATGTTGTTTAATAAGTGTACCTCACTCATTATCACTCATTATCACAGATGCTGGGTGAACAGATATAATAGACATTCCCCAAAAATCCATACATCATGCTGCACCCCACCATCTCTGCACACCCAGACCTATTTTGGTGGGTTGTCACACTCACACTGGACCATATCTCGAACGTGCACAACTGCACACCAGCAATCAGAGCAATGCCAAGCAATCCAAGTCATTTTAAAAGGTTGATCAGTCAGATAACAACATGCCATGCCATATAATTATCATATAATGTATCATTATTCAGTGCTAAAGCATTTTGGTCAAAACGATTCTTACATTTACCTCTGATCGTTTCCCCCGATGTCCCTCCGGATCCGCCATGTTTTTCTTTTTTAATGCTGCAAAAAATGTATGCCGCGCGCGAGGAGGCTAAGCTAACAAGGCTAAGCTAGCACTGCAAAAAAAACACTGAATAAGTACACAAACCTACTCATGCTACAACCCCGAGACCCGCCGGTTCTATCGAAGCGTGGTTCCCTGGTTGATATGAATACGAGGCAATGCATTTAGTTAGAAGAACACATAAACCTCCAAAGTGTTTTGTTTTTCTAGCAGCCAACAGTATGTTTTTTTTTTGCTCCGGAATCGGATGTGGGCACACTATGCACGGTATGCACCTCCCTTTCCGACCGACTGCATGCCAGTAGCACTACCGTAAACCTGGCTGAAAAATTGTATTATTATTATTATTATTATTATTATTGATGTTACTGTTAGTATTATCCCTGGGCTGCATTTGAAAACCCTAACCCTAGTTAATTACGGTAATTATAATGCGCAGCGGTGAGTCTGTGACTCAGAACGGGGTCAAACAACCATCAAGCAAATCAGAAGCTCGGTCGTACCGCGGCGTTGCGCGCTGCTGCGGAAAATAGCCGATCTACAAGCTCACAGCGCGTCGCGGAAGCGACGCGCTGTGAGCTTGTAGATCGGCTATTTTCCGCAGCGCGACGCCGACGTACGACGACCACCAGCAGGCCAGGCATCAGGAAGAAGAAAAGACAGAGCGACACAGCACAGCAGCCAGCAGCAACGAGGAGAGGAGGTTGTTGTTATTGTTGCTGATGTTGACACAGTTTGGTACCACCATCACCACCATCATCCTCATCGCCTCTTCTCAGTGGGATCCTTCATTTTGTTTTATTTTGCGAATTGCGAAATACTAGATAAAGAAGAAATCAAGGGCGCGGGCTTCTTTGGGCAACGAATGCATGGCAATGACAGCGGCAGTGAGGGCGATGGCAGCAGCGGCAGCGGGGGGGCCTGCGTCTTTGTCCCGGTTTCGGGGTGCCCTGGTGGGCGCTGCGCTGGGGGATTGTGTCGGCGGGGAGTTCGAGGGAGCAGAGGAGGTGCCCATGGAGAACGTGCTGCAGCATCTGAGCAGCCTGGACGACGAGACGAAGGGAGATGGTGAGCAGGAGGGGTCGAGAGGGAGGGGATGGATTCAGAATGTGTTCACATCACATGCAGTGTGGGGTGGAGGAGATCCCATATTATTACATGACATGATTGACTATGTGGAGCAAAAATCATCTGACTGCGGCATAGCAACACTGGGACTTGAGGCTTCATGCTGTTCTGACTGTAACCTCCTACTCTTCTGCTGTTGTTTTTTCTTTTCTTTCTTTTCTTTTTGCATGTGAATTGGGGTATGAATTATGATGAACTCCCTGTTTAAGTGAGACTACTCACCAGTCACCAAAAACTGCAGAATCTCTGATCACGCTCTGTTTCACTGGGGGACTTGTGGAGGCTACATTAATAGAAATGTCTCAAACATATTGTTAATTGCGCTGCTATAGTCTCATAATATGAATTGGATTATCCTCAGCTCAATGTATCTGTTCAGCTGAGCATCATCCAATGGTCCAACTCTTTGGTAGACTGGTGGTGGTTAGTAACATCACGTGTAGTGCTTTATTGGGTCGTCCACTCACAGTTAACAGTTTTTGTATTGAGTTGTGCTTGAAATGTACTGTAATTCTGCAAACTGTTAATACATACTTCAATCAATCAATCAATCAAGTCCTTGACATGAAATAGTTTGAGGACCACTGATATTGAAACATAGGTTTTTCACAATACTGTAGAATCTGCTCTCAGGTCTCAATGTGTTTTAATGTGTGTCTCTTCCTGTGTTCAGGTATTCTTGAGTACAGTGACGACACAGCCATGACACGATGCGTGGTCCAGTCCCTGTTGGCCCGTGCTGGCTTTGATGAGCAAGACATGGCTCGGAGGTTATACACTTGTACCCTACCCACCTACACTGACCACTGAGCAAACCTGTTTCGATGCTAGCAACTAACGCTTGCAACTTTTATCATGGTTTATGTGTAATGTCTCAGAGAAAATTCTGTAGAGAACACACACACAAGCACAGTTGCACAAACTGACATTACCCCTCTTGTAGGTTTGCTAAGGAATACAGTCTTTCTCCTGGCCGAGGTTATGGATCTGGAGTGGTCCAGGTGTTGAAGAAGCTGTCCTCTCCACAGCTTAGTGATGTATACCAGCCAGCCAGGGATCAGTTCAACGGCAAGGGCTCCTTTGGAAACGGGGGGGCTATGAGGGCGGCCCCCTTCGCACTGGCTTTCCCAGACATTGCAGATGTCAAGAGGGTGAGTGCAGGGAGGGAGGGCGGAGGGGATTTGTTGAATCTGAAGTGGTCTAAGGTAGCTGAGCCTACAGTGTCCAGGTAGCTCAATTGGTAAAGCAGTCGCCTTTCGACCACACGGTCATGGGTTAGATCCCGGGCACCACCAACTCAGCGTATGTGTAGCTGTGTAGTTGTGCAGTAAGTACTGGGAGCCGATGGTAGGTCTCGTGCTCCACAGTCCACATCAGAAATCCATCTCCCAGGGGTCTAACGCTTTGTAAAATGGGGATGGACTCCCGCCCTCTGGCTGATACAGATAAGCCTCTCTGACTTACTACTACTACTGATACGCTACCTTAGGTAGCTGAATGTCTTCACATGGCCACAAGGCTCATGGTTGAATGCAAACGGTCTCATCCATATTGCCACATGAATAGGATCCAATTCAAGTGGCTTAGTGGAAGTAGTTTCAACTTCGAAGTGAGTTCTCTATATCTTCTCTCTTTCAGTTTGCCTGTCAGGGAGCCATGCTAACCCACTCCTGTTCTTTGGGTTATAATGGAGCTGTGCTGCAGGCGCTGGCCGTCCACCTCTCGCTGCAGGGGGCGCTCGATGTGCCCCAGAAATTCATCAGCCGGCTGATCAAAGAGATGGAAGAGGTGGAGGATGATGAGTCCGCACGCAGCGACGCCAGAGTGTGAGTACTGATACCTAAAGGCCTGTTCATAGTTCATACTCAACGTTGAAGATGATGTCTCTCTGTCCGTTCTCGTGCGTTCATTCATTTCATGCACCTTTCTGCCCGTTGTCTGAAAGCACCGGTATAGACCTAATCACAATGTCTCTTTACCTTTTCCTTCTCGGTAGATAACACCTACTGTATGTGCAGTGTAGTCGCTCTAGAACTGTTCTAGATTCTTGGAACCTTGGTGCTTTTTTGGTTCCAGTTCCGAACCAACTTTTAGGGTTCAGAAACAATTCATTTTCAGTGGGAAACACTCTGAATGGGTTCAATATTAGGCGGGAAAATGAATTGAACCGGTTCAACCCCGGTGGAAAAGGGGCCAATGAGTGTATAGTGGGGATTTTGTTTAATAGTGGGAAAACTATTTTAATGACGCCAAATGCAAGCAGGCGCACCATGTAACATTGCATGCAAAAAAAGAAAAAAAATGTTTGAGAATATTTCTTTAGAATACTTACAAAAATACAGTATTTATGCATAGTGTAATAACGCTGTGGCCTCCTTGTCTATAGTATAGCCTAGCCTGATACCAACCACTGGAACTTTCCCCAGTTCTTTAGAACATTCCCTGAAACTCAGCAATTGTTCTTCAGGAACTTAGCTCAATTTTGGACCCTGGTGTTTAATTTCATATTTAACTGTAGAGTCTTCCAGCGCAATTACAGTAGCTGGTTTTTAATGCAAGGTATTTATGATGTACAGTTTATAGGCCAATGTTATACCAAGTGTAGTCAATACCCTCCAACACGTAACATAATAACGGATGTCATAAATCGTCATACCCGGTCAGCTGCTTTTTTCAGCAGTTCTGGAAGCACAAAAGTGCTATTAAGAGATTAACTATTTTCGACTATTCATGAGTTTCACATTCAATTATACCAGGTATTTCCTTTCCAGTGTAGTGGTTCTGTTTTGTGACACATGAGCGGTGTGCTGGTGATTGGTCTACCTTTGAGGACACAGATATACATGGATGAGGCGACGCGCAGTTTGGTCTTAAGTCTGGATTTAAAATATAATGTTCAAATCCTGATCATAAGCAGTGGTTCTCTTTGACCTCACGAGTAACGACGACCTTTTGTCTTTACAGCCTGAAAGAAGCAGAAAAGCCATTCTGTGAGCGTCTACACAGAGTTAAAGACCTGATGGACAGGAGTAAGGTCAGCATAGAAGAGGTCATCTCTGAACTCGGTCAGTATCTGTCAGAAATCTCATACAGTATGTACTATACAATAAATATCTGATCTTCTTCCTGTCTCCAGAGGGCTGATTGCTACTTGACAATTGAACCTGTGCATAACTGTAGTTGCCTTTACCAGAAGGGGGTATAAACATGTCCTGTTCTGGGTCAGTTTCTCATTGCTTCATTTGATTGGCTCAGTAGCAGATTTGAACGGGAAACACACATGAATTGTGTTGTTCCCTTCCCATTCAAATCTGCTGCTGCTGAGCCAATCAAATGAAGCTATTGAAAACTGAACCGGAACAGTGCCTATGCCCCCTTATGTAGTCTCGCGTAGCCAGACAACTATTCCACAATCTCCGAATGCTATATAGAGTCTGGAACTACCCCTCCTGAAACCCGAGCAAGGAAGTTGCAATTTCCATTCACGAAAATATATTTTAAAATATCTTTACATTTCTGCTTCGGCAGTAGGCTATTTATGCTTAGATGATTTCTATTTATATTAGGATACATTTGCGTGACTGTAAAGACGAAACGGAAGTGGGGAGTGGAAGCATTAGAAAAGTGCGAGAGGCAACAGTCTGGCCACGTGAGACTACCTCTTACGGAAAAGGGAACTACAGTTATGCACAGTCTCTCTTGCGGAGCACATTCATGGCCCCCAGGAGGATGAACCCGATTTATTGTTATTGTCATGGGCGGCTGTCGTGGGCGGCTGTGGCTCAGGAGGTAGAGCAGGTCGTCCAATGATCCGTGGGTCGGCGGTTCGAATCCCGGCTCCTCCTGTCTACATGTCGAAGTGTCCTTGGGCAAGACACTGAACCCTACATTGCCTCCAATGAGTTGGTCGGTGTGAGCTCGCCACCATTGGTGTGTGAATATGGGAAGTGAGGACGCTGGCGTCGACTGTTCGCCGCTTCACCTCCCAATGTATGAATGAATGAACCATTGTAAAGCGCTTATGAGCACTTGGAAAAGCGCTATAAAAATGCAATTTGTTATTCTTATTATTATTGCCGTCTCACTCTGTCTCTTCTTCTAGGTAACGGCATCGCTGCGCTCCACTCTGTCCCCACCGCCATCTTCTGTGTGCTCCACTGTCTGCAGCCCCGAGACGGCCTTCCGGAGCGCTACGGGGGCCTGGAGAGGACAATGGCGTACAGCCTGGCCCTCGGCGGGGACACAGACACCATAGCGTGCATGGCCGGGGCCATCGCCGGGGCCCACTATGGCATCGAGGTCATTCCACTGACGTGGATCAAGTGCTGCGAGGGAACTGGAGATGCCCACGTGACCGCAGAGCGCCTTCACATGCTGTACTGCCAGTCGCCACAGGGGGAAGTTAGCGGGACAGGAAAGCAGGGCAACGGGTCAGACACTATGAGCTGCACAGAGAAGAAGAGAGATTCGGAGTGATGTTTTTGAACTGGACTTGTATGGAGGGACACAGACAGAAAGACAAGATGCACTTCATACTGTAGTGTATATGCACACACACACACACACACACACATGCGCGCACACACACATTTACCCGGAACACACACATTCAAGAGACACTTAAAGCCACATTGGTGTTTCAGGTTATGTTTTAGCCTCTTCTGTTTTATGAAGCACTTTAGCAGATTGACATTTGGGGGGAAACTTACATTAAAATCATCAGATTAAAATCTGATTGTTAGCATTCCTATGAGTATACTATATAAGCCAACCCACAGGGAACTGATAAGTACTAACAGTGATGGCTAACAAACTATTTTTCAAGCAACTGAACATCTGAGTAAAACTAGAAATTGAATACAACGCCCTAAAATTCAAAATGTGTTAAATATTTGACTGGCTTATTGGTTAACCTGATGCTGGATTTCAATACAGATGGATGACCAAAAAACCTTGTGTGCATACAGTACATGCATGTGCATTACACACACACACACACACACACACACACACACCCCTACAGACTTAATGCAAATGCATCATCTGTGGTCTTCCCTGTTTTGTGTCGAACAATCGTTTTGTCGTGACGGTTGCACTATACATTGATCATGACATGTTTTATCCTTTTTTTGATGGGAGAAATAATTATTTAATAAACTTTTTGAAGTTGACATTGTGTAAGGAAATGTTTATGCAACTGGTACCCCTTTTAGAAGTGGATAGAAATATAATTTAAGAAATTGAAAATGTGAGAAAACAGGAGATAAACTAACCTTTAACAATGCAATCACCTGTACGTTTTCAGTGAAGATAAAATGCATGATAGGGCTTTTGTACAGTAGCTACATAAACTGGGACACATTTTCTGGTTTATAAATGTTATATCCTTTTTAATCCATATATTGTTAAAAAAAAAAAAAAAAAACTGGTAAAGCATCTGTGCCATTTTAGAGTTTTGCATTGGATATTCAAAAAATAGCAGATATACAGCATGTATAGATCGGGTATTTTCGCCAAAGAGATTTTGTGTAGAGGGGGAAAATATAGTCTCCTGCAGGGTTAATATTCAACGAACTATAGGGGGGTTTGTTTAAGGCAGTGATACTCAACCTCAGGCCCGCGGGACCATTATGACTGGCCCACCAATGAAAATCAAAAAAAAAGAAGAAAAGAAAATCTGGAAAATGAAATAAAAATAAATAAATCTGAATGAAGTTATCTTTAATTACATTATTATAAGTAATACTATTAGAGTTGTACTATTACTCGAACGAAAATAAAAGCTTGGGGGGGGGGGGGGGGGATGCAATGCAAATGAAAGACATATACTGTGTATCCCTATTCCCTGACATAATTTTATAGCTAAACGGACAGAATTCTATTTTATTTGAATGATGAAACCCAGCTGCCATTAATAGTTGGAAATGGAAATTGCGGAAATTGTAATTGCGGAAATGGTGGAAATGGAAATTGCGGAAATGGAAATTGCGGAAATTGCGGAAATGGTAATTGCGGAAATGGTGGAAATGGAAATTGCGGAAATTGCGGAAATGGAAATTGAGGAAATTGCGGAAATTGCGGAAATGGAAATTGCGGAAATTGCGGAAATGGTAATTGCGGAAATTGCGGAAATTGCTCTTCACTTATAGCTATCTATTTTCAGGTAGATTGTTTTATTTTACTCAGTCAGCCATATCACTACTCATTTCTTTTCATGAAAAAGGTCATAGCTGGGTAATCTATTTTCAGGCAAATTGTGTTTATTGTATTTTATTTTACTCAGCCATAACAATTTATTTTCTGTTAACCAACTTGCTGGCTGGCAGGCAGGCAGACAGCTACTCATAGACAGGCAGACAGACAGACAGCTGTGGGCCAGCCAGATCTCCACCATTTATGACAGACTTTACTAGTCATTTTGGCGAGGATGGATGGAGACTATACATTTTTGCAAGAGTTTGCACTAGTCAACTATTGCAGGATTGCACACAAAAGAATGTGTGTGGGGGGCCCACAGTGATTGCTTTTCCGAGGGCCCAGAATTTGGTGCTACACCCCTGGTTGACAGGAGTGGTCAGAAATCATGTGCGAGTTAGTGGGATTGAAAAAGTAGTCCCATGCAGGAAGTCATATCGACTCCATGGTTTAACTTTTTGTGTTTTATTGCAAATTAACGCCCTACTTCATCATACTAACTACAGTGTCACACAAAAGCATCCAAAATAGCTTGTGTACAAGCTATTTTGTACAAGCTCAAAGCGCAAAGCAACACATTTTGAGCTTTTAGATCTGCAATTTTTGCCTGTTTTTATTTATTTGAAACCTGTGAAAACAGTTTTGGACACATGAGTCTGAGGTTTCCACCCAACAGAGACAATATTCACCTGGGCAGCTTTGCACAAAGTTGGTTTGAACTGCAAACGTAACACCATGTTTTCCCCTTTGATTTTGGTTTACAAACCACAATCTCATGTCTCATCCACAGAGACAGCGTAAATGTAAATGTCCATATAAAGATAACATTTGTATTTTCAATTAAGACAAAAATCCCAAACCTAATTTTGTAATATATATTGTAAGCCTAGTAGTGTGTTGATAATTTGGAAAAGCAGCCCCACCAAGTGGTTAACCAATGGTCCTGCAGCTGACCAAGGTTCGCTGCACTGGGAGGGCAACCTCTGGCAACCATTTAGTTATAATGATTAATTCCATCCTTAATTGTATCAAATAAATCCACTAAAGACTAGGCCTAGTTGTAATAATTCATTCCATCTGTTAAATGCATTAAAGATAAAGCTGTAACTTATTCATTCTATCACTGAGGAAATCTCTTACATTTCCGGCGTGAGCGGACGTCCATACGCCGTTACTACGCTGTCCAAGAGAGAGACGGCGTATCAACGTCGTGTGGGCGTAGTTCATTTTCAACTGTCTGAAAACACAAAAATAGTCAAAAACTGTCCGACGGCGTGAGCGGACGTTGATACGCTGTTGATAGGCCGTCCAGAGAGAGGTCGGCGTATCAACGGCGTATGGATGGCGTGTCGGCGTAGTTCATTTTCAACTGGACAACGTTGGCCTGTTCACTTTCAACTCTTTTTGCTATGATTTATTGTTGATAGATTTTTGATTGATTCTTTTATTTTCGTGTTCTGCACACAAAGTGCCCAACCCCCATGGGTTTATAAGACACATTTACATTTAATTATATTCATAATCATAAGACATTGAATTAGAGTCAGTGAGCTGAGACTGCTGACTGAGTGTTTGGCATGCGTCTGACTTGGACGTTGTGTGGCTAATTGTGCAGAGAGAAAACTCAGAAAAGTGATATAACTTCTTTGTGCAATGTTGAATTTATACTTGGCTCGTGCACTTTACTAAAAATATATATTTCAAAGTTCTCCAGAAATTTGTTCTTGTTGTAGTAAACGACCCAGCACACTCAAACAAAAGAGGCTGATGATGACCCACAAAGTACACCAAGTGTAAAAAATAAGAATAAACTACTTTGTAAGGGACAAAAGTTTATTGTAACCCTACAAAATGACACAGGGCAAGAAAAAAAAGATACAAAACAAAAATAAAATTATAGAAATTAATAAGGAAAAGAATGTTTCTCATTCTTATACAAGTCTGAAATCTATCCAACATACACGGACCACAGTATAATTATTCATATTCATATTCTTAATATAACATTTTATTGTAATGCTGTGTATACATACAAAATATAGCAAACTAAATAAGGCAAATAAATAGAGGTACAATTGACAGGAAAATGTAACATTCCTCAACTTTTAAACTTTTTTTTGTAATTTTCTAAATCTTATTTCAAACATCAAGAATGGTGTACAAATGTTTTTATTTTCTTTTTTTAACTATACATCTTTCGGTGGAGGACCTATTCATTTTTTAACCATAAAAATACTGACTCCTCACAATTATACAACCTTTAAAATCAGGTGCAACTTTTCTCAGGCAGTAAAAATCTTTTGTGTAACAGGTGATATTGCAAGCGTTTATTTTTTTAAATATTAAACGAGAACAGACCACAACAATTTGTGCACCCTTCTTTAGGCATGCGGGTCGATGCCAAGTGCAGTGACTTTAACAGAAGTGTGGTTATGTCTCCTTTTCTTACAGAGAAGCAAGTGACAGATGGAACATGAGTGGTCTTACGCTTACTTTGTAATCTGTCGTGGACCAAAAGTAGTTGATCTATAAGCTCACAACATATCTCATGGCAATGCATTTTGAGCTTGTAGAGCTGCTATTTTCGCCATGCGACACCATCACAAAATATATGTAAATCAGGCTTTAGAACTCACTGCGCTCTCATACATCAGAGCAATCTTTCATCACTTAATTACAGGTGGTGTGTGTACGATTTCAGGTTGGGGAGACCCCTCTTACTGAATAAAAACCTTAACAAAAACGTACACCCCTTAAGTCTTTTCCCCAGTGGTTCTTAAAGTGGGTTCCAATTGAGGTGGACCCCCACCTCCAAATGGACCCTTACAACTGAGCGTATTCAAATGGAACCAAATTGACCCGTTATGGCTCCATTTGGTTCCACTTGAATACGCTCAGAGTTAATGGGGGGGGGGCTTTAAATTAAAACCACTGAAGAACTACGGTATCTAGTCCACTCTGCTACCTACTGTACCGAACCTCACTTGCAACTTTGTCTTTCTGTCTCCATCTCACTGCGGTCTATCTCCACCATTCAGTTCTCCTCTAAAGCTGCACGCTTCTCATCTCGGGGGTAACTGAGCCCATATGCCATGGCATTGGGAATGGAAATGTCCCACATTAAAAGTGCATTGAACAAGCTACAATTCTTCACTCCTCTCGTTTTTCTATCATCGCACCCCAATCAGCCAATCAATGGCCAAATAAACATAATCCAAACATGTAGTAATACAAACATGAAATAATACTGACAGAAAATTAGCAATACCGCTTTGTAAATAGACTATACATACACTATGGATTAAAGCTCTGGATTAAAAAACAAATAATGTTTTGAGAGACTGTCAAAGTCTGTTACTGAACTTCTCATAGTAGCTCTATAGCCAAAGAAAACAGAGGATGGAAAATAGAACAGCTCAAATGTACATGAGGATGTTGAGTGAGGAAAGGCAAATCATATTGTTTTACCTCCTCGCTTGGGACCCAATTGATTTTTCCAGTTTGGGGGAGGGTGGGAGGGCATTCCAGAGGATCGGACAGTCTCAGTCCCTGTCTATTTGGTATAAAAATGTACATCTGAAAACGTGGGGCATGCACAAAATGCCAAGAACCTTTCTGCGCTGTGCATCTAATGTGCTCTACCCAGTGGTTCTCAAAGTGGGGTCTGGGGACCCGCAAGGGTCCTTGAGGGGGTTCCAGGGTGAGCCCGGGAAAAACGTGTTCATATACTGTAATATCAGTTTAACCACTTTTTAACCCGGATTTATACTTTGGCTTCTGAAAAATAGCCGATCTACAGTTGTAGATAAGCTACAGTATTTGCAGAAAAGTTTGAAAGATCTTGGAAAAAGGTTGAAAATGTTGGAATAATTTTGATCGGAATTGTATAGCTTGTATACTGAATCTGCGACGGGATTTGGTGCAGAATGAAAAAGAGTACAGTTGCATCGCAGGTCCGTTTTACAAAGTATAGAGGGTTTAAGTGGTTAATGTGGAGAAAGCCACCAGCACTGGTAAAGTACTTAAGTAAACAACTAGCAACAGGAATGGTACATGTGTGGAAACAGGGCAACAGGCACTTACAAAGTGTAAAGAAAAAAACAAAAGGACGAGCGCAAAATGGGCGAAGTGGAGGGGAAACTAATTTTGATCAAAAGCCTAAAGATCTTCATTACATACTGGATATGAATTGATACTGCACAACTTTCATCTTCTGTTCATGTACTTGTTAACCCCCCAAGCCAGTGTGAGTTCAGAAAAAGTTATATGGCAAAGTATCCATCTCTTGAGACCTATGTTCTACTGTTTTAAAAAGATGGAGAACGTCATGTCAGCTTCCACCTAGCTGCTCAGGGTTCACTGAAATTGTTAATATAATAATAAATGTTTTACTTTTTGTTGCCAGGGGCTATTGATTTATCTGCATGCTTGTAAAGCCCAAGCATTCTACCGTCCTGCTGTAAATTAAACAGATCTACTGGATGGCATTTCAGGAAAATTAAAAGAACAATACATTCATTAGGACACCGTTTCTCAACATAGGGTATCTTACAGGTCTGTAACTCTAACGAACTCGGGAGTTACGGACGCAAAAGCATACCTTACCAAATTGACCCTGAGCAAGCCAAACGTCCAATCCGCTTGTGTGCCCGTCACATACAGCCTTTAACACGACTGCAGTCACTGCATGGGATAATTGAAGAGAGACCAAACCATAACAGAAAAGGTTGATCAAATCATGTAAACATTATTACTCCTTGGAAAAAGAGATTATTTATAGGACAGGACTGCGCCAACGATTCTATCAATTTTTTAAAAACTTTCAATAGGCTCTGTGCATTAACTGTAGACGCAGGTTTGCAGAAGGTGGCACACCCGTTTCCTGTTCCAGTTCATTTTCCCCATAGCTCCATTTGATTGGCTTGGCAGCAGGTTTGAACCGGATTTTTTGGAAGTGTTTCCACTTTCCAGTTAAAATCTGCCGCTGAAATGAACAGGCACGGGAAATAGGTATCCCACCTTCTCGAAAACCCAGGACTACAGAAATGCACAGAGCCTAATTGAGTCTCTCTTTTTTTTTGTCGGGGGCTATAGTGTACATACTGTAGTAGGCCGTATGATGCTACAAATTGAGGCCAGTGATACCAAATCTAATACTAGCTCTCTGCGTTCCCCTGTATGTTTCAGTACGCCTTTCCCCCGCTCTATAACGTTGTCTCTCTCTGTCCTTATCTCGCCTGTGAATTGAGAGTGCGTTTCTGAATTTGAACAGATTCATCATTTCACACGTTGTCCCACACGGGGGGAAAAGTAATGGCCTTGCCATCTCTCCAGCCACTCCCTGTGGAGGACTTGTAGCACTTTTTTGCATTCTCTAGTGATGCCATTCCGTCTGCGCCATATACTGTACATACTTTATCGTGAACCAGCTTAGAAAACAGCCCATCTACAAGCTCACACCGTTGTCACGTTGTGTAGCTTGTAGATCGGCTAGTTTCAGCACAGGGACACCGCTGTACGTATAAATGGGCCATAATCCATCAGAGGACTTGAACGCTGTCCCAAGGCAAAAATCGGAAAGGACCTTCAGGTTCAGTCCAAACGCATCGCAGCCGTTGTCCTTTCTACCGCTAAGAATTAAGAAATATAAAACACCATAGTACTTGCTAAAAAAAACAAAAAAAACAAAAACAAACCGGTGTGGGCTGCGATACATGGGCCTGTGTCCTGTTAGTCCCTTTTAAGTCATTATCTTGGTACAGCTTTATTGACAGGAACAGCACCACACAAAAAAATTGTACAGTATATTGTCTCTGTCGAGTGGAAACCTAATGTGACTAATATGACAGGGATGAAAGGTAGTGGTGCCCTTTGTATCCTTACCTCAATGTTTATTACAGTATTAATAACCATAATCTACATCTAAGCCTCTCCACGGTAATGTACCCCCGTTACTGCTCTGTGCCCTACACCCTACAGGAGCATGTGCAGGTCTTACAATGCAGAACAGAACGTAGCAGACAAGAAATCCACTGCATGAGCATCAATCTTGGTGCCAAGCTTTCACACAAACCGTTATCTTTTGTGGGAGAATCGGCCTATACGTTCCTAATAAAGACATTGATGAAAACAAGTCTGAATGTTGAACCCATGGCCAGTTTACGCACTTCTTAGTTCCTACACAGTGTTTTCATTAACTGTAGCCCCACAGAACAAGCGTCAATCAACGTGTGTGGATGAAATGTGAGCTGTTCAAATAACAAAAAGGGGGACTAAACTGTGTTTTCAATTAATTATATTTTGTCCCGTTTTTTTGTTAGCTTTCCTTTAGCATATAATTACAGGGAGTAAGATTAGAAAATGAATCTTTTCCAATAACACTTTGGGTTGGGTTTTAATAATAATAATAATAATAATAATACAAGGTCGCCGTACAACATGATTAAAATTTTGGCAGTTTGTTGAAATAGTGTAGTGCAAACAAGACATGGATGTGTGAAATGGACAAGCAATCTTTTTTTTTTGCACAAAGCACAACAAAAAATGTAAAAGAATTCCACTTCAATGTCAACCTTTTTTTTTTGCAATGTGAACTTAAAACACCAACAAATGACGTAACTATTAGTGTGTACAAAGAACAAAAAATGCCATGAAAACATAAAAAAAAAGAAATCTTTGCAATTAGCTTGTCTGCATCTAAATATAAATATATAAATGCCAAATTGCAGTATGTTTTTTTTTTGTTTTGTTTTATTAATACATAATATATATCTTCTCACTGCTTTGGCACTGGATTATGCCAAAACAATCCTTTTTTTTCTTTTTCTTTTTACCACCGAAGAAATAAGAGAGTATAAAGTGAACCTTGACAGCCCCCCGCCCCGCCCCAACCCCGTGGCGCAGTCAACATTAAATTGTCTTCTCTTTGTTTTGGGTGGGGTGGTAGGTAGGGTGGCTGTGCCGAGGGGCTGCTTTTCCTTGTGAAGTGCCGTTGTCCTCAGCAAACTGCCCTCCGGGAATACTGGGCTCCCCCTGGGAATGCTGTGTGCAGGACGAGGTACAACAAGTATATGTGGGAGGAGAGGTGAATCCCAATGTGAGCCCACTTTGAACCACTGTGTCGTCGTCGTCGTCGTCGTCCCCAAAACCACGTGCCACCGCTAACTGTATCCTTCCTGAGTCCCTTCAAATGCCAGACATCCAACTTTCAAAGAACTGGGGGAGGGGATTCGTGGACTCGTACTCCATTATTTGCACTAAACCACTTAACCCTTAATATGTTTGGCCGGAGTCCCACAGGGCTCTATATACTGGTGTCTTTTGTTATTGTGGGGCAAAGCGCACGCGGAAAATAGCCGATGGACAAGCTCACGACGCGTACTTTGTGAGCTTGTCCATCGGCTATTCTCAGCAAAAGCTTCCCCCACAATCCGGCGGCATGTGGGTTTAAGTGGTCCAATCGTCCATTCTGACCCCTACGGGCTGTGTGCAGTCACTGTCTACCAGGCCAGCGATGTGCGGGAGAAGAACGGAGAGAACTCCAACAGGCCTCTTTTGGTCCGCAGGACACCGTCGAACCCGAGCTTCAGAATGGACGTGAGGCTTGGGCACAGGCTCCAAGCTATCCCCTTCCGGAATTTCCACAGGAGTTTGAGAGAGACTACCAAGATCAGCCAAACCTCTCTCTCTCTCATCCTCGCCTCTATGTACAGTGTGACTGGAGTCTGATCCCCGATATCTTACGTGTTTCAGCACCGGATTCCTATGAAATAGGGCTGCCCCACCACAGTGGATGTTGCAGAGGTAACAGCCTAATTATGTGTGAAAGGAAAAGTGATCTACGAGAACGCGAGTGAGATAACGAAAGGGTGAGGGAGCACAGTGTTGAAAAGGGTGAAGAAAAACACGAGGGACCATTTGTCACAGTGGCCTGTCCGTCCGTCCGTCCCAAGTGGTCTTTGTCCCATTCAAGAGATCTGTGCACGCTACAGGAGTCCAGGAAATAAAGTTGTGATGGGGAAAGAGCTTTGCGAGAGCGATGAAAGAATCAGTCTTACTTCCTTCAAATGGTATGGCTGTTATTACACGCCTTGTCCAGTCCCACCATTAAATGCGTAAACGTGTCCTCCTTCCATCATCACTGACCGGTCTGGTCTCAGTTTGCGGGCCTGGCATCGAAAGTTTAAACGTCACCGCTTTTAAGAAATGTACACCACCACGGGAGGGTAAGCAGGGTGTCTGTCTCGTTTCCGAGGCCTAGTAGTTGACCTTGGTGATGGGCCTCTCGCGCCCGCCGCCCTCCACCAGCTGGTTGACCGAGCGCTTGCGGCCGCGCTTGAACTTGTTCAGGTCCTTGTCGAAGACCTCGCCCGAGCGCAGCGCCGACACCAGGTCGTCGAACTCTCCTCCCACCTCGTCGGAGGCTCCGCCCTTCTTGGACCTCCGCTCGCGCTCCCTCTGCTCCTTGAGCTGGAGAGAGACAGTTTGGACGGAAGGAAAGAAGGAAAGAAGGTAGGTCAAATAAATGGAAGGAAGGAAGGACATAAACGAAGAAAAGGGGCACAATGAAGAGAGTTGTAGAGACACAAAAAGACAAAGAAAGAGGAAGAGAAAATGAATCATTCCATCCAGCTTTGCAACATAAATAGAGAAGCATGGATCCAGAACCAGACCACTGAATCACATATTAAACAGTTCCTATGAATTCTGCTGACAAGTCTACCGGCTAATCAGCTGCTTATCAGCCCCATCACCATGTAAACGGGCTGTGGTTTAACTCAAGCTGCAATAGTTTAAAAGCTTGTGTGTGCGTGCGTGCGTGCGTGCGTGCGCGCGAGAGAGAAAGTGTGTTTTGAATTCAAGTGTCTGTATGTAACAAAGATTTGAGGACGTCTGGAGAAGGGTTTTGTTCCGAGCACTGCCCGGCTCTCCCAGACTGCTGTTGTATTTGTGTGGAATATTCTCAAGGCCCTTGTTTCATGTTTGGGTCTGTGCTGTATTAAGCGCCTTCGCACACTATTCACATAACTCCATCTCAGTCGGATCTGGTTCAACTCCGGTATAATTCTTAGTGTCGTTCTTAGTGTGTCTGAACTGTCTCGATGCTGCCTGGTGCACCATGTGGGTGAGAAACAAGACAGAAGGAATCCCACTAGCTCAGCGATTCCCAACCCGTGAGGATTTTGCAATAGTTACACAAGATTTTAATGATAATATAAAAGAAATATGTTATGAATAAAAGAAAAGAAAATAAATGTTAAAGAAATATGTATTTATAGTGTGTACTATGATACCGATAAACAGGAACTTGGTTCCATTGATCCAAGCCAGAAACACATTAATTGAACATTAGTGCATGCATTTGACTATGCATGCACCTCCTGGTATTCCAACATCTCAATGTCACAAAAAAATAAGCTCCAGAGCTCCCAAAACAAACTAATCAGACTTTTACTAGGATTAGGGCCCATGATGACCCACCTCTGTGCTACACAATTTGATAGCATAGGTTGGCTCAGTGATTGTAAATGCAGCTCTGCCGTCCATGCCCACAGTGCCCATTTACTTGACTGATTACCTCCCCTATTAATGTATTTATATTCCAACCTGTACATATAGATTTAGTGTGTTTGAGAAACGTATTGTTTGTTGTCACTGTTGTCATTATGAATGAATGCATGGGACCCGAATGGAAACAAGACTGCAAGGTCTTTCTTCGGTACCGTCCTTTTGGACCAATGCTGTGCTTGACTGTACCCTGTACTGTTTGCATCTAATTGTCTAATAAAATTATCAATCAATCAATCAAAACATAAAACACGCTCTGAAAAATGCATGCAGTGAATGTCCCCCGTGTTGAGTGGTCAGATGGGTTGGCCGCCAAGGAACCCTATTTATAAGGAAGGGACACCGACGCCATTTTCTCTATCCAGCAATTCCAGCCGACAGATTCGTCACACTGTGGTATACGTGGTGAACTCACAGCGGAAGTTCGGCAAAATAACACTGGAGTATATGGGAGATGTATATGAGAGCCGGCTGGACAAACACCATTTCAGAACGACCGAAGACCTTCAAAAATACTCGGCTCAGGAAAGTGAAAGAAAGAAGTATCACAAATTGTTTTTCCCGCATACAAGGCATCCAGCGTGTCTCTTCTTCAAAAAAAATAAACATTTCTTTGCACTGCTCCAGAATAGGTCTGGAACCGCTACATGTGGTGTCAGAGTGCATGTCTCACCATGGCCTCCATGCGCGCCCTCCTCTCCTCCTCGTCCTTGCGTCGCTGCATGTTCTCGAGGTCTTGCCGGGCCTCCACGAACGACTGCAGGAAGGTGTCGAACATGCCGAAGAACTCGTCGGGCTGCATGCGGCCCTGGTCCTCTCCGAAGTGCGTCAGGGATGTGGAAAACTGGGACAGCAGAAAGAATATATAAAAATGAAATAAAAAAAGTATAAGAGTTTAGGTATGTACGAATTTAGAACAAACCTGGGAAATGTCTTATTCTACTACTCTGCCTGCAAAATGTGGAATACCCCGACAGCCGACACCATCCATTAAATGACGTGAATCACTAGTTACCTTAAAAATTGGCCTGAACAACTCATCGAAAGGAGGTGTCATACACGGCAGCCGTTTTCTCTTTTGTGTATTTGTTAATGACGTCTTTAATGCTATGTTGAATACATAGGACCACAATGGAAACAAGTCCCCGGGACTGCTTTGTGTTTTCCTTTTAGCCTTTAATGTCTTAACTGTACCATGTGGTGTTTACATTTGTGACCAATAAAGCATTCAACCAATCAAAAGGGTAGGTATGTAGAGTATAAATTAGGCCATAACAGACACAATGTCCGCCCACTATAAAGCCTGTACCCATACACAGTTAAAGCCTGTACCCATACACAGTTAAAGCCTGTACCCATACACAGTTAGGATGGACATGCATGTTTCCATATACTTGAGTTTCTCTGTGAAACATCCCTTGTGACTCACTTCTCACACAGTGCGCACCACAGAACAAGCATTATGTGTTTGTTTGCAGGCAGCATGTCCCCTCCCCTCTGCCCCTGTTGCTGTCCAACGCTTTGTGGACAGCAGGCCTTTTTGCTTTAAACTTTAAACTTCCCTCACATGTTTTTCTTTTGCTTTCAAATCCCCTCGGGTACAGTACGAACTGTGTTTTTGTTCAGTTGACCAGAGAAAGTCAACTGAACGAGAATGGTTTGCAGGTCCATTTGTACACTTTCCGTGGGGTTAAATGAACATGGGCGGTTTGGATGCCTTAATTGCTTTAAGTGTACATAATCAGCGGCTGTTGAGGGAGAGGAGTTCATTTATCATGGACTGTCCCCCACACAGGTTGTCCCTGCCAAAATTACACATCGAGGTTGAGAACTGAACATACTGATGTTGATTTCACAATAGTGTGGACTGGCAGAATTAAAGAAAAAACACAATCTCGGACGACTAAGACCAAACCGCTCAATCAATTGATTAATTGACTAATTGTCTCTGTTGGGTGGTAACCTCATAATGTCCCAAACTGTTACTTTTCACGATTCAAATGAAACTACAGCGGAAGCAGCAGATCTACAAGAGCTTGCGGATCTGCTACTTTTGAACGTTAAAAAAAAAAAACACACATAAAGTTAGACTATGGAGATAAGAGGTTTCTGCCCGACAGCAACAACATAGCAGAGTATGTGGAGGGTCTGGTTGAATAGAACAGAGCTGTGGTTCTGCTTGTATAAGGATGTGCAAATGGGCCTGTCATTATGGGCTGATCACCATAGAAACCTTCCCTCTCTCCTGTAATTATGTGTCTGGTCAAATAGTTTTGTTTCCTCTCTGGCTAAATGAGTAAACATTAACACAAGAGAAAGCTGGTGTGGGTGGGGTAAACGAAAGCGAACGAACACACACACACACACACACACACACACACACACACACACACACACACACACACACACACACACACACACACACACACACACACACTACTGTATGCAAAAAAGACAGTACTGTACTGTACACAGATGAACATGGGAGGTCTGATGCTCGTGCTCGCTCTGTACTAATCTGTTCTATCTTGATTCATTTAATACCTAGGACCACGATGGAAAACAAGCCCACAGGGGATTTTGTGTTATTGTGTAACTGTGCCTCTGTACTCTGTATTGCAAACCATTAATAAAGTATTCAATACAATCAATTAATCAATCAATAAATCCATCTACTGTATCTATCCTCTCTCTCAAGGAGAATTAAATGTTCTCGTTTATTCCGTGGGTATGTCGTGATCAAATGCACAGAATGGGGGACAGCTGTCAACAGATTATTGTGGGATTTACAGTGAACGTAAGCCTCATGAATCCATCGCCGTTCCAGGATCGGCCACGGTTAATGCACCACCGCTGGACAGCGTGGTCTGGTCTCCCATGGCACCTTCCCCTAAACAGCTGCCCAATTCCTTCCTAATCAGACAGCTTAGCACCATTTGTGCTGACGCATTCCTCTGGAATGCTTCTACTCGGCACATGATGCTCTTGATGAAGCGTTTTGCTGAAAACGTGTGAGCCTGATGTGGCCGTTAATAAAAGAAAAATGGTGGTGAAATTAAATTAAAAATGGCGCATAGCCATTCCCATGGATGTCTTGAGATTTAGCCTACATTTCTTGGCTATAAGCACACCCAGCCAGAAGAGGGACGATGCCTCTCCGTTCAGTAAGCTTGCATCATGATTCAACGGAGCTGTAATTATGGACACCCATGCCCCATATTGTGATAGAGAAGAGCCTGCTAACCTCAACCATCTTAAAATAAACTAGAAAAGTGAATCCATTCATAGGGGTATGTTTAATTGTGTCACAATACGTGAAAAGAGTTCAAGAAATATCCAGCTTGTAGACAAATGCTGCTGTAGGTTTCATTCATGTGGCCCTTGAGTGATCTTCCCTGATTGCTAGACTTCCTGTACAGTTCTTGTTTGAGCTCAACACCAAGAACACAAGTGAGCTTGTGAAAAAAAACCAACAGAAAAACACACCCTAGAATCTAATTAAATGAGTTGGGCTTTTCCCATGAATTCCTCCATGCTTGCTCTCCACTCCTCTCGCAGAATGACACCGTCTCATTCGTGGTCATCATGTGCCATGCCTATCTTCTTTCAAAACGTTGCGGCTGCTGTTCAAGCTAGTGGTTTTGAGCATAACACGCCGTGCACTGGACCTCTAGCCGGGTTCCTTCAAGATTGGTTCTAATGTCAGGGTTGAGTGTGTTCCTATTAATTTTGTGGCCTACAAGTGGCTCTGTACAGCGATGATTCATGCGATACTGTACTTAGCACTGAGGGCAGTAGAGGAAATAGATGGTATGCCAGTGACATCATCGATCATACCCGGAAGTTATGCGGTAATGCCTAGCCTACTGAGTGGCAAAAGAAAGAAAACAGCCCATACATCCAAACAGAAAAGCCGTATATATGATTGCATGATTAAACGATGATAAACAAAAGTAGCAGATCCACAAGCTCGAAAAGCGGCGTGAAACGTGACGCGTTTTGAATCGATTTTGTCGATCTGCTACTTTTGAATTTGAATCCTGAAAAGTAACAGTTTTGGACATCTGAGGTTTCCACCCGCCCAAACTTAACACAAGGCTATTGTGTAAAAAAGCACTACTGCAAACCTCTTATCTCCATATTTTAACTTTTTGTGTTTTAATGGCCTACTACTTGATCATACTACAATGTCACAAAACAACATCAAAAGTAGCAGATCCAAAAGAGCTGGGTGAAAGAAGATGGGGAAATGGATAGATTATTTAGATATAGAGTGGATATGGGTTGTGTCCTTCCTAATTGTTAATGAATGTAAGGATTCCAAAATCCTGTAAAATGTGTTACTTGTTGCTGTACAGTACATCCCATAGCCTCTTCTGCTTTTCCGTGTTTTAGTTTTTCTGTTTTTATTTCACCTTTATTTGTCTTGTGTGTCATTTGTTCATGTCTTGCATATTTCTAAAATTAGAAAAAAAAGAGAAAAAAAAGAAGCAGCAGCAGATCCACAAGCACAAAACGCGGCGCAAAGTGACACATCTTATTAGCTCGAAGATCTGCCGCTTTTGAATCGATATCTGGAAAAGTAACAGTTATGGACATACACGGTTTCCACCCGACAGAGACGATATTATTTATATCTATAGGCTGACGTTTGACCCAGTGAAACAATCTTGTTTTGATCTTTTCATCACATGCTATAACAACACGGGACAACTGGACCTTTGATTGGGGGGCCACCGGTTCAGAGATCAGATGTTGCTTCTCTCTCTGCCCATGTTTTGTTCTCGCTGTGAGACTGAATCTCTCGCATTGTCTCGGAGGCAGAGTGTAGGCGTGTCAAGTGTAAACCCCAGCAATCTCTCAGGATGAAGAAATTCCCTTTCCCCTGCTGCACAAACCTCTGGCCCACTGAACCGCATGACCTCGGACAACTGTAATCCTTTGTAATGCTTGTAGTAATGTCTGGTGATGAGCGATGCGTGCAAGCAAGCACGCACACACACACACACACACACACACACATCTGAAAAGAGCGCCAGGGACCCCCTCCCCCATAGACGTTTTGCATTTAAAAAATATTGAAACTGGTTGTGGAGATGTATAGCCTAGGATTAAAGTGTTTAAACTGATGCCAACTGATGCGTTGCTTTTGATGCTATATTAAAAGGGAAAAAATAAACTTATCAAATTACACATCCCATGAAGCATTTCTTTGTTTGTTTTCTGAGCCAATATGAATATGACCTAAACCGACGACCCGGTCATCAAATTATCCGTTTGAAATGCGAAATCTCCATGAATTCAAGGCTTCATGGAGTGTGTAATTGATAATAAAATAAATACTTTTTGGGGTACAATTCATTTTCGCTGGGGACCCCCTGGAAGAAACCCGCCTCATGCAATGACCCCTGGCTCCAGAGCCTTCACGGAGCCTCAGTGGGAGCCTGCACTTCTAGGTCACTGGCCTCAAACTCCAGTCCTGAACCACTTCAACTCTATTAAACTTGGTTGACCGTGGTCCCCCAGGGGTACCATGGCCCCTCCCTTTCCCCCCCGCTACACCAAATCTCTTGGCCGAAGATAGACGCTGTACTCTACTCTACTCTTCAAGCTCACGAGTCACAATGCATTGCGAGCTTATGGACCTGCAATTCTCGCCGAACGTTCACCTTTTTTACGACGTGTCCAGAATAGGGTTGCATAACATGTTAAAGAATATGTCCCAATCCCAACTGTGTGCACGGCACGCGCACTGCCGTATTTGTACTCCGCTGGAGCGTAACGGAGTGCTACAGAACATCCACAGGCGAGTGAGTAAATGTGTCAACCTCCGCTCACCTCATACCAAAAACACACAAACAATATCCTCTCTGTCGGGTGGAAACCTCATATGTCGAAATGATTCAATTTCAAAATGAGCAAAAGTGGCAGATCCACAAGCTCGAAACGCGTTGCGTGTGGATCGGCTGCTTTTGATGCTTTCGTGTGACACTGTAGTGTGATCAAGTAGGCCAAGTAGGGCGTTCATTTAGGGAAAGAAACACAAACAGAATATGGAGATGGGAGGTTTCTGCCCGATGGTGACGATGTAGCCACACGTGCTCGCAAGCACGGCCACTCACACACTCCACCTCCCTGTTTTGGACAGGGAGTGTGAGAGTTTGGACCGCTGAACACAGGTCCTTTTGTCTTGCAGCGGTAACTGGCTCTACAGCTCTCCAGCTCATTTACCCTGACAACCCAAATGAGACGTTTTCACTGCTTTTTTTGGTTGTTTTGTTTGAAGCAACCTCTCAAAAACAAATAAACGTAACTAAGGCCAGTGAGAAGAGAAACCTAATACACATGGGCTCTGCAATGGCTGCCAGGGCCATTATTTTAAATCGTTCTCTTTGACTGGACCAAAATCATTGACGATGTTGTGTTGGGTACTACACAGCAAAGTCCTCCTGAGCATTCATTTAAAGTGAAACATTTAAAAACATATATCGTTGCCGTCGGGCAGAAACCTCTTTCTTATCTCCATATCTTTTTTCGTAAATGAACACCATATGACGTGATCATAAGTACAGCATCACACAAAAGCATCAAAAGTAGCAGATCTCCGAGCCCAAAATGCGGTGTGAAGAGACACGTTTTGAGCTTGTAGATCTGCTACTTAAAAATATATGAATCCTTATATAAGGTTTCCCCCCCTGACAAAGACAATATACCCAATATCTCTTTCTTTTTTTCCCCTCTACACCAAATCTCTAGTAAAATAGAATAATCTCTGTCAATAACTGATCTACAAGCTCAAGCTGTGAGCTTGAAAACCTGCCGTTTGTGCCTAATGTTCAGCTATTATAACAGGCCCATAATAGGGATGCTAGGATTCATGTGGTTACTTTGAGTTCAAGTAACACTTAGTGTAGGATCTTGGCTGTTGCTTTTGGCTTGTTTTTATATATAAAAAGAAAACATTTAATCCTGTTTTTGAAAAGACACAAATCTTTGCTTCTGGGGGTCCCTGGAACAAAACATTTTCAGATGGGGGTCCGCAGCCAAACCCACTGTCTCACATACGTATAAATACACAGCAGAAAACAGGTCTGATTGGTTCAAAAGGCCATTATTTCCAGAGTTGAGTAGAGATGGAAAGTGTGGTGGGAGGAAAGACCTTCAACATGTATTTTTAAAGAAAGCGGAGCAAAAGAAAAGAGGAAAAAAAAACGTGTTAGAAATGTGTGTATGTGAAAAAGAAGAAACACTGGGCCAAGACAGAGGAGGGAAAACGAGAAGACATTTGAATGGCGGGATTCCCCGAGCTGGTGAAGTCATCACACTCAACTTAGGAGAGATGCACAAAGACTCCTCTCTTCTCTTCCTACACAGTATTAATAAAGCTGCAATCTGGAACCTTTTTTCGTGTGAATAAAACACTTTTTTTGAACAATATGTATTGGTCCCAACAACATATCACTGCTTGTACCCATGTATAAGTCAGTGAGAAATACAAATGTAGAGCTTGTGGATCTGCTTCTCTTGATGCTTTTGTGTGACACAAGTAGGGCATTCATTTACGAAAAAACACAAAAAAGGTTAGAAAATGGGCTTTTGCCCAACAGCGACGATACGTATATGCAAACACAACACACCGAGTGACAGAACCTCTTCATGCCATCCTATCTCTGGTTCTTGTGGAGCGCGCGCCATGCAGCCTCGTTGACGTACCTTGTCCTTGGCTTCACTCAGCTGATCCTCCAGTTCAGAGAAGCTGAAGCCGGCCACGGTGATGAAGTCGCTGATCACCGCCACAAACTTGTCGCCGCGCTCCCGCGTCCTGCTCTGCTGGTACTGCAGCTCCTGGACACGAGGTGACAAAAAGTTCCATTAGGTGTTCTTGAGAGATTGGGTGGAGATTGAAGTTTATGCAGGGGCAGGCAGATGAGAGATGAGAAAGATTTAGGACCCGAGTGGTTAACCACTACTTAGTAGGGCGTTAATAAAAAGAAAAGTAAAAAAATATGGAGGAAAGTAAGTAAGCCTTGCCGAGCCCGTTTCTGTAGCGTGAGGCGGCTTGATGTACAAGTACACCCCCTGGACATGACGCTATAGTATGTCGCAGGGACTTACCCCAAAACCAACCCCAGACAGCAAACAATAACAGCGTTTGTAAAGGTCACACTTCAGGTAGGAAACATACTAAATATTAGGTCAGTTCAGTGGTTCTCAAACTATCCTTCTGGCTTCCGGCGCCACCAGGATGGTCTCTGAACGCCCCCTGTCTAATCCATGACACTACTTCCTTGAGTATGGACAAGGCATGCCTGGGACTGCCAGGACCGTGCAGAGGGAATTGGAGGGGCAGGGTCTGGATTTCTTTTTTTGGGTGCCTGTCTGTCTGTCCATCTGTCCGTTTGTTTTAGCAAAATGTAAAGTCTTTGCATTCTAAATGGCTGTGGAACATTACCACCATTTAAACACCTCACCCACTGCCCACCTCTGGCATGCTCTAAAAAAAACATAATTACAGACGTGAGAAGAACCGGCGGGTGGAAAACATGCAACGCCGACACGCACATGTACAGTTACATGCGTGCCCTCTCTCTCTCTCATACACACGCACATGTAGAGTTACATGCGTGCGCTCTCTCTCTCATACACACGCACATGTACAGTTACATGCGTGCGCTCTCTCTCTCTCTCATACACACGACAACTCACCGCTTCTAGAGCTTTTAAACCACTCTTGATGTTGTGCACCTCCTTCTCCAACTCAGACAGACTACAGAGAGAGAGAGAGAGAGAGAGACACTCAGGTTGAGTCATTGTCATTGATTCAAGATTCAGGTATTAATTATCATTAGTATTATATAGCAGCAAGTTTAGTCATTGCAACACAAAACGCTTTACAGTAAACTGAATATAAATCGGAGAAAAAAAAAAAAGTATAAACTGGACAAATTGTGTGCTTTGTTGCTGTGGTTTCACATTCTGTGTGGATGTAGTCAGTTGGCCCAACCCTCTGCTGTATATTCCAAAGCGGCAGACAGCATTGGCACTGTTCAAGAAATACAACTATGGAAACCTTCCTTATAGTATAATTTATACTATATAGTATGCCTTCCTGAAGTTGGAGTGGCTGGGTTAAAATGTCTCATCTTCTCTCTATAGAGCCCTTCAACAGCACGCAGCTATTGGCAAAACAAGTGTGCTCAAAATGTCAGCGTACTCACTTGACTTTGGCTGCCTCCGGTATACTAGCGAGGTCCTGCTGGATGTGCAGCGTGTCGGGGTAGTTCTTCTCAAAGATCATGATCAGGTAATGCAACATGGTGATGTTCCTGTCAAATCACATTATGAACGTATGTATGAACATGGGGGCGGACATCTTTTTCTTTCAAGTGTACATGTAGGTATGCATAATATCATGCGTATTCTGCCCTGCCCTTGTACATCTCCTCGCGATCTCCTGCCTGCGATAGCTCACCTGTCAATGCTCGACTTGGTGTCGGCGATCTTGTTGAGGCTGGAGATCTTGAAGCCGTACGCGTTGCCCCGCTGGCCTTTGTTCATGAAGTTGCCGAAAGCCAACACCACTTCCAGGACCTGCGTCAGCCGCTTGCTCCTCACCACTTCCCTGGACGCGTTCAAGATGGCTGGTTGGACGAGAGAGCGGAGAGAGAAAGGGGTTGGTTTGGAGACACCAAACAACAGTAACTTGGTACCCCCTGAAGGAACCCTGAGATTCCCTGGACTGTACTTTCAGAACCACGCACGCACGCACGCACACACACACTCACTGTCCTTTACAGCTCAGCCTCACAGTGGTTTTTTTGCTGACCAATAAGAGACAGAGACAGCTGCACAGCTTGACCACAGAGTGGGAAGTGAGTCCGTCATGTTCTGCTATCCATCAATTAAAACAGCGGGGGGGGGGGGGTTGGGTGAAACCGAACGCTGCGCTGTCCGCCGTCCATCTCTTTCCCTCTGGGAACCAGAGCTCTCTGGCATGGTGCAGGTGGTCCCCCCCCCCCCAAACACACACAGACACACACACACACACACACACTTCTCCGCAGAGGAAAACCTCAGTGTGAATGTGAAAATCATTAACGAATTCCATATCGTTATTATTACAGCGTTGTGTCTCTGCAGCGGTGCACCATGGGAACTGTTCTCCTGGCCTCGGCAGCGTTTTCGCTGAATGCAACAAAAAAATAAAGGAGAAAAAAAGCCCTGGCCGCACACTACACTTGTTCAGAGGAGGCAGGCGTTATTATTGAAAGTGCTGGGTGGTCTCGGGGAAATGCTGGTCCCATCTACAGTAAATGACAATATGACATCAATCACTAAAAGTATGGGATCATGAGAACTTTATTCTGGGAATTGATGAACAATGTGGTTTGGGGGTTGGGGGGTGGGTGCATTTGGACAACACACCAAGGCTTCTGGAAGCTGGAATCATTCATAATAAGAACCAATGCGATAGGATGTCAGTGCTCTGCATTGAGCAGTAAAAACTCTGGATAAACTAGCTGTCAAAATTGAGTTACAGTAAAGCTATGACAAGGCTTAATTAAGTGTCAGTCGGTACTGCTGCTACTCACAAGCAATAATAGGGCTGCTGGTGTAAGAGTTGGCCTCTTACTCTGCCAAGCAAACAGCATTTAGGGATGATGTGAATATCAAAGACTAGGATGGCATCCAGCTTATGGATATACATGTCTTTCTACGTAGATCTGGCTCAAGTACTATAGCCAGGTTGGTTTTCTCTCTCTCTCACACAGTCACACACACACAGTCACACACACACACACACACACACACACACACACACACACACACACACACACACACAACTCCATGGCCTTTCTGTAAGCTTTTCCTTTGCCCTTTGAAGAAAAGCTGCAGTGTTTACGAGAGTGACTCTTCCCTCTCAACATGTGCCAGCTTTCCAAAACAGCCTCCCTGGTAACCTTGCTCTCTATTTAAGCTGGCTTGAGGGGAAAACTGGAACATGAAGGCGAAGTTGGCGAACCACCATCATACACCATGCAGACAGGCATACACACACACACACACACACACACACACACACACACACACACACACACACACACACACACACACACAGAAATATTTACAATTATGCAATGCAATTACGCAGTTCTCTTCACTCCTTATTATACAGTATGTTCCGTTGTGGCTTTTCACCATTTATATTCTACGATTTATTTTTGGCATTTATCTCAGATCCGTCAGTGTGTAGAGCGAGAGAGAGAGAGAGAGAGAGAGAGCGAGAGAGAGAGCGAGAGAGAGAGAGAGAGAGAGAGAGAGAGAGAGAGAGAGAGAGAGAGAGAGAGAGAGAGAGAGAGAGAGAGAGAGAGAGAGAGAGAGAGAGAGAAAGAGAGACTGAGACTGAGACAGAGAGAAAACCAAGGGCAGAAAGAGAGGAGGTGGAATCCTCGTGCTCAAAAAGAAGCATACTGTAGGCTGAACAGTAACTAGCTTAGCCTCTACCCTGGTTTTTCATAATTTATACTGGAATCTCAATCAAATCCATTTTTCTAATTTATTTGGAGAAGGCAATAACAGCAATAACTCTCCTCACAGGACAATGTCCTTTCTTGTACTTCCTGGCTGTTTTAGAGACCAACTAGTGACTAATGTTTTTTCCCACACTCATTTCTCACCGAGTCGTGTTTTTTCTGTTTGTCCTTACCTTCAACCTTGGGCTTGGTTTCCGCTAGGCGTTCTGCAAACTTCTTCTTGAAGAACAGTGCTTGGATCCTCTGCTGGTAGTGGTCAATTCTGATTGGACAGAATGAGGATGTGAGAGGAACAGAAGTAGAGGTTTGTGAGAGAAGAGTGACTGCCAGGTGGAAACCAAACCCTTCCGTTTTTAGTATTATAATTCTCTTTAACAATTTAGCCGATCTACAAGAACTTGCAGATCTGCTATTTTCACTACTTTTGTATGACAAAGTAGGACATTAATTTACGAAACAGCCAGACAGAAACGATATGCAGTACTCCTCCCGACGTCCGAACGAAAGTTACGTCATTCCGAACTTGGAATAGGGCAGTCTCAGAGCTATTTCACTGACTGGAGGCAATGAAAAAAGGATTAATTATCAAGTACAATTAGGGTGCTGCTCTTGTGGGTTGAGAGTGAGAATGGAGCTGCAGTGGCTGGAACACAGACAGTGGCTTACTTGCTCATTTAAAGTCCGTGCAGGGAGTTAAGAATAAGAAACGATGAATCACCTCATCGCCTCAGTGATCAACGATTGTTCTTTATCCCTGCCTGCCCTCTCTGCTGCTTTAACGATGTGCTTTTAAATATTTTAGCATATTGTTTGGAACGGAGAGGCTGATGCCTTCCTTTACTCCACTATGTCTGCCTGCACAGACTCTGTGGCTAACACAGACCTGCTGAAATTATTTTAGTGTCACAATATATATATATATATATATATATATATATATATATATATAAAAAAACACACCCGTGTGAAGTGAGGGATGCATCATCTCATTCCGGCCAATCAGAAATTGCGTCCTCACCTCACCTTTGTCTTCAATGTTTGTGTCACGCAATGTTTGTGCTCACACAAACACTCAAAATTGTCCATTCATTGTCAACGGGATTTAATGTTTGTGTTGGACACGCTGTGATTGGCCACTATGGCCGCGTCGCAATACAATGAACTGCAGCGGCCAATGAGGCATCCAGGGTTTAATATCTATGATCTGTAGAAACTGCCTCAGGTCTCAATGGGTTAATTAGAAAAATACGGCATTAAAGTGTCCCAAAAACATGTAATGTATGGTGATGGTAATGTATGGTGATGGTAATGTATGGTGATGGTAATGTATGGTGTGCCAGACATCTTTGTGTTGAAACAGAGCATTAGACATTCCACCCGTTGTACCTGCTCATCTCAAAGAGGAAGCGGTCGGCGCGGGCCATGCGCTCCATGTCCTGTTTGTGCTCCTCCAGGAGGTCAATGTCGCTCTTCTCTGGGACAAACTTCAGCAGCTACAAAGTCACATGGGCGGAGGGGGGAATGTCACGTTACTGTTCACCAACACACTTCAGCAGACTACAAAGTCACATGGACGGAGGGGGAATGTCACCAACAACACTAATCACTTTTTACTAGACCACGGGCAAAAAATATCCGATGTACAAGGTCATTTTGGCGAAGAGATTTGATGTGTAGACGGAACAAAAGTACAGTTCTGACTCAGTGTTACTAAGAATAGAGCGTTTAACCACTTGTGGTTGACCAGAGTTCCTTCCTCAGGGCTCTATACTCGTGTATTTTCTGTTATTGTGGGGAAAGCTTTCGCTGAAAATAGCTGATCTACAAGCTCACAACACGTCGCAGCACCGTAGCACGCAGCCCAATGAGCTTGTTGAACTACTATTTTCTGCGAAAGCTTTCCCCACAATACGAATGCCGGTGTTTAAGTGGATAATCATTGGACCCTCAACTGACATTATACTGTAATAAGTATAACTGTATATACATTATATACAGTATATAAATAGCTCCCAACATTGTGAGCTTGCACTACTAGATTTGCCATGTTTGCTATTTTTTTATTAGAAACATTAGAACAACTTTTGAGAGATTAAAAAAAACAAGAATGACCCATTCATAATAGAAAGCTCTCGTTTATGAACATCTATAATTAAGTTTGTGTGCCGCAGCCTCTGCCTCAGCTCATGGCTTCACCGTGCGGCGTTCAGAGTATGGGGTTTATGCCATTCAGACTATGGGTTTTATGGGTAAGTCTCCCATTGACTTAGAGGCAGCCTAGAGGCAGCAAATGAGGAAAAAGTGTCAACTACTGTCGCAATAGTAGAGGTAAGTGAACATGTTATCCAGCCGCTCTTCAAGCATATGGGGAAAAAAAGACTAAGATTGGGACATCAGGATTGTGGTGATAGAGTGCCACGTGACCCCTTTAGATGCCTGTTTGCGTATGTATCTCGTTGCTAGCGACGCCTTATGACGCCTTTTTCAGCTGGGCGATGCGTCTAGTTTCCCCATGTAAGACTCCCATTTCGATGCGGTGAAAGGATCCGCTGGCTTATGCTTGCTACGGGACGCAGCATTTTAGAACGTAAATATCTTGGAATCACTTTTTAGACCAAAATGCAAGCTTGGTTTGCTTCTGATGTATCCAAACATTGACAATCGCGGGACATAGCAGATTCTACCTCCTGACTCTGGTTTCTGGCCAAAAGCCCTTTCAAATTAACGGTTCGCTTTGTATTGATGCTACTTGCGCTACACTAAGCCACCACTAGATGGTAGTGAATGAGTTTTAACATCCATTTTTTGTGAATTGTGAATGCTGGATGATCATGTACTGTACTGTATTTCACTGTACAGTACGTGGTTAGAGAGAACATATTAATAAAATAATGAAAGCTGGTAGGTAGTACCTACCAGCTTTTTTATCATTATGTTACTGTACCTACTATACTAGGTATACTGTGTACACCTACCTGCTCCAGCATGTCTTTAGCAAGCTCTTCCCTCTCATCCATCTCCAGAATGGCTCTCCTGATCTCCTCATTGCTCATTTTTAACCTGCAAAAAGGGGACATTTTGCAACTGAGCAATAACATCACATCCATATATCACATGTGGGCGCAGCACTTACACAATGCATGCTCATACAATACAGTTCAATTTTTATCTACACTCAGCCAACGCCTGTTGGAATATTATCTATTCCAAGAGGCGACAGTTATATTAAAACCATATACACTTGAATGAGGTCGCTGTTCATATACTGTACTGTCGCAGGCATTATTACACCTACATTTCAATAAGGCCGAGGCGTCGATTGTTCTAATAACAAAGCTTGCCACATGATCCATGTGGCAAGCTTCCATATCGTCTCTGTCGGGGGGAAACCTCATATGTCCAAAACTGTTACTTTTCAGGATTCAAATAAAAAAAAAGAAATGTAGTAGATTAGTAGAAGTAGCAGATCTACAAGCTCACACAATGCGTCGCATCGCGACACATCGCGAGCTTGTAGAATGGATCGTCTATTTTCAAATGGCCAAAACGTATATAGAGTATATAGGCACGTTTTGTAGCCTAATAATAATCAAAGTAACTAGTAACTAAAGTGTTCAAATAAATGTAGTGGAGCAGTACTACAGTGGAGTGAAGTGTGAAGTGCTACAGTAGGTTTCCCTCAGAGATGTAGAGGAGTAGAAGTGAAAGTATTGGAAACTGTCCACGACCACAGTGAGTATCACCGTGATTAACATCGCCCCGTCGCCAGCAGCATGTCCGTCTGCATCTCGGGAGAGCCGTCCGAGTGTTCATCAATGCTAGGGTTCAATGCTTAACGCGCCGGGGGCCGTGATCGTGGACACTGTTGGCCTTGTGCAACGATGGCCTTTTATCGACTGCCTGCTGTCCCCGTTCGGGGCTCGGCTTGCGCCCTTGGGGCGTTTGCTATTGACAAGGAACCGGGTTCAGGGAACATCATGCTGGCATTCTGTCATGCACAAGAGGACAATGACAGGCTGTTTATTGATCAGGGGGGGGGGGGGGGGGGCAACGGTGTCAGGATTCTTAAGTCCTCCTATGGGGCTCGAGGGCTAGTGCCGTTTCTGTTAAGAGGGATGAATGGGGGAGCTAAATGGTCACCATATTGTGAGGAATGACAATAATTGATTGCCCTTAAGACATAGTGTGACTTGAATGTCTTTTGGGAAAAGGACCAAAGTTCTCATGTGTTAAAATGATATTATTGCACAGCTCTTTTATGATTTATGTCTAAAGAAAACCCAGCTGACCTGGGATGTATCCCTAGTACTACCTGGTCCTGACCTGGACAGTGTTTTAATGTCTGTTTTTTCTGGTTCTGCTCTTCCAAATGCAATACATGGGCTGGGATTTAATTATGCAAACAGATGTCCTCGCGAGTCCATTAAAAACACACTTTTCCTGCTTCAAGCTGAAGAAACATTTGCCTCACACTAGCCTCAAAATGAGTGTTCTCACCCTTGAAACACAGGCCTGTGGCCTTTTCGACCGCTCCGTCCATGCACTCTTCTTGCGCCCACAATTAAGTTAAGGGTCCACTTACTTCAAAGGAGTCCATGTTAAGGGAACCTTAACAACAGGTAATCCATTTAT
This sequence comes from Protomyctophum bolini, assembly GCF_963924005.1. NCBI lineage: Eukaryota > Metazoa > Chordata > Actinopteri > Myctophiformes > Myctophidae > Protomyctophum > Protomyctophum bolini. The sequence goes on from NC_137876.1 coordinate 23,659,703, forward strand.
TGGACTTAAAATACGTATGTAATTTAATTTGATAACAGGCCCTGGCTTGTTATGACGCTCCATAAATCTGAAATTGTGTGCATGTATACAGTACGTACTTTGAGAGCAGGATGACGCAGTTCTGCGCGCGTCGGCCATCGATGACCGACAGCTCCTTGACCTTCCGCGTGCTGACATACAGGTCGTCCATAGAGCCTGTCTCTTTCTGCACAGACAAAGAAACACAGACGGAAATGACGTTATCGTTTATAGTTTCACCAACGATAACATCACCTGCTAAAGGTGACTTATTATAATAACTGTGAATGCAATCCCTGCGTGGCAGCTCCTCAAATCTGACCAACACGGTCTTGTCAGGTTATTCACAAAGCGGCACGACTCATTCTAAGGCATAATTAAATGTAACCGTCTGGAAATGATGGCGCAGCACTGTTTAATAAATGTAACCAGGCATTCTTTGTGTGATTTACTTCATAATCAAGCGCAGGCCAACATGTTGTTGGCACTGTGGCCGTAATTATATTGAAGACTGGCCAATGTTGGCGCGAGGTCCATTTCTTCCGACCCGCCTTTTCAGCACCAATGGTCCTGCATCATTTCTGAGGCGCCATAATGCATTGTGTCCTGTTAAAAAGTCCCCAGAACCCAATTGTGGCAGACATAAAAGACAGTTCAGGAAAAGCCATGAAAAACAGAGCGTCAAAAGTCCATGTTGGTGCACACTGAAGCAGAAAATCTAAAGCAGGTTTAATTTTTTTTTCTTTTTTCTTTTGTGAGTCACTGCTGAGAATACAGCACACGCAGTCCTATAAACCTCTCAGAGAGAACAGGAAATGGCGTTCAAACTTTGGTTCAAGTCAGTCAGATATTTTCGTAAGCTTCACACAAATGTAGCATTAAAAATCCACAAGGGGAAAGAATACATGTTTGAAGAAAACTGGTTTGGGGTTGAAATGTTAAAAGCATTCTATTTATGGTCCGAATCCACTTCCTGCTTGCCAACATTTTGCGGTTCCAGAGAATGACGTATGTAAAACAGATGCGACTTTATAAAGAAAGTGTCTCTTTTTTTCTCCCTGCCCGCGCTGACCCATGGTGAGGTTGGCACAGGGTCAGTGTGGACCACTCCCATTTGGCAGGCGGGGCCAAATCCCTCTGCTGCGCTCGCGGCATATCCTTGCCAGGTTTTACGTTTATGTGAGCACGCTGCCAAACAGAACTGGAGGGCGGTGCGCAGAGCTTTTCCAATGATAATCGTTTATAATTGTTCTGAAGTGGTGGCGATCCAAAATGTGGCCTAAGAATGTTTTGTAGCGAAAGCCAGGGCAATACCGAAATGTACAGTATGCGGTCTTCTCTCGCACGGGTCACGGTGATTAGTCTATGACAGATGATATGAAGATTATTTTAATGATGGTAATCAACCCACTGACTTGAATGAAAATGGGTCATGTTCGGGGGGTTATTAGGCGAATAATGAAGATTAATGCTGTATTATTGTGATCGTGCTCGTAAAATCGAATGCTCATTCTCCTCTCATGTGTCTGTAGCATTCAGCTACAGAGAAGACCAGGTCTTGCATGGATATTCGTAGAATCTCGACAAGAGGCTCCCCAAGGAGATAAGCAAGACCCATGAATCTGTAACCTTGGACTTAATTTCTTCTAGGCGTCGCTTGATAAATATCCGATCAATTCAAACCGATACTACTTCTATTATTAAGTTCCTGTATAGGCAGAAATGTATAAATACTTTGGTTCTTTAACATAACATAGTAGAAGTAGAAATAAAAGCTATTTAGAGGCCAGCAGCTACGGCAACATTAACCAGTGTAGCACCATTCAGGTTACAAGATTCTGTAGACTTAGATAGCATTTGATACAGACTTATAGCATGTTATGTAGACAGCATAAGTGCATTGTATGTAGTCATAGCACGTCATAGTACATATGTATAGCATAGTAGTATAGATGTATAGCTTATATGTATAGTTTCATTCTAGATATTCCACTGTTACTTTCTTAGCTTACGCATGTTTCATGATAAATGTTTTTATGTGATGTATTCCCATGCTTTTTTGTTCTTGCTTAATGTAAGTCGCTCTGGATTAAGAGCGTCTGCTAAATGCCGAAATTGTAAACTGTAAATTGTAAGTGATTCTCCTCGGTTGGCCACCTGGTTGCAGAAGAGAAAGTTCATAGAATAACAGAAGTAAGTCACCGTGTGGAAGGGAAGCTGAAACCCCCTTGACTCACCTTGAAGGACGTGTTAGTGAGAAGCTCCTGCCCGGGCAGTCGGAGGAGGGTGCAGATACCAAAAACAAAAATTGAAAACACGTGCAAAGTTTAACACTTCAAGCAGGCAAGAGATGTATAAGAAGTATAGGACGCAAAGAAGTATATAAAACGACACACTACAAGGAGACGTTTGCCTCCGCCAGATAAAGAGTGATATATCTACGACTGAGGGAATCAAGGGCTCATGAAATTCACTGGTGGACAGAAAAGCTCTGCGCTCCAGATCTACATCTGACTTGAAATGGAAAATAAAGAAATAACAATGTTTTTAATTCTATGAAGGGTCAGTATAAATAGTGCTTTTAAAAGCACTTATGGCCATATATATATCCTTTTGAAAATGGGCCAGAAGGCCGTCAGACTTGCCAAATGGAACAGTACATTCATACAGAACTATAGCTAAACGCTGGCTGACGCCTGCAAATAAATATCACAGATGAATCACTGTCAGAACCAACCTCAAGTGACCGATTCATCTACAGCACATTAAAACATCAAAGTTTTCGGAATTATTAACATTCTGTATTATTTAGCCGTCAAAAGGCTTCTTTTCAGCCCATGAAATGCAACGATGGAAGTGTCCAATGTCCATCAATGACTTCTACAGGCGATACCCATTTCCCTCCAAATAACACCTTTATAAGACATTTAAAACCATTATAATAAGAAGCCATTTGTGTATCAAGTAATCTATAATGTCTTTGGGTTAATTAATAGTATATGCTCTTAATAGTATGCCATGGCTCAAATTAACGTCACATTATATATGCCATACAATTAGTCTAAACTTGCTACAGTAGCCTACAGTAGCTTCCTTCGGTATAATGCACATGTGGACACAGATACTAATAACAAAAACATTGAATCGGTCAGAACAGGTTCAACCAACTGCCCCCCCAACCCCCCCTTCCAGCATGCTAACCCGGAAATCCATTTCCTGTACGAGTGATTCCTTGTGACCCACGATGTTTGACTGGTTCCTTTGTGTGTTGCCCTAACCCATGAGCCCTTGAAGACCCTTTAAGACCTGGCTAGCAGCACCCCGCCACCAACAAACGCTCTGAAGATACTACAGGGCAACGCTTGAGCTCAATACAGCCATTCAGGACCCAACAGCTGCTAATGTTAGCCTGGAGCCAAGGGCCCGTGGCTCTTTCAGTGAGCGTCCTCGTCGACCACACAACCCATAACGCGTGCGTGCGTGCGCACGCACACACACACACACACACACACACACACACACACACACACACACACACAAACACGTGTGCACGAACACACACACACACACACACACACACACTTTGACATCAAGGCTCAATTCAAGATACATAAAACCGTTACTCAGTCTGTATCTTTGAGACACACACACACACACACACACACACACACACACACACACACACACACACACACACACACACAGAGCTAATGAGCCAAGCCAAACCTGTTGTCTCTGGTAGGCCGAGAACATCTTCTCGATGTCCTTCAGGTCTAGTATCTTGAAGGCCTTCAGGTCATCGATGTCGTGCCAGATGGTGCCAGTGATCTTGTTCTGGACCAGAGGGAACGTCAGGGTCAGTTAAAGTTGAGATTAACAACTGAATAAACAGGGACGAATAAGGCTGGTTCTGCCAAGCAGCGTGTTAATGCCGATTTTTACAGATTAGAAACATAATTTGTGCCGGCGGCTGTTATGCAATTACATTAGCAGACCGTCTGCCGCGTCGTCTACCATCTGACCATCATCGTTTACATCAGTGGTTTTCAACCCTTTTCATATCAAGGCCCATTATTTATTTGGCATTTGAGCCACGGACCACCATTTGATGACATTTAGCCTCTCATGTTGGTACTATAGGAGAGATAACAGGCAAACATTGATCAAAATAACAAATTCTTCTACATTCTGTAATTGTGTAGACGTCTTGTAAATTAACTAAGTAATGCCGATGTTTAAAAACAATGTAACTCTTGAGAGCAGATCTACAAGCTCGCAGCGCGACTACAGTATAACATAGCGGTGAAAGTGGTTCAAAGCTAAGGGGACACATGACGCGTTCCAGGTCTAAATGGTTTTTAAGTGGTTACTGTGTGATAATAATCATTGTGTTCCCTCACCTCCCCTAGCTTGGCCCAGTTGAAGGACTTGAGCGGGTGCGAGGGCTGAGGGATGGGCTTGTGGCGCAGCAGGGTGTTGGCACCGCCGAACGAGGGCGGCGGCATCATCGGAGGGGGCGGCGCTCCGAAGATGGGCGGGGCCCCGGGGGGAGGGGGCGGGCCTCCGGGCGGGGGAGGCGGCGGAGGCGGGGGCGGGCAGCAGCTGGCGGGCAGGGGAGGAGGGGGCGGAGGGAAGCCGCAGGTCATGGGGGGAGGGGGCAGCGCCATGGGCCCCCCGGGGGGTGGGGGCGGAGGGGGGAAAGAGCCGTTGCCACCCTGTTGGAAGGAGAAAGGAGATTATGTTAGATTAGAAGTAGTCTCCACTTCCGCTATACTGTATATTTGAGTCATGATAGAGGTTCCGTTGCTCCAGACTGTATGACGGAAGCATTTGAACATTGCGAGAGGCAACAGTCTGGCAACGCGAGACTATGTTAGAAGGGTCAAGGGACGCCCTCTTTCTTTGGTGTTTCGCCCAGAGGTGGGCGTGGTTATATACCTATCCGTAAACCTAATCCTAACGTTAACCCTAACCTGACTAAACTATGCTTAAACCTAACCGTAACCCGAAACTTAACCTGACCAAAACTATGCCCTTACCTTCACAAAAACTATATCCGAACCCAACTACAAAACCACGCCCATCCTCGGGGCGAAAAAGAGTATGTTAGAATGGATTTGGAATATCACTGCCTGTTCAAAATGAGCATCCTGCCCTCACTTTTTTAGAGGATGTCCTCAGTCGTAACCATCAGGAAATAGCCAATCTGCAAGCTCACAACGCGTCGTGAGCTTGTAGATCAGCCATTTCCACTATTAATGTTTTTTTATTTTATTATAAAGTTATTTAATGTCAGTCATTTCTTGTATATTTAGGTTATTTTGTGAAACTTTGTATTCATACGTTCCACTGTTTGGCGACAAAAGCACCTAATTATTTGAGTGATATTTTAATCGTCATGTAAAAATTGTCAGAATCGTTGACAGCCCTACTAACCAACCGTAACATCTTGACAAAGTAACAATGGGCAGTACAAAAGGAACACTGCTGCTCACGGCTATGTCGCTGATGCGCGAGGACAGGTCCAGGACTTGCTCTCGGGCCGAGCGGAGCTCCACTCCCTCGCGCTGTAGCTTGTCCTTCATCTTGTTCAGGGTCTTCATCATGTCGTCCTTCTCCGTGGTCTTGGTTTCGCACTCGCGCTCCTTTCTCTCCAGCTTGGCTAGCAGCTCCGCGTGGTCTGGTGAGGGAACAGAGAGACGACAGGCTTTAGTGGCCCACCCCCGAGATAGTCATATTATTTGAACTAGTGGTGACACCCAGTTCAAATTTTGCAGTAAATACAGCGAGATCGATCAACAGCGCTGATTTGTGGTGAGACAGAGACATTTCCAAACGTAAGAAGACTACCGAGCAGCGACGGCTACAGAAATGTGTGACAGGGGGGGACTATGGGGCTGGCTATTTAGAGCGGGGGCTAATGCAGTTTGGTTTACTGGGGGAGGGGGGGGGGGCTTAGGGGGGGTAAGCGTCTACCAGAGGGGGCACAATCCCCCCCCCCCCCCCCAGAGCTGTCCCTGCTCACGAGATACATAAAATGTGCTCAAGTGGCCTCCGAAAGAAAACGCTTGAAAACATGCCACATTTCCTCATTCTGCCTGCAATGTGTCAAACAGTTACTTACCTTTTCTGAACTTCTCTGCCTGGTCTCGCCACTGCTTCACCTCATTCTCATTGACCAGCCTATGGGGAAAGACAATGGTAAAATACGCACACCTCATTATCATTGACCAGCCTATAGGGGGAAAGACTGCGGTAAGATACACACAGGAAATCAGACATGATACACGACCAGTCCATCTTGTCTAATTCGCAGGTAAAGGTCAACCCGTCATCCCATCTCAGCCAAAGCCAGGAAATTGTGTGGAAATGGCAATGCATTATATGGGTTTGGAAAGATTCCTCATTGGCAATCATGGGCTGCATCTGCCCGTTTCATTTTATATTTATTTTTGTAACCCATTTTTTTTTCCACCCAGTGTCAATTGTCTATAATGTAATGGGCTTTAGGCTCTACAGTCCCTCTACAATACCTACCCTAGGGAACATGGGGAGAACATGCTAACTCCACACAGAAAGGCCCTTTTGGTTGCCCGTTTCCCATCTTGTGAATAGGATTCCGCTTCGCTGCCAGACTGCGGCTGACTGGGATGAGATGCGTTTTGACTGAGGCACGCTGCTACACACTGCGTCGCACATTTTTAATGCCAACATAAATGCTGCAAGGTGGTAATCAACTAAACTCAGGGTTATGATTGCTGGAGCACTCACTTCAGCTGCGATTCTCGGCGTTAACACTTGTTTACACTGGAGAGTTATGGATGTGAATGAATATTGATGTTTAAGTAGCTTGGCGAAGCTGAGCAGGGGCAGCGATGATAAAGCGGCTGGTTTATCATCAGCGCGGCGAGAAAATGAATGGCGTTTCGTTAAAATGAACGGCGAGTGAAACGACGATGGGGTGTTAGGCGGCGCTCTACGAAAGATGGAATGAGAGAGGAACGGAAATCGGAGGAGATCAACCTGGAGCCTCGTCGGCGGCCATGGCTGGAGGTGGAAGAGCACACAGAGTGAGAGACATGAGGAGAATACGGTACGTCCACACGGTCAATAAATACACATGGAGGGACAGACGGACAAGAGAGAGCAGTGGGGGAAAGTAACTATATACGCACATTTACTCAAGTACAATCTTGAGGCAATTTTGCTTGCCTTGAGTATGTGCATTTTTCAATACTTTAAAATAGAGAATTTCGACATTGCGGTATTTGGCATTTTTACTGTAACCCATTTTGGCCTGACCTTGACATTTAAAAAAATTCTTCTAATTTTTCTGAAATAAGTATTTTTACGATTTTTCAAAAATAGCAGACCTAGCACGCTATGAGCTTGTAGATCTGCTATTTTTCAATAGCTAAATTATGTTTAAAATGTTTGAAACACCAAAAAGGGGGGTCCCTCCCAAAATGGGTTAAAGCTGCACTACGTATAACTTTCCGCTTCTATCCCGGATTTGAACATTCTTTTACCTTTGAGCTAATAGAACCTGGCTGCATGCTCAGGTGATAAATTAAATCTTGGCCCAAAAGGCAAAATGTGTCAGATCCTTTTGGCAAGATCTACAGGTCTCATTGGAAGAGGAGACAAAATAAAACCGAAAATTACATTTTATTCATAAAGAAAAAGTTACATACAGTAGTGCCGCTTAAAGTAAAACCGCTGATCGTAGTATAGCCTACTTGTTCCACCATTGCATGAGACAGAGAGGGAAACACACAGTATGGCAGAGGGACCCGGATGTCAGATATAACCGACAGCCATGATAAAGTAACCACAGACTGCTTAATGACTCATGCCTGAACGCTCGCAGTCAGCTCTCAAGAGGCAATTAAAGAGCTAATTAATCAGTCTGAGAACCTTTTTTTTTTTTTGCTCGTGTTCTTCGGTTAATAGGAGCGAGTTGATTACAAAGGCAATCCTACTTTAATTACAGGTCAAGCAACACTTCGTCCCAAACTGATTCTTTGCAGGATTCAAATTCAAAAATGGCAAAAATAGCAGATCGACAATCTCGAAACTCGGCTCTTCGCGCCACGTTTCGAGCTTGTGGCTCTGCTACTTTTAATGCTTGTGTGTGATGCTGTAGTATGTTCAAGTAGCCACTATAGCCAGGCCATACATTTATGAAAAAACACAAAAATATGGAGATAAGAGGTTTCTGCCCGACAGCAATGACTTGATTGGGAGGGGAGAACAATCAGTTTATTGTCGAGTACTCGATGCATGTACGCAACTGTGGAAAAAATAAAACTCTCTTAAAGAGAGGAGTGTTAATTCCAGGTCAGTCGACTGAGCGAGTGGTCAGAGCCGTCGCCGCGCCGACCTCAGATGATTAACGACTCCGTCCCGCATTTGTTTTAACAGCGTCTCTGCCCGAGCCCGCCGCGGCACGAGACAAACATTTTACCCCGCGTGAGCCCTGCTCCCAACCTTACAGCGAGGGCGCGCCGCCAAAAACGCGAGGAAATCTCAGTTTATGGGTCTCTTTTTCCAGGCGCAATTTACTATAAGAGGGTTTATGGAAACGCAACAAGCCCTTTGGCATTAACGTAAAGAGAGGGGATCGGTTTCGACTGCCGTAATGGATCTGCAAACGATGGTAATGGACGCTGGTCTTGGATGTCACGTCCAAAAGCGTGCGCTCTCCCGTTTGCTACTGGAAAGAATTACGCTAAAGTGTGCTGATTACACAAACAATGGTGGCTGAATAGTGTGTGTGGGGGAAGGGGGGGGGGGGGGGGGGGGGGGCTGGCTGTCGTGCCGAGGTTTTGCCCACTGCTATGCTTTATGGTGCTTTCACCGGCGAGACTAAACACATTAATCACTGCAGCTGAAGCTTGGTTTAGGAATGACACAACTGTGGAGAATAACACAGGAGAAAGATGGTGAAAGTGAGGGGGCGAGAGAAAAGAATGACAGCAGAGAGGCAGAAAGAGAAACTGAGGAAAACTGGTACACTTTTGACTCAGTTTACACAAACAGTGGAAGAGAGAGAGAGAGAGAGAGAGAGAGAGAGAGAGAGAGAAGGTCATTGAAGGCAGTGGGAGAATGAGGAATTCGTGGAGAAAGCTCTGAATACCATCTTTTAACACTGCTCATAGCGCACCAAAAACTGTGACAGTGGAACGCTGGATAGTCCAAATCTTCCTGTGAGATTCATTGAAACCCAGATGGGCCCCAGAAAACAAACAAATACACGGACCATGTGAAAACGAATCTCTCTAGTCAAATTTTACCAGCACCGGAGGAAAAAGGTTTTCTTGCTCCATGAAATAAATATATTTCTCAATGTCTTCCTCCTCCTGTGTCAAACCAAATGACCGCTTCAGTGCACCTGATCATGGCTGACTTGGCCATCGCACTCGGCTATAACGCGATTAGAGCGATTTCCTTTTGATCTCCACCTTCCACTTTCATGCCGATTCACCCACAGCGCGCAGCTTCCTCCAATTCGGCCCACGATACCCTGCTGCCCCCCCCCCCCCCCCCACACACACACCCACCCTCCCAACGCTGTCCAATCACGTTCAGCAGTCAAAAGGCAGAGAGCAAAAAGAGCTGGACTCCAGTCCTACAGTCGGAGCTGGAATGTTTAAGAGGGTGTTATCGCATAGGTGGCGACGGTTACCTTTTGCTGTGGCCTCAAATCACGCAGACGCAAGAAGTGTATGTTGTTGACATCCGGCCTCGCCTTTGATCTCGGTGAAAAGTGATGCCAAGAGGACGCTGCCTGCTGAATTACAAGTCTATTCACGGCTACCGAGGGGCAAGCAGGGGGATATTTTTAAGAGAGCATGTGGGGAGGTGGAAGCAGGAGTGCCGACTAGGATAATTTACCAGGTCATCGCCACAAACCCTTTCATGATGACCCGAGAGGAACCTCGTGTGGTCCTACCTAGATGACCGCCTCGCATGCCAAGACACTTCTTACGCCAACATTAAGACGTTCATGCGCAATTTATCCGTGCCGATCGGCTAAAAAGGGCAGACCGCTCCAATGCAACTAGCCGCGACTGCCATTATTGGGGGACAATGGTTGCTATGTTGTAGCAAGTAGTCGCATGCTGCTGGTTTCGTTGCATGGGAGTCCCGACTAGTTGCATCGGCGTGGACGCGGCCTTTAGGAAGAGGCCTCGGGGTTACGCTTACATGGACGCGGCCTTTAGGAAGAGGCCTCGGGGTTACGCTTACATGCGAATGATGTTCTTGACGCTGAAGTTGTCCAGGGGGGCCACGTCGGGGTCCTCGCCCTTGTCGTCCTGCAGGACAATCTGCTGGAGGATCCGGTCCAGCAGCTGCCAGTGCTGCAGGCTGCCCCCGCCGCGCTTATCTGGGCCACGGAGACAAGGAGAGAAACACCATGAGTGAAGACAAGACATCCTGCATGGATTAAAGTTCTCAGTCGCCACGGCCCGATTTCGGTCATTTGGGTTCCACAGAGGCATGTTGAAAGCATGTTGTGCAGCGAAAGTACTTTCGGTTAATTTACGATTAGAGCATTTAAAGTGGAAAGACTATTATGTTTCCGAGGCGTCTTCCATAAAACCTTAAATGGTCTCAGATATTTCAAATAAAAGCAAATGTTAAAGCCGGCGCCGTGATTTCTTCACTTGGTTGGCAGTATGTAGAACAGCAGAAACCGTATTACTAGAGCGTCATAACTGTACATACTGGGTACGCACATTAGGACACAATAACTTCCATCGTGAGATTTTATTTCGCTTTAACGCATGCATCTTGCATGTTACAGCACTGTATATGTCTGCAGAAAACACACTGAGCAAATGTGTGCCCACGCGGCTGAAGGCAGCCTGTAATAAATGCTCAACTGCCGACAGACTAATAAAACTCCAGGCACTCGTGATTGAGCCCAATCATAAAGCCATGGATCTTATTGCGGTTAAGTCGCAGTTACTGTATTACCGTCAAGCCGCATATATTTTTCACGTGCAGGTTATTACGTCTCTTTGATGTAGTATATTGCGTTACATCATAAATAAGATCTGTACATTTATACGATACAAGGCAAGACTTTGACAACCGACCAGTCGGGTATTAAATGGTCGTCGGCCTTTAGAGGCCATCGTAGCCATTCATCTGTGGCCTTTTGAGGGAATGCAGAGTTCTACCAAACATTCGGTAGACTCTGCATTCCCTGCATTTGCCTTGCAAACTATACCGAGGTTAAATGTGGTAACTGGGCTACTCACAGGGCATCTGTAGGCAGTGCTGGAGGATGGAGAGGAGGTATGGATAGGCGTCCGTGTGGTTCAGCTTCTTCTTGACCAGCTCAAACATGGCACCAGCACTCTTGGTGTCCACGTGGGACTGTTGAAAGATAGCCCTCGTTACTTTTTACGCACAAAAGTATCAAAAATAGCAGATTTACAAGCTTGAAATGTTGAGCTTGTCAATCTGCCTTCTTCTTTTTTTCAGGCTCATTAGTATATTCATTTAATTAGTAGCCACTGATGACAACAAAACAAATATCCGTCTACGACTCTACGACGGAAACGGTGGGTGGAGTGACCCCGCTTACCGTATCGAACCGCTTGGCCAGTTCGGAGTCATCTTCATTCCGCACCATCTCAAAGAAGTCCAAATGTCTACAGAGAGAAGTGATTTTGTGGTCAGATCGGGTTTGAGAACCAGTGTTGGACAGTACAGTTGAACAGTACAGTGGTCTGGGCACCAGCCGCCACCACTCACCTGTCCAGGGTGGCGTTCTCGTGCTCCCTCAGCTTATCGATCACCGGCTGGATGCCCAACATCAGGAACTCATACCTTAGATGGAGCCGGAACTCCAGATTGTCCTTGGAAACGACATGACGGACAATAGAGAGATTGAAGTCCAATCGCACTAGGACTGCATTTCCCCCCGTAGCTTATGCGCAGCACACATTAATCAGCAATACTTTCACAGTATATCACTACAGTGTGTGTTCACTAAATTACATGGGAAAAGGTCGTTTTAGGGTTGCGTCGTAGCGGTAACTTCAGATATTTCTTCACAATGTTCTAACGTTTAATTTATGCTGTACGTCGTATGACTGTGATGCGTTGAAAATAGTCGACCTACAAGCTCACAATGGGTCGCATCCATGAAGCAACGTGAACTTGTAGTTCAGCAATTTTCGCCACCGTCGAAAGAAACGATTCAGTCTCGGGAAACCCCAGTCTGTCCTGGGCTTTAAAGGCCCTGTGGCGTTTTGGGCCTCACCTCCCCAGCGCCAGCATTGAGCACGGCATTGATGAAGGACATGATGGCAGTCTTCAGGTTGACTTCATCTCTGTAGCGGCCTGTACTCCTGTCCAGCTCATTCAGCAGCGTCTAGGTAGGAAGAAGAGACGGACAGTTGGCAACTTTGACTGTTTGGATGCAACAGTTATCCGTAAAAGGGGTAGTCTGCGTGGACTAGGAATATGCTACTGAACAATAAAAGCGGTAAGCGTTGATTTAAAACCGTGAAGTCTTTGTCAATGTCCTAACACGCCGCAATGTTAAAATAATTGTGTGCTACACACATCGTTAATTAAGCCAATGTCTCTCACGCCTCTCGCCGCCCCGTCTCCCACTAACCTTAGCCACATTTTCGCGCCTTGAGCATAACACAAACCAATGTTAAAAGGCCCATAAGTTCTGAATCACTCAGTGCCTGTGTTGTTAGCTTAGCTTGAAGTGGCATGATTTACTGCACACCCTTGGGGACTTGTGAGACTTAGCTTGTTGACACAGTCCTGGCTAGCTGTTTAAGCCCCCCTCCCCCCCGCCCCCCCCCACACACATATTCACACACATATTCACACACTCCACCCTGCGTGCTCCATAACTCTGCACGTCCCCATGTACCTTTAATATCGCCCATCTGTTGACTTAACCTCATCTCTGTGAGTTTAAGTATGAGCATTTCAGCGAGGCCTCTCCTATGCTTATCAAAATGGGCCCAGAGCGTGATTTATCCTTTCTTTGCTCTGGAGCGTCACCCTCAAATACCATGTGTGCCCTTTCCCCTGAACTCTGTGTGCCTGCTGAGAACAGCAGTGACACCCTGGAACGGAAGGTCCTCGGTTCTCATAAAAAAATACAAACAGCTCTATTAGGAGGAACGACGTGTGGCTCCGAGTGTAAAGACGGACGATCCATCACGAGAGATAAGTTACACTGTAATTTTACTGTAATTGCGTAGTGGCAAAATATTAGATTCATAATATTACAAAAATAGCAGATCCACAAGCTCACAACGGGTCTTCGATGCGTTTTCGGCAAAGAGGTTTGGTGTACAGGGAAAAAAAGGGCAGACCAAGTATCAAGACAAAGGTCAAGTACACAAATAATTGAGGGTCGTTTAAGTCGTTGAATGTCTTGAAAATACATTTAACATGAATCCAAATATGCAGTGGGGGTCCCCTAGGGGACCGTGATGGAGTTCCAGGGGGTCCACAGCTAAATGATAGTCAGAAACCAAATGGACCCTTTACGGGTCTGTAACTCAGAGAGTGTACAAATGGAACCTAACGGGTCCATTTGGTTCCATTTGTACACTCTCAAGAGTTAAATTAACATTGATTTTTACAATATAAATTGAGGGCCCAGAGATAGAAATGTCATTACAGGTTGTTCCATAGCCTAATGCATGTCAAACTGGGGGATCCTTGAAATTAAACAGGTTGAGAATCACCGCTAGAGCCGTGAAAATCTTCTCTTATGGGGGTCCCTGGCATATCTTTTCAAATGGGGGCTAATTAGTGTCAATTTGGGGGTCCTTGGCACGAAAAAGTTTGGGAACCACTGCTCTACACAGTATAAAAACCCTAAGCGTGAAGTTTACCAATAACAGCAAAGGGAACGCCCCCCCCCCCCCCCCCTGAGAACCCCACCCGGCTCTGAACTCCATAGCTTCTCCTCACCTGGAAACGAGTCCTTTCGGCGGCGTACTTCTGGTAGTGCGCCATGGCCTGCAGCACCTTCTTGTGGCCGTCGGGCACCAGGCACACGGCGCCCAGGATCTCCAGCACGGCCACCTTGGTCTTGACGTTCTCCGTGCGCAGGCTCTGGGAGATGGTGTTGATGCTCTGCGGGTGGGCCAGCACGTGGGCGCGCCCCGCCGAGTTGTTCATCAGGGCCTTGATGCAGCCGATGACCGACGTGTGCACGCGGCTCTCCGACGTCTCGTAGTCCATGCTGCGCAGGAAGTTGAGCAGGCAGGTGAGGCCGTCCAGCTCGATGAAGCGCGTCACAAACCTATTAGGGAAGGTGTAAAAAAGGAAATACGCATACACATGAATACTTGTTTTTGTGTTTTTTTTTTACAATAGACGACGCTCTTCGCTGACCTATGAGTCACCGTTTGACTCTCTGTGACGCAGAGATACAGGAGATCACGTGATCGCTTCCCGTTTGTTTCTCCTGTATAGCTCGTCTCCTTTCTTCCCCTCTCCATTTTGACTCAGACTATCTATTGAACGGATAGACAATTATTATTTTATCATTTTTTTGCTGAAACACAGGGAAAGGCTCTGTGTTTATCAACTATTTATTTATTTATCTGGCAGTGAATGAGTTCGCCAACTGCCGCCATGCCGACCACTGCAGTCATTGAGACCGGATGTTTAGGCCACATGAGCAAAACATTGTTAAAAATAAGACTGAGAATGTAGTAAAAACAATAAAATCAAGTTCCAGGCAGCACAATTAATTCAATCCATGATTCCATCAAACTGATCAGCGATGTGTTCTTGGTGGACCCTATAGCATTGCATGTCTTTATGGTCAAATACCATGCAGATTCAGCTCAAACAAGGGGTTCAATTCATTCAGAACCGCTCTCAAAGAGCAACTACGGACGTCTGCAATTCAAAACTGTATATAATAAAATAAAGTCTACGTCCCCCCTCACATTGAATGTGTTTTTCCCTTTTTTATTTTCTTTATATGATGATGTGTGTGTATTTGTACGTCTCTAAATGTTCTGATGAATTGAAAATGGTGGAGTGGACCCTGTTGTAAACAAGTGCTTTCGAAATGTACGCATTCTTCAATCAATCAAGTCAAGCAACAATGCATCAAGCAGCCATGATGTGCCGTCTCACAATGTCTTCCAATAACCTCCTTTGTCACTTTCTCGATGGCAAACTTAGTGTATTCAGCTAATTACCATGGCAAGTAATTAAGCCCTCCAGCAGAGAACAGAGCTGATCGAAAGGCGGTCAAAGGACACAGTTGGGTATTGACACCCGGGTTGGCACAACCTATGACTAGGAAAATGAGCCTCCCACCCATGAAGATTCTTGATAGGGCTCATGAATTATTTCAAACAATGTTGAGCTTGTAAGACAGAAACAGAGGAGGAGGAAAGAGAGAGAGAGAGAGAGAGAGAGAGAGGGAGAGTGAGGAAAGTGCAAAGACAGAGGAAGAAAAAAGACAAAGACAAAAATAAGTGAGATTTACTGCTGTTTGCCTTTAACAGATTTTGAACATTGTTGTTGACACAGCCAGAAGAGCACGGTCCAAGTTCCATCCCCTTTCAGCCGCACTCACTTGGCTCACTTCGAGAGGCGTTGAAAAACAAACAAACAGCTTGCCTTGAAAAATATGTAGAGTACGTAATATCCTATACATCTCCATCCAGGGCTTCTTCCCTTTGCTTGTACACCATCGGTCACAGATATTCAGAATACAGTCATGGAGGTATATGCACGTACGGTGGGACACACACACACACAACCTGGCATGACCCCTGAGTCTCCCAAAGAATGAACGCACGCACGGCGGTCAGCCTTCATTGGCAGATCAAAATGCGCGCGTGCAGAGAAATCTCTCATGAAGTGCTCCTTGGGTTTAAACCACTTTCAAACCTGGCACCCCAGCCTATTGTGGGGCCTGTAGGCATTAGGTGAAGATTTTCAAAAAAGAATGCTACAATGGTTTACAAAGATTTTCAAGAATCTGTGAATAGGTTCACGTGGTCAACCTCAGACACTATTCCATTGTTTGCCGCACTAATGAGTGAGGTCTCCAACTCATCATTAAAACCACTTAAACCCCATAATGGTCGACCGGAGTCCCTCAGGGCTCTATACTAGTGTATTTTCAGTTTTCTGTCATTGTGCTCACAAGGAGCTTGTCGATCTGCTATGTTCTGTGAAACCCTTCCCCACAATGAGGATGCTGCTTCAGAATCCAACCAGCAAAAGAAAGAATACATCTGCACACCATTTTGAAAGATCCCTAAAAAACTAAATTTGACCAAGGCGGACAAAAAAAACACACAACATTTCGGCCACAGGTCCGTTTTTTTGTCCATCTTGGTAAAATAAAGTTGTTGGGGAGCTTCCGAAACGGTGTGCAGACGTATTCTTTCTGTTGCAGTTTGTTCTTTTTGTTCGAGCACCCGTTGAATTGGCCTGGGATGTGCGTGCACCTCCTGACCACCTCCTGAGACGTGACTCGACTCCGCAAGTCACACCGCATCCAAGTGTCACAGACAATCGTTTGGCTCGAGGAGAAGAACCGTCATCGATGGGATAATCAATCGGCCGTTCATTCTTTCCCCAGACTCGTGACTCGCCGCAGAGAGAGAGAGAGACGCTTCATTTTGGAAGAGGAATTAAAAAGCGGAGCCGAGTTAATGATTAATGCATGCAGAACGTGGGGAGATGGGCCAGTTGATCTTGGAATATGGCTTCAAAACAGGCGGACCAGATTCAAGGCTTCGTTTCGCTGCCATGGATGTCATGCTCCGCTGGTTTGCTGACAGCTCGGTTGAAACACACGTTCACCGTGCAGAACACACACACACACACACACAGCCCTGTGTCCACACATACTTGTCTTGCACGAGCACACATTATGGGGTTTTGACGCATGTATATGCAAATAATATACATATTGGCAGGGCATAGCTGCTCAAAGGATAATCCCCACAATATTGTAAACCAAAACCATCCAACATGTAAGCTGCCATCCAACTCTACTCCTGTTCCACTATTTCACTCCTCATATACCTTTGTCATCACTTATTCTTTCCTCCGGTGGGTGCGTGAGTTGGACCCTCTCTGCTACCAGAGCTTGTAGATCTGCTACTTCTGCTATATACTTTTGGACATGATGAGGTTTCCACCCGACAAAGACGATATACTGGAAATGACTCAAGTCACTGCTTGAGGCCCTTTTAAGAGCTAAACCCGTTCAAAGCCGCAATCCTGAACTTTAGTTTTGATGAACAAAACAGATAATTTTAGAGGGGAAGAAGAGTATGTTAATACAATATAACTATAGTACATCTGCAGTGGTCATTAGACCCTGGTGTCAGGCAGGATGCCTACTGGTTGACAAGTACTACTGCCCAAAACTCATGGTAAATGGTAAATGGTGCATTTATATAGCTAGATTGTGCATTACATTCACACACACATTCATACACTGATTGTGGCAGAAGCCATGCAAGGTACCAAACAGCAAATCGGGAGCAATTTGGGGTTCAGTGTCTTGCCCAAGGACACTTCGACATGTAGACAGGAGGAGCCGAGATTCGAACCGCCGACCCACGGGTCATTGGACGACCTGCTCTACCTCTTGAGCCACGGTCACCCTCATAGTCTCTTCTCTCCCTCTCGCTCGTTTCCACTAACATTCACACTCAGCCGAGTGGCGTGCAGCCATTTTGTTTTTGGAACGGCCGCCGCATACTTTTAAAACCCCCGCGGGGGCTGCGTTCAAGACGGCCGAGAGCCTCAGACGACTGCTGCATACGGTATGAGTGCAGGCGGTGCTGAACAATGCTGAGGGCCTAGCCAACCTCCCCTTTAAAAGGGGAAGGGGGGGGGGGAGAAAAGAAAGATGTGAATGCAGTATGCACACACACACACACACACATGCACAGACACACACACACACACACACACACGAGAGAGGAGTGCGACAGAGAATGGGATGAGACTAAACAATAACGACAGAGAAGTGAAAATGACACTGCAGCGTGTGATGTTGATTCCGGGCCAAGGGCCGTCAAAGGAAACTGGAAACGACTGGAGGAGGTATGCGGATGAGTTCAAACCAGTGTGGATTTTGACAGCAAATGTTGATTTTAGTTTTAGTCATAGTCTTTTGAATAGTTTACATTTACATTCACATTCTAGTCACCTGGAATAGTTTTGTGTTGGTCTAGTTTCAGTCGATTCAATCTACAGTCGATTTAGTCGACTAAAATGTATTTTGGCGGGCCTTGATGCCGTCATAATGGCTGATTTTACACTGGCAGAAAATAGCAGATCTACAAGCTCACAACGCATCGCAATCTTTTGTGTAAAATGACTTGTGTCTTTTACCGATACTGGATCCCTTGTCCACTAGTCCCATTTTTGCGACGAATTGTGAGCTTGTAGATCTGCTATAAAATTACCGAAATGTATATAGGGTTGAAGTGGTTACTGTATGTTTTCTAATCAATATTAAAATCTTCAAAGAAACTAGCAACAAAATATTTCAAATAAATGTAGTGGAGTAAAAGTACAACATTTGCCTGGAGTAGAAGTAAAGGTATAGGGAAATGCTCCAAGTAAAGTACTTAAATACCTCACAATTATTGTACTTAAGTGCAGTACTCAAGTAAATGTACTTAGTTACTTTACACCAATGCTTCCAGCTGCCATTGGCAGTCTTATGACACGTCAAAATGGAAAGGATCTGTTGTCTTTGAAAAGCCTGTTCCAATCGGGCCGGTCTCTCTCAAGGTCTACTTACACGTTTGACCCATTCAAACATGTCAAGCTTTTCTTGAACTCCGGATGACCTTGGTCCGCACCTCAAAGCTTAACCACACAAGTGGATGTGGGCATAATGCACGCACACGCACACACGCACACACACACACACACACACACACACACACACACACACACACACACACACACAAAAAATCAGCCATAATCCAAACCCCAAAGGCTAAATCTAACCTAAAATATATACAGTATATACCATGAAACAACCCATTTCTCTTGTGACGAACAGGACAAGTGTCCGACTCCTCATTATGTGGGGACATTTGGCACACACACACACACACACACACACACACACACACACAGTCACACACACACACACACAGTCACACACACACAGGTTCAAGGGTCCAGGGGGGGGGGGGCAGCCTAAACACTAAAACCCCAGCATCCGCATACACCCCAGTATTGTGGAGAGCGCTTTCTGCGATGCGTTGCAAACTTGTCCATCGGCTATTTTCAGCGAAAGCTTTTCCCAGAAAATGCACTAACACAGTCAGAGCCCAGAGGGACTTAAGGGTTTAAGTGGTTAATGCCGTTTAAAACGGAGGTGTCGGCGGTGCTTGGATGAGTCATGCGATACGGCCACAGTGCAGCTCTCACTCCAATAAATCCTCCGTGATGTGAGACCATGCTGTAATTCTGCAGCTTATGAACAACGGCATGTACAAAAGGCTACGCGTGCACGCACGCGCGCGCACACACACACACACACACACACACACACACACACACACACACACACACACCACAATCTCACCCATGGCCACGTTGCACATGATGTACCCCATCTGTAGTGTATAAAATATATCATTCCACAAAGCCAATGGCTCTTATAGTGTCAGTTTATGGTCAAATCCATGGGGAGCATTGTGCCTGTGTGCGTGCGTGTGTGTGTGTGTGTGTGCGTGTGTGTGCGTGTGTGTGTGTGCATGCATGCACCGTGGCCCCTGGTGTGTCCATAATGGCTCCTGCGCCTTGTATGGAACAGCCATACCGTGTTAAACTTGTTAAATTACACAAAAGTTGTCTTTTGATTAAATCTTTCACTATGGTATTTTCACAATAACCATTCCACATACATGTGTTTCACAACTTCTCTAAAAGCTACTAAACACTATTTTTATTACCCTGCTATAGGCCGTTCACATTCACCCCCAAGTTGCTGTCGCATTACAAAATCCTTGGGTGCTATTTGGGTGCTATTTGACTCTCTGTAACGTATGGTCCAAAGAGGGAGGGTGTGTGTGTGTGTCTGTGTGTGTGTGTGTGTGTGTGTGTGTGTGTGTGCGCGCGCGTGTAATTACATGGGAAGCTCAAAGTGTTTCGGAGGGGGCGGGCAGGGGTTTGGGGGAAGCTCCACTCCAGTCTTTCTATCTCTCCCTCTCTCTCTCTCAGCATCCCTTTATTGCCGCTCCAACACAAACCTCCCTCGACGACAAGGCCGATCTCTCCTCGAGCCCCGCTTATAGCGCCCCTCCTCGAGCTCACTCTCCTTCCATTTTTCCCCTGGAATGCTAAATACCACAGTGCTGCCGGGGGGAGGAATACCAGCACCGCCAGGGAACCGAAAAACACCCGTTGTCCCAATCCGGCGCTCTTTAACCCATTTTGACCTGGGAACGATTCTGCAAGTGTCCTTCCAAATCCTGACTGTTTTCTTTGAAAAAGCCACGTTTTTCTATGTCAGTCGTTCTCAAACACTTTCACGTCACTTTTCACGATTCTGCAAAAATAGCTTAAAGCATAACGTATAATGCTATAACACCAAAAGGGGTTCCCGCCCCAAAATGGCTTAAAAAGGTGCGATATTCAACTCAATACTAATGTATTCGGTAACATGTGAAAACAGATCTAAAGTTCACTCTCTGTCGAAGCGGAAACCTTTGAAACATCCGGCGGCACACTGTTGTTTTGAAGGATAATATTTGCATATGGCGGAGGGGAAAACTTGGACCTTTCCAAAGGGCTGCTATTGACACAAGGCCCTCTTCTGAGGAGCGGGAGAGAGAGAGGGTGACTCAACTCGAGTCAATATTCTTGCTGGAAGCGTTGCGGCGCGGGAGCCGCGTCCAAAGAGCCGTCCCGGGAAGGCCAATTGTGACGCTCCACTGACACGGACCCACGCGGGATTCCAGCGGGTTCTGGGCCAGCGTGGACCCTGCGACCTCCGACAATGATGCACTATATAGAGCGTCGCAGTCCCGCCCCCCTCGAGAGACCCCGGAAAATGAATCGCCGTTCATTTTCCTCATAGGCATTTCTTAAAGTATTTATTTAAAGATTTATTCAAATCATTAGAAAGAAGACAATAATTTTTCTTCTTATAAATTATTTGATCGGCCCAAAACATTGTGTTCATTGTCATGATTTGTCACGATCCGAGTTGGCTTTGTCCGCGGCGTAACCGTCTTTAAATAAATACTTTAAGAAATGCCTATGGGAAAAATGCATTGGGATTTATTTCCTGGGCCACTCGTTCTGAAAGGGGGAGGGACTGCGACGCTCTATAGGGCTTGTCGAAAACCGCCATTTTGAACCAATTATACAGACTCAATCTCATCTAGGTTAATCGATTAATCGAGTAGAGCAGGCTTTTATTTATTCTTATATATATATATATATATATCAACAAATTAGATAATTAACTAAAACGATTAGTCTGGTTAGCCACGTGACCCATTTAGGCCCGAGATCAAATTCTAAAAATGTCTTCTACATCCTGGCGGTTTTCTGAAAAAGCTTCGATTTTTCAAAAATAGCAGACCTACAAGCTCGTAGCGCGCTATGAGCTTGTAGATCTGCTATTTTTCAATAGCTAAATTATAACATGTTTAAAACACCAAAAGGGGTTCCCTCCCAAAATGGGTTAAACCTGTATTATACTTTGTTGTGAAATGGTGGGGTGCAAACATAGTGGAAATCTACAAGCGCACAACACATTTGAGGCAATATATTATCATGATATTGATTTTTGAAGTAAAAAAGCAACATATAATTGCAGATACTGGTGCCGCAAATAAGTCAAATATCAGCCAAACCGATATATCAGTCTGGTACACAGTACACAGCGTGTGTACCACCGTTCCTAACGGCTAAAAATACTCAATGATGTATTCCGTAATCAATATGTTACTATTTGGAAGCTAAAATGAACCGTTTGCCCTTTTCCTTGGCCCATAATGCTGTAGTAGGAGTTCTGTTTGTGTATGGGGCCTCCAAGGCTCATTAGAAACGTGAGGCACTCCACAGTGCCAACATGAAACTTCAAGACCCATTTGACCACAGGTAAACAAAGTAACAACTGCTGACAGGGAATGAAAGTGAAATAAGCTGTAAAAATCACTTAGCATGGAAGTTCAGCCAATAAAACTAAAACAAAAAACAATATATATTTATTTTTTGAGCAGGGGGGAGGGCTGTATAACTCCTATCGTACATATCAAACAAGATTTAATCTAATAGCGAATTTCATTTGCAATCTACTAGGTACACAGTTTGTCGACAACGCAAGTCTGATCTAAAATTTCAGGCCAGACACATGCATCAGCATGCTACTTGGAAGCCAGTCAGGTGATATGTGGAACTCTGTATTTGGGCAAAATGGGGTACATATACATAGTCCATATTTGGGCAAAATCTGGAGGGTGACAAATACTGGCTGACCCCTTTTAAAAAAAAGCACTTTTGGTCAGTAAAACAGTAATCCTTATTCTGGGGTCACATTGATATATTGATGTTCTTTTTATTGGACATCAATGAAAGGACATCAATAAATATAGCAAAGACCAACTGCTCAACTCATGCACGCAGACATGACCCCATGACTTTGTGAACCTGAAAAATGAGTCATCAAATGACAGGGGGACCCTCGGACAATTCTTCAGCGAAGGTGTCAGGACACAATTACAGTGTTTAGCGACAGTGCTCTTACCGTGACCTGCTGTGTTTATGAACACTGCAGCCCCAAACACTTTGACGAGGAGCTGGTAAACAGCTGCCCTGCCAATTCAGCGGCCCGTCATAAAATGTACTATACACACGGGGAGAAGCTATACGTCGGTGGGCGGTGACAATGTGCTGCTTTTGTGCGCTCCGCTTGGCACGCTGTGTGCCCACCACCATGCGGTTGGGTGCTG
Organism: Protomyctophum bolini; assembly: GCF_963924005.1. Taxonomy (NCBI): domain Eukaryota; kingdom Metazoa; phylum Chordata; class Actinopteri; order Myctophiformes; family Myctophidae; genus Protomyctophum; species Protomyctophum bolini. Next base: position 23,682,700 of record NC_137876.1, read on the forward strand.
TGGCCTTCTGGAAGGAGCTGAGGGCACAAGGGCCCCTTTTTTATTTTTTTTAACTTTACACAACGCAGCTGTCTCTTTGGCCGGCCACATCGGGGCGAGGGAGGGAAGAAGCCATTTCAGGCCATCCAAAACAACAGCAGTCGTAAATCTCCACTGATTATGGTAGGAGGGGGGCGGTACTGTACCGTACTGCATAAGTACAAAGACACGAGCGTATCCTCAAAACGGACGGGTCTGAGCACGCGCACACACACACACACACACACACACACACACACTCACACTCACACTCACACTCACACTCACACTCACACTCACACTCACACTCACACTCACACTCACACTCACACTCACACTCACACTCACACTCACACACACACACACACACACACACACACACACACACACACACACACACACACACACACACACACACACACACACACACACACACACACAAACGACGACCTATAAACCCTCACCCGAGTAGACAGGCTTAACGGAGGCTTTAGCCACACACATTAAACCCATACTGCTGGGTGGCCTTAAGCACAGAACCACCTGGCCCTTTTTTATCCTACTCGTGTAACCAATTTGAGAAAGACAAAGACTAAATTATCGAGGCATGTTCCCACAATGCCATTACTCCCTTTGCCACACCTGCTTGCCACCAAACATTACCGTCCTTCCTTTGTCACAAATACGTTAGCAGCGGCACCATTATGCAAATGTTATACTGTGACACCAGGTGCACACAGTGGTTTGCATTGATTGGGTCATTATGTAGGAACTCGTACGGTGGTAAATTAAAGATAAAAGGGATGCATACATCAGCGTGGGATTCATCGAGCGCAGAATGTTGCAACGTGAACATGCTACCTCAGCTTCCTCATAACGTTTAAAGGCTCACAAAGAATATCTAGGCGATGGAGGTTTAGAATACTCAGACACAGACATACTGCACTATGCACGCACGTGGGTATAAGTACTCGCACACACACACACACACACACACACACACACACACACACACACACACACACACACACTGTACAGTAGAAGCATGCCTGCATGCACACAGACAGAGGGGCCCAGACGCGAGCGACCCAGACACGTTAGACCCTCCTGGGTTTGTGTCACTCTGCACTTTAAAGTCTGTCACTTCATTGCTTCCCGAGAGAAAACTCAACACCCCCGCCTCGGCCCAGACCACTACATCATAGAGTTGGCACAGAGCTACGGACAGCGCCAAAGGAGCCGCTGACGGGGGTAGGTAGAATCCATCAGCAGGCTGATGAGTGAGGTGGCGCAGCTGCTGCTGCTGCTGGTGACTCTGCTGAGGGGAGGGAGGGAGGGGGGGGGGGGGGAGCATGTGTCTTGATGTGGTCAAGGGGTCTCAGTTCAATTTGATGATTAAAAAGCTATTTTATCTCTCAATTGTGGTGAGACGAGAAGAGAAAGCCTTCGTGGGAGATTGTTCAATTCTCGCACATTACAAACTGTTAAGTGTAACATTACCCCCATTAAGCCAAATGGTTATAGGAACGAATCAAAGAAACAGATGCTGTGAGACAGTGGTTCTCAAGGTTCGCTCCTGGAAACCCCAGAGGTCTTCGAGGGGCTTCCAGGGGGGGCCAGAGGTCCTTGAAGGGCTTCCAGGGGGGGCCAGAGGTCCTTGAGGGGGTTCCATGGGGGGGGCCAGAGGTCCTTGAGGGGGTTCCATGGGGTCCGCCACTCCCCAGCATGCATTATTGATTGTTAAGAACAAAATGCACCTTTACGGCCCTGCAACTCTGTAGAAATGGAACTAAATGTACGGGTCCATTTGGTTCACTCTCAGAATTAAATGAACTCAGGAGGATTTTACAGTGTAGATTGGGGGTCCCACAGATGCTTTTTTATTAAATACTGTACATATACATAAATCCATGGACCAATGCAGATCAAACAGGGACGGGGGGGGACGGGGGGAAGCCTTGAGAATAAAAAGGTGGAGAATAACTACTGTAACAGACATCAGCTGTGCGTTGTTGAACTCTTACCCCGGAGGGCTGTATAGCCAGGATTGTATAGAAACATATTGAAGTCACAAGTCCAGCCTACTCCCACACCCAACCCCAAGACTATAGTAAGTATACTGTCAACATATGCTTTCTCATGCACTTTGAGAGCAACAGTAATCACTGAGGACAGTTTCTCCCAACTCCAGCCGCGTGCGTGCGTGCGTGCTAAACAATACAGTGGTTGCTTAATATTAATAACCCAACTGTCATGTGTTCAAAACAACATAGTAAAAAACATCTGAGACAGTTGATACATTAGGTGAAAGATTACTTAGGGGTTCATAAAACATAGTCAAAATAGGAGGAACGGAACCTCGCATGGCTAAAAATCCACAGACAAAATAGGAGGAAAAGAAAGGACATGACCTCTGAGTCGTTATATGAACACTTATACGGACGGTACTGTATGGCCATGCTCTTACCTCATTGGCTGAGTCCGAAGGGCCGTCTTCAGGTCTTCCACCACCTTGTTCCGCATATCCATTTCCTCCTCATCGAACGCGAACAGAGTCTGCATCTGTACAGTGTACACAGAGAGAGAGAGTGATGGACACAAGCAAACGCTGATGCAGTTTATATTTGATTTGACTGTCTTTTGTTCTCCTCCACCCTCTGCCTTGAACCCGTCCTAAAAGGGCCAGAGAGTGGCTATCCTGCAGGGCGTAATGCCAGTACCGTTTTTAGTCAGGGCCACCGGTAGGAGTATGGACCTACTGTAGCATTATTGGGTGGAAAACGGTTACTTTTCAGGATTAAAATAAAATAAGAAATGGCAAAAGCGGTACATCGACAACCTCAAAACGTGGCGCGAGCTTGTAGATCTTCCACTTTTGGTGCTTTTGTGTGACGCTGTAGTATGATGAAGTGGGGCGTTCATTTACCAAAAAAAACACACAAAATGTTAGAAAATGGACATATGGATAATGGAGGTTTCTGCCCGACAGCAACGATGCGTCTTTTTGTGTGGGAGGAAAATGGAGCACCGGGAGCGCATAATGGAGGCATTGTTGCCGCCAACGTGTACTGTAGGTGTATACATATATTTAGTTTGTTTGTTTTTAATTGCATTGTTGCATTAGACAGACTCATTAAAAGGCATTTGCATTTGTCCACAAGCGTGCCTTGGTCTCTTCCCTTTTGTGCCAACACAGGGAGAACATGAAAACTCAGAATGGCCCGCCCTGCCAGGGTTCGAACCCGGGACATGTTCTTGCTGTGAGGCAACAGTGCTAAGCACTGTGTCACCATGCATGCGCCATATACAGTACACAGTACAGTATTCAGTGTTAATTGAACCCTGAGAGTGGAGAGATGTTCCCATACCGGTCCATTTGGTTCCTTCTGTCCAGACTCTCCAGAGTTGCAAATGGATAAATGAACACGGAGGATTTTACTGTGTAGGTCAACCACTGTACGCTGCTCTCCTAGTGGTGTGACTGCTGTGTTGAAATCTTTCCCCCCACAACACAGATCAGAGTCCAATTAGTGTGTTTACGTCACAGGCATCACAAATCACGCTTCTCTTCTCCTTCCCATGCCATTTCCCGATTAAAGAGCTGTTTGACGCTACACAACATGCCAAACAAGACCCGTGGGCAATTAGCTCCAATCAAGCCCACAACAAATGAGGCAGATCATTAAAAAAACTCAAGTCCAGTGTGCGAGCGCTAATACAGTTGTGCGACGCTTAAAAAGGCTCCCCTCAACAACATCAAAGGACTGCTCTGCTCCCATTAGTCGGGGGCGCAGGGCTTCTGTTTAGCCTCTGCAGGCATTTTCCATGGTAGCGAGCTGCCAAAATGCCAAAGATTCAACCACTGTGTGTTTTTAGCAGCACAGTAAAATGCTAGTAACAGGGTCTGCCTGTCAATTTGCCTGAAATAACTAAATCATTATTTTTAATGACCTTGTTTCGCCAAACGCCTAGCACTCCTTACACTAGGGTCAAACTTGGTTGTTTAAGTCATTCAAATAATTCAAAATGAGCAAGAGTTAAGTGGGATGTTTTTAACGAACTAAAACACCCGCATGTTTTTCTGAATAAGTTGCAACAACCCCACGTTCACTGCCAACCGCCATCTTTAAAAGATGCCTTTGTTGATAGGACACAGTGGAGACAGACAGGAAATCGGGAGAGAGAGAGAGAGACTGGGAGTGACACTAAGAAAAGGTTGTCGGGATCGGGACTTGAACCCACGACACGCTGTCAGGCATGCGCCTATATGTGGTATGTGCCTGCATGCCCTGGACTGCTAGGCCAGTGGACGCCCACCAACCGCCATCTTGTGTGTGTGTGTGTGTGTGTGTATGTGTGTGCGTGTGTGTGTGCGTGAGAGAGAAAGCAAGAGAGTAGAAAGAGATAGAGAAAGTGTTTAAGCTAGCAACTGTGCAGTCAAAACATCCATCGTGTCGATTTAGCCTCATGTCCAGATGCTTCCAGGTCCATTTGCCAAGAGGTAAGCGCTATACGGCTCTTATATTTCTAAATGAATATGTTCATACTCGATGGGAAGCTGGACACAGCGAGTGGCGGGGATCATGGATGGTTCGCTCACGCTGTGTGAGCCAGTTGGCCGTATCAGCGAGTCTGGCCAAGTCGCTCCTCACTACATCTGGTCTGTGTATGCTCGCTCTAAGCCGTGGCCAAGACGCACATGAGGATGGCGTTATCCCGTTGATAAAGCGGCATCATGTACAGTGACCTCCAACTATAGAGAACGCCCGTCTTCCAGCTCACCGTTGATGTGATGTATCGTTAGAGTGAACGGGACAATAACTCAACCAACACTATCACATGCGTATACGTGTGTATGCACCAGCCAGGCGTGCACGGTGAAGAGCAAAAACAGAACACCTTTAATGAATGACAAAAGGATGTTTAACAGCACGGTGTTAAAGAAAGGCCTCAGACAAAGTGAATCAGCAACACTGAGCCTAGAATCTTAGGACAAAACGTTAACCCCGCTCTGGATGCATCTCAAGACCATGTGTGTTGCCAGATTCTGTGAAAACAAGCAGTACAGAAGCAACTATAGGCCACATGAGCACTTTAAACCATTGGGCGCCCGCTGGCCTAGCGGTCCAGGCGCATGCCACATATAGGCTCTGGTCTGACAGCGCGTTGCATGTCTGAGTCCCGTTCATGACAAACTTTGCTGTGTCTCTACCGGTCTCTCCCTCCTCTTTCCTGTACATCTTCAGTTCAACTATCAATAAAGGCAGAAAAGAAAAACAGAAAAAAATGGTTTACATAATAAAATCGAATAAATTGGAAGCAAGCCAGTCCCAAGTACACTTTAGAAACAGCCCCAAAAAAACACAACGCTCAAATATCAACTTTACAGAAAAAGCAGCCAAAAGTCGCTTATTATAATAACAAGCTCACATGGCAACAGTGCTCAAGACAGACGCCAGTCTTTCCCATTCTGTTATAGGCCAGCAAGAAGCTTGAGGTACAGCAGGCTAGCTTTGGTCTCGGCAGGCCTACAGAAGCCTGTCATAACCCATTTAGGCCCGACGTCGAAATTTAAAAAAAAATCTTCAAAATCCCGACAGTTTTCTGAAAAACTATGTTTCTGTATCAGTGGTGCTCAATATTTCATGTCAAGGACCCCAGAAATTATATGTAATTGGCCTCCGCCCCCCCATCTGAAAATATGTTGTTCCAGGGACCCCCCCCCCCCCCCCCCAGAAGCAAAGATAGGAGTTAAAATGTTCACTCTGTAATAATATATATTCAAAGATTTGAGGCATTTTCACGATTTTTCAAAAATAGCAGACCTACAAGAGCTTGTAGATCTGCTATTTTTTCAACAGCTAAAGTATAAAACAATGCTTAAAACACCAAAGGGGTTCCCGCCCAAAATGGGATAATCAGGAGGCTGCAACGCCTGAACCGTCACACGGTGTGGCCAACAATATCTCCAGTGTCCTGACAGGGTTTTTTTTATGAATGAGCATCAAGGAACTGCTTGTAATCTCTCCGGGCGGCAAAGGCGAGGATGATCTCATCCAATAACCCAGCTACCGTGGAGGGGCTCTCCCCTCCTCATCCTCTCTCCTCTCTTCTCCTCTCTCTCCTCCCTCCGGAGCTCACGCTCACTGTGCAGTATACTGATGGAAGCCAAGTTGTGTGAGGTCACTGCAGAGCAACATCAGGGCCTTCCAAAGCTTCCTCCGTCAAGATAGTGTACTGTCTAGACCTGACTGTTTCCCAAACAGTGGGTCGGGACCCGTATGGGCCGCGGGCCACTTTTTTTTATGGGTCATGAGTGAAATATACACTCTTTTTGTTTTGTGCCATACATTGGAAAGTGAATAAAAAAATTAATTGAAAAAAGAAGTAGTGAAAATAGAAGATGTGTATAGGCTCACGACACGGCGTGAAGCGAAGCTTGTACATCTGCTATTCTCACTAGTTTGAGTCTCGGGAAAACGTCTAACTTCTCTTTCGGGTCTTGAGCTAAAAACGTTTGGGAGCCACTGGTCTGCACTGCAGCACTGTAGAGAAAATACTGAGCGAGACGGGTTGTTCGGGCGAAAGTCAGGAACGAGGGGAACGTGTCAAATTGAAGGCGAATCGATGGAGATACGGGCTTGGCTGACAACAGATGCTGAATGGAGACACTTGGCTGACACGTGACAACGTGAACATTGAGCAACCCAGAGAGCATCCAAGAAAATTCCTGCGTGAGGAAATAAATGGGCGGTTTTGGTTTAGAAAAATGAAACCTGACATACTTTGAGTTTGATGAGTGCGTGCGACAGCCGGTGGCAGGGGAAAACATTCAAATTATTGACGACTCACAAATCTGTGCCGTCTGTCAACTGTACTTTAAGAGTGTGTGTGTGTGTGTGTGTGTGTGTGTGTGTGTGTGTGTGTGTGTGTGTGTGTGTGTAGAGAGAGAACTGTCTGAACATTTCAGAGAGCTACAGTATAATTGCTTCTCCAGGTTGCTACACTATGCTCAGGTATACCGAATGCTCTGTTGCAAAAAAAAAAAATTGCTATAATTTTCCCCCAAAGTCAAGCCAATAAACAAAAAACGCTGTAAAAATAGCAGAGATGTAAACATGGTTTGTTGCTACAGGCGTGTTTGCCAGAAAAACAAACAACATGGCAATAAACAGATATCAAATGCCATTACCGCCTGGCCCTCTGTCCACGGCGATACGCGTGAATTACAGTTCAACAGTTTGTGTACTCCGTGACCTGGAAAGACTTGTAAATATCCAAATTCCTGGGCTGTTTTGGCCAGGTGTCTGACATAGGAAAAAAAGAAAAGAAAAGTGGAATGTGGAGAGTTTGTTCCCAAACGTTGCTGGAATTACAAGACTATGTCCCAAAGACCACTTAGTGACCCGTGTCTCCAAGAATTCATGCTTGTGTGTCACTCTTTAAGAGTCAGTCCTAAATTTCAACTTTTATGATGTTCAAACATCTGCGGAGCCAAGTTGTCGCGGTGACGAGGGCCTCTGGGTAAAAAGGTCACTGGCAAAAACCTAGAAACGTCTTAGGTCACGGATGAAGGATCTGTGTCGTACTCAACGGGGAGTTCGTTCCTCCTTTTGCTTCGAATGGCATTTGTTATGATGCCTTTCTTACTTGGCACCAATATCGTCTCCAAACAACAAAACTGTCATCTTGGTTCCTTTCAGTTTTGTTGTGTGCTGAGTGATCACTGTCACAAATTATTACATAATCGTCTAATCGCAATAATTTGAGATAATCGCAATTATCCAGTTTCCACAATGAAAATAATTGAAATAACAGATCTACAAGCTTACACTATGTGACGCGTTGACTAAATTCTTCAGGCCGCGTGGAGACGCCGAATGACTAAATCAGCGGTTCCCAAAGTGGGGTCCGATGGCCCCAGGGGTCCTTGACGGAGTTCCAGGGAGTCTCCAGCTAAAGGATAGTTTGGAACCAAATGGACCCTTATGGGTCTGTAACTCTGAGTTTACATTTGTACACTCAGAGTTAAATTAGCATTGATTTTACAATATATCTGGGGGTCCCAGAGGTAAAAATGCCATTAAATGGGGGTCCGTAGACTAACGCATGTCAAACTTGAAATTAAATGGGTTGAGAATCACTGCTAGAGCCCTAAAAATCTTCTCTTATGGGGGTCCCTGGCATATCATTTCAAATGGGGGTCCGTGGGCTAATTAGTGTCAATTTGGGTGTCCTTGACATGAAAAAGTTTGGGAACCACTGGACTAAGTGACCGGTCATTGCTGTGCGTGAACGCCGGGGTTCACACAAGACGGAATGAGCCTTGTTAATGTAACCCTGTGACCGCTAGCGTGCCGAGTCAGCAGGGAAATGACACAGCAAGCCAAGGGGAGCTGGAGAGAGAACGCGTGAGAGAACACTGACCTCTTGGGAATAGTTAGAAGAGGCCTAAATATAGCAGACGGTACTGTAACAGTAAGATTAAAGGAATGTTCACATCTATCGGACAATTCGGAAAGGGAAAGAGAGTGATAGTGTGATATTAGACACACTGTTGTATGGCCACTTCACGCACTTCACGCACCATTCGTCAATGAGCGATGAGGTCATACGGCAACCATAAATCAGGCTTTAGAAGAGACACAGATTTACATTATCCGCAAACATTGCAAACCGAACAAATGTAACTAAATGAACCCTTACCTACTTGAAACTCTCTGAGAAGGTACAAATGTAACCAAATGGACCCTTAATTACCTATACTTGTAACAATGAGAATGTACAAACGTAACCAAGCGGTCCCGCGAAATGAACACTCCGGATTCGACTGCGTGGGATCATGGGATGAGTTTGTGTGTGGACTTACAGCAGCCATGGAGTTGATGCGGTCGATGTAGTAGTCGGGCCAGCTGGTGGCCAGCTTGTTGGGGTCCTCTTGCTCCTGTGTGGGGACACAAAGACAACGGACATGGTGAGACAGGTCGTGCTTTTGTTGTCCTCATTCAAGTTGGGGTGTAACTTGTATACACCTGCGCCTCAGCAGTTAAAAACAATACAAAATCAGTCTAGCGGGGGTTTCACACCGCTTTTCAACTATGACGGGAATTAAAGGCACAATAAATACAGTTGACCGTGTTGGGTCAACGCATCTACAAGATGATTTTCATACCATACTGAAATGAACGGTGGTTCCTCGAAAAATGGAATTTTCGAGTAATGGATGCCACCGTTCAGAGAGCTACTTTCAAAATGACCAGCTCAACCCAGATCTACTCACCCAATACATTATTATCCCATTGCTGAAAATGATAAAAAAATATATATAATGAATTGGGGAATGGAATTGGTAGGGTTTTTTGTATATAACTTTGTAATGCTGCCGGCGTTTGTGCGCAAAACTCCTGTAAACAAAAGTGTTGCATTGTGGGTTTGAGCCGACAGGCCCCTTTTTTATGCTAATCAATCAAGTCACTGTTTGACAGAGTCGTCAAACACCGTTGTACTGCTTGCAACTTCACGTGGCAGATGCCAAAGAATGGTTTACTTTTTATATTTAAATCATATATATTTTTAGGGGCATATGTCATGTGGTCTAGCTGCACAGCCTTTGCGATCTATACTGGTAGATCGCGATCTACCTTTTGGGCACCCCTGTGCTACGGGTATGCTTTAGAAAAATGGGTGGCAGTGATGTCAAGTACATCATGTGTCATAGCCAATGGGCTAAACATGCCAGAGACCACCGGTATGGCCCTGCATAGCTTATGCCAGACCACCGCTATGGTGCCGTGAGTTATGCCAGACCACGGCTATGGTCCGTATGTTATAGTAAGTAATGGTAAACTGTACATTCATAACACCCCTATCTATCCCCAGCACTTTCAGAGTGGCTCCATACTCTCTCCACATCAACAACCACATTAACGGTCTAAAAAGGATCAGGCCGTTCAGTCCATAATAAGCGAGTCATAACATCTCACATTTTACGACTGATCACTTGGGTTTAGCATTTATGGCATGCTGAGCGAGAGAGAGAGAGAGAGAGAGAGAGAGAGAGAGACCTTGGGGGATGTGTGTGTTTGACAATAAGCTTTCAATAGCACTGTCTGAAATCAATTTGTACTGGCCAATCGGAGGGAACACGACGCCGCGAGCAACGAAGGCACAGGGGAATATGAAGACAATTTTCCTTTGCGCACATCTGGTCCGGTTTATCTCAGGCTGGGGGCACCGTGGTGGAACATTGCTGTTATCGGTTTAACTGTCTGTACGTCGCCGAGTGGTGGAAAACTCACCAAGGTGAAAATAAATAATATTGTTGCCGTCGGGCAGAAAACGCCTATCTCCGTATTCTCAGCGTCGCCGAACTTGAGCTTGTCGAACAGTTTTGGACATACGGGGATTTCCACCCAACAAAGATGATATAAATATAGTTTGAAATCGTCACTCAAGAATGTCGTTTCTGCAGAAATACCATCCGATCATGATCACTCGAAAATGCCTTTTAAATGCAACTCAAACCTCGTCATGTATACGGCCAAACGGTAACCACATAATCCAAGCAGAGAGAACAGTGAACAGGGAACGTGAGGAGTCGAGGACATGCTCGTTGGTTTCTACAGCAAACATGGTAGAAATACCACCACCAACCTGTCAAACATCCAGTGTTCCATGGGTGTGGTAGGCTTTCCAGTAATGAGGCAACATCCTTAACCACATGCACCCGGCCTAGAGTCCCTATTCTGCATTGGGGCAGACGTTCTGTGAAAAGTAGCAGATCTACAAGACCCCAATGCATGGCAAAGCAGTATGTTGTGAGCTTGTAGATTGTTTTTTTTCTTGAATGGGGAGAGAGAAGACGGGGAGTGACAGGCAGCAAAGGTCGTCGGGATCGGGAGTTAAACTCGCGACATGCTGTCAGGTGCCCAGACTGCTACCATAGCCGACCGAGCCTTGTAGATTGAACCCCCCCCCCCCAAAAAAACCCCACCATGTTGAGTTGAGTTGATGTGGAATTGTATTCAGCGGGTGAATTGACTAAGTACTGTGTCTGTCCCACACAGCTCGAACTGCTGACCTTTAAGCTCCAGGTACGAGGCCGAAGTAAAACAACAAAAGCAATGGAACGCACAGTGCGCGGCATGTGCTGCCTGGTTGGCTGCCAGTACTAGCATTTCACTGACACGCTCTTTCACTGACACGTTGCCAGACAGATCCCGGCGTGGAGATTAACAACTTTAAACTGCTTCTCAGAGTCCTTCAGCCACATTATAGCCGCTGAATGTGATTAAAAAACACGTCGGGTCCGATGCAACATTTACCCTGGCAGCTTTCACGAGCCAGAGGAAAAGTACCGTAATTTTCATGTTGTTTGGGACAAAAATTAGAGGTCCATTACTAGATATTGCAGGAGTCTGGTTTTGGGGGTCCAAGCAATGTTGGCCCCAGACAGCCCGTGGATATTTACCCTTAAAATACAGTAGCCTTGCACATCAGGAGGATGTTAAATTACTGCTAGGAGTCATATTGTCTACAGTCTAGCGATGACAGACAGACAGACTACAGAAGATTAGACATTCGCTTTTGGACAGGTAATTATAGTGTTTTTATGTGTGTGTGGAAAAAGTGTTTATCCATACTTACATACATAGTATTATCAAGTAGGGCGTTAATTTACAACAAAAGAAAAGTTAAAATATGGAGATAATGGGAGCAACGATATATCATATATACTCTGTCTACACCTGTGGTGATCTTCACCTCTGGTGGAGAGTCTCTGGTCGCATGCTGCAGTTTAAAGCTGCAATTTTATGTCTTACCCTCAAAGCCGGTCCCAACTCCATAATCTTTTTGACACATACGATATTTAGCCTAGTACAAAATAGCATTGATACTAAAATATTGAAGGACCTATACTTTCAATCGATCTTCAAATAATTGGTCCTCACTAAAGGCCTATTCATAGTCTGGATTTTCAGTGGTGAGGTGACCACCGCTCCGGTGGTGAGCTGACCACCGGAGCTGAAATAACGTTGAGCGGTGGTGAGTAAAAACAGAGAGCGGTGGCGGTGGTTTGCTCTTCACCGCGCCGGCTCGTGACGTCATGTTGTAGTTTGGTGGTCACCCCACCACCGTAAATCCAGACTATGTATGAGCCTTAATGCTCAAGATGGTGCCTTTCCTGCCTACTCACTCTGCATCTCAGGCATGGGCTGTGGACACTTCAGAAAACACGCCGACCAAGAACAAATGGGAAGAGGATTTGGGAGAAGAAATCTCTTCACGTCTTGTCCACGCTTCTTCCATTTGTGCGAGGCATGGGCTAATCCAATGCAAACTTATCCATCGTGTACATTTCACTAAAGTTAGGTTATCCAAAATATATGGTGATACTGATCCCCTGTGTGGCCCCTGCCACGTATATACATATGTTTTGGTCATGCCCTTCTTTATGTAGATATTGGACTGAGATCTTTGACACCATGTCAAGGAGTGTTGGGATACCGTTTGAACCAAATGTAATGACGGCTAATTTGGGAATTTCTCCCCCTACTCTATTACTGCCAAAATACAAAGCTTATTTGGTGGCCTTTACCACTCTCTTAGCTAGGCGTCTAATTCTGATGAAGTCCTCTGCTCCCCCAACCCATCTTCACTGGATTAGAGATGTACTCCACTTTATTAAATTAGAACAAATTAGATACCCTGAGAGGCTCTGTATCCAAATTTGAGGACACATGGGGCCCCTTCCTCGCACTGGTAAATGACTTGCAGTTCCAAGCTATTCCAGATTGAATGAGTTTAAACCTGAATCTGAGCATGCTAGACATGATCTCCGACGCAGCTGGGTTGTTCAGTATAGTTATTATTAGGAACCATGTGTGGGTGCACTGCCACGTGGAGGGGTGACCAATGACCATGCCATGTTGTCTTGTCGTGTCGTATGTTTGTCTTGTTTTTGTTTCAAAACTTGATTCCGGTTATGTGGTTTGTAACTGTCAGTGTCACTTCCCTGTTAGTATAGTACAATACAATTTATTTTTCTTTTATGCTACCACAATATTTTGCATATGGTGGTTAATGACATTTATATGTACATGTTATCTTTTTGGTATATCCCGTATGGGTCACATATATTGCTATATTATCTGATTTACTGTATACCCTGAATAAACAAAAATAAATAAAGAAAACATGCCAGGTAGGCAGGTTTGAAAAAAAATAAAAAAAATAAAACTTATGTTATTTGTTGAATACAATATTTTTCAGATGGGGGTCTAACAGCCAAATACATATCGTTTTGGGGGTCCTTGACATGAAAAAAAGCTTGAGCACCACTAGCAACACCAACTGTTTTTAGAAGGCATTTGCAGAATCTTAATGGGTTAAGGTCAGGTATGTGAATGTCGCAACCTCCGTGGTTCTACCATAGCAATTACATGCTGGTTCCACACAGCACTGTACATTCCCCTCGTCTGGCGACATTAAATATGATTTACAACCTGGGCCGCTGCAGCGGGAGGACATGACTCCCCGACCGTGTATCAGGTGCGATATGCGTGAGGAGAGTCTTCTCTCGTTACAAGCACCTGTGGCGTTCATACCGAAGGTTGTCCTCCAGTGGAAAGCTCATAATTACGTTTCTATCTAGGCAGAAACCGCCTGTCTCCATATCATGTTTTAACTTCTTGTGCATTTTTCGTAAATGAACGCTCTACTTGATCATACCACGTCTACATTCGTCACACACAACAAAAGCATTAAAAATCCAGATCCGCAAGCTCGAAAACGCCGCGTGAAGCAACGCGTTTCGAGCTTGTGGATCTGCTCATTCTTATGCTTTTGAATTTGAATTGACATTATGAGGTTTCAACCTGACAGACGATTGTGTCCAAATTCAAAACTCTTACATTTCAGGATTCAAACAAAATAAATATCAAAACATAGATCAATGTACAAGCTCGCAACTTCTATTTTATCTACTTTTTGTATGACACGATAGTTATGACCATTGAAGTACTGTAAGGCATTCATTTACGTAAAAAAAATAAAAAGATATGAAAATAATATGGAGATAAGAGTTTTCTTCCCTGATGGCAACGATATATTGTTCTTCCTAAAGTCCCACATACCTGAATAATACAAAAAAGATGAGAGGTCAAGTTTATTTCACTGTACGCTTGGCAGTCGTGTTGGGTTTTGCAGAGACACCTGTCTAAAGACTGGATGAAGTTACATTCTTTCTTTCGGCGCTCGTTTGGCTAGGGAGACATAAAGGTTTCCAAGTTCCAAACAGGTTTAACTGATGAACCATGTTCTTTGTACGGTATCCCTATATGCACATAATCTTGTAGTCATTAAAGATTGTAGCAATAACAGAAATCAGGGAAGTGGAATGGAGTCTCTTTCCAATTTCAGTAGGGTGGGTTATATAGAAGAATATAAGTATTAAAAGCACTCTGACTTGAATTAACACTACTACTGCACACACGCACACGGGCACTTAAATAACATTGTGCTCTGCAAAATTAGACGCGCCACGCAGATCTGAGGAGAGGCCACGTTCTCACTTTCATGTTTTCCGATCGTCGAGTTTTTTTGGCAGCCCGACTCGGCCCCAATCACTCGTTTGACTGCATTCCAGCTAGCCCAGGCCGCTCTGCGGTCTGAAGCGGGATAGAAAGCTATAAGTCCACGCCGTGGCTCTCTGCAGTGACGGGCTGAATGGAACGTTGAATTTTGAATCTTTAATACCGTACGTATCTGCAGATAGTTATTGGGAGTTTTATGTGAATGTTATTGGTCACAGAAATATGGCTGTCGGTTAATTCGTCGGGCCAGTGAAAACAAATAGCGTGTCGCTGTACAAAATGAACTGTGCCGTGACTGCAACATTAAACCCATTTTTTGTCCACAAAAGTCAACAGTTTTCTCTTATATGTTCTTCACTCCGGTTTTGTCGCCACAATGTGGCCCTCTGTGTCTGCACAGGACCGGGAGTATACTGTCCAACATTCCGCAGAGCCGTTCCCTCCGTGGGGAATATTTATTTATGGAAGCCGAGATATGAAGTCTCACCCAGAGAGGCAGGAAATGGACAGGATATTGAATTCTGGGGCCATTATGTAACAACGGCTTTCTGGCTTGCCTTCTCACAGGTAGCTAATGTTACATGGATTTTCAAACACGCGTGTAAGCACGCGCACACACACACACACACACACACACACACACACACACACACACACACACACACACACACACACACACACACACACACACACACACACACACACACACACACACACACACACACACAGGCTTAAGACTCTACCGGGGAGAGCACGTTGTTTAAAGCGGTGAAGATTAACCAAACCATACAAAGCTTAACAAAGACAAAAAGAAAATGGGGAAAAACTTCCGCTTCCAAGTTGGGGGAAACGCCTGGCCATTATGGTGCCCTCATGCGGGGCTCATGCCGAATGAGGTTTCAGACACAGCGTTTTGAAATGACTAACAGGATACCATGTGCTGCATGAATGATTTGGAAAGTGAGGCACATATTATTGTTTGACAGAATATCCTCTTTTTACGAAAATTAAGGACGGAGGGTCACGGATAAACTCTATAGGCATGGGCGGGCGTGTTTACGCTGATGAGGCATATTGTGTGACCTTGGGCTCGCAGTGTTGTTGCCCTGCTAATGGGAGTCAGGAGACCCTGTAGTGTGTATGCTGATGGCTCGTTAGGACTCATTAGAAGCAGCAGCTGTTACCCTACCTGGGAGCAAGTACAAGAAAGCACACACACGCACACACACACGCACGCACGCACACAATCACAGACAGAAACACACACTGTACAGTACACACTATACTGTCTAATGGTTCTCAAACTTTCAGCGTCAAGGACGTCCAAATTGAGATGTACAGTATTAGGCAGTACGGACCCACATTTGAAAATGTTTTGCGCCATGCAGGGACACACAGAAGAGACCCTGGGGGGTTCCGGGGGGGGGGGGGGCTCTGATATGGCTGTCTTAGTGTCTTGCTGTATGTAAAAAGGCCTCAACAAGATGTTCCAGGCGGCACGGTGGCACAGTCGGTAGTGCTGTCGCCTCACAGCTAGAAGGTCCTGGGTTTGATTCAAGTTGGGGGTGCTGGGGGAGTGTTCTCTCCTCTGCGTCATTAGTGCCCATACCCAAGGCGGGGTGGGCAAAAGGGCCTTTCTGTGTGGAGTTAGCATGTTCTCCCCATGTCCCCTAGCGTAGGTACCCTCACAAAAAACAGGCAGTAATCCTGGTGTCTAAACTACCTCCCCCTGGCCAGCCGGCACCTGATGGAGGGGAAAGGAACTGGTCGGAACATGTTCCTTCCACGCGCTACATCGGGCCGGGGAAACTCCCCCCCTGTCAGGTGAAAAGAAGCAGCTTGGACTCCTCATGCAGGTTGGCAGAGGAAGTGTAGCGCCCAGGATTACATTAGATAATTGAGACTGGGTGGAAAAAATGGGTTGTAAAATCGTGGGATAAAAACTTATATAAAAAAAACCCCAAGATGTTCCAGTTGCTCATGGTATACACAGACAGGGTTGGCCGTGTTTAGACTATCACAGTGCATCATTGAGAAACCTTCAGACTGCCACCATCTAATAAGAACAGATTTGATTTCCACCAAACCGCCAAATTACATAAAGTTGTCCAAAGGTCGCAAAGTGGACAGACATAATTTTCATCAATTATGTCCATAAATCCTGTGGCTCAGTCGGCCGGTCGCATGCAATTGGATTAATTCTTGAGTGCTTATAACCGCATTTGACCCTAACAGTTGAACATTCGGGCCAAACGTAGACAAACGTTAGGTGAAAATGGCAGATCTGCAAGCTTACAATGCACCGCAAAGTGGCACGTTGTGAGCTTTAAGATCTGCTCAAAAAAAGTATACAGTAGACCCCTGGGGAGCCCAGTCAAGGGTTTACATGGTGTACAATAAAAATATGTACAGGATTTATTTACAGTATGCCTGTAGCAATTGGCGTAGCACTTAGCCTCGACGAACTTACAGTGTCCTTGGGCAAGACACTGAACCCTACATTGTCTCCGATGAGTTGGTCAGTGTGAGCTTGCCACCATTGGTGTGTGAATGTGGGAAGTGAGCGACTGTTCGCCGCTTCACCTCCCAATGTATGAATGAATGAACCATTGTAAAGCGCTTTGAGCACTTGGAGAAGCTATAGAAATGCAATTCATTATTGTGTGCGCTGTGGATAAGAGCAGATAAGTCAAGAACCAGCATGCCATGCCAAGTACTAATGGCGACAGAAAAGGACATGCATGGCGGCTGCACGCTACGTGCCAACGCCCCCCGGGAAGGCAACAGCTAGGGGTTAAGTGTTTTGCTTAGGAGCACTTGGTAGACCTTAGGAGCACTTAAGGTAGACCGGGACCAGAACGCAAACCGAGGACCGGCCTCAATAGCCCTCCCCCACCACTAAATGTAACCTGGCATAATGTTATAGTGAATACTATGTGAACTAGCCAGTTCTGTTTAGAGCAGGTACACAAAGTTGTCGAGGCCCTTCCACACACACACACACACACACACACACACACACACACACACACACAAGTGCAAGTCGGTGGCTCTGCAAAATAATGTTATCTAACCACAACCACAACAAATGAGGCTGCTGCTTGTCTGGGGAGGAACAAGGAGACCAGTGTGTTGTCACTAAACGGGAACGGAGGGAAACTGTGCCGCACTCTGGAGTCACTTCCCATTCCACTCACTGTCATGCTGTAATTCTCAGCAACACAGGCCTCTACTGTGGTGGTGCGTGTGTGTGTGTGCGTACCTGTGTGTGTGTGTGTGTGTGGTTGAGCGCGAGTGCACATCACTTCGCGTCAGCTGTATGTCGGCTGGCTCACGTTCGAGGCTGAGCCCACGTGAAGGTGTGTGTGTGTGTGTGTGTGTGCGTGCGCTGCCTGCATGTTCACGGTCACACACGATATTACCGGACGTCGTGTGCCAGTTGTTTATTTTTTTATTTTTTGCCATTCTCTCCATTACACCGCCTCGGTCCATGAATGAGGGGTTTGTTTGGTTTCTCCTCCGGCTTTTCCGCTGTGCCTTGGTTACCCCGGTATTGCTTCCTGGCTGGGAACGGCAGGGCTGTTTTTGTACCTTAGGACTCGCGGAGGAAATTATTTCTGACTTGGAGAGACGGGTGGTGTGTGTGTGTGTGTGTGTGTGTGTGTGTGTGTGTGTGTGTGTGTGAGTGGGAGGGGGGGGGGTTAACTACAAGCTAATATATCCTACCTCTGAACCAGGCTTAGTCTAGCACTCTGGACTCTCCCTCATCCAATAAGTCTGCCAAAATATTGTTTCCACTCCCTACCGTTATGGTACACACTGTCCTCACTTCAATGAGATATGCAATCACCGACAGAGAAGCGATGTTGAACTTGTGCCTTTTTTCATGTGGGCTCACATGAGCTTAAAGCACAACCTGCCAATAGTTTCATATCCTTTTGAAACGATGCGATGTGCTCAAAAGGCATAATTGGCCGCCAGACCTCTGGTTATCAAAATGTATTAGATGTAAGACTATACTTCCCCTTTCCTTTTTATTGTTTTCTACGGAATTCCATTTCGTTCTGAACCGTCGTTAACAGTCCAGCTTCCATCCTCGCCTTGACATCCCTCTCAAAGTAGCAGAATCACCCGCATGCTCTTTTTGTGCATGCACGCACGTACATACTACACACACACACACACACACACACACACACACACACACACTCACACACAGTGTGTGTTTACTCCTTCTTAAAAAGGTTGTCAGAGTCTATCACGTCAGCCCAGTCTGGGCCGCATGCTTTGGAAAAAAGGGACGGACGGATCCTGGATCTCGATTCCAACACAAAAAGCCTGAGCCAAAAAACAAATTAGCAAAGAGACACAGGGGAGGGTTTATGAGTATTTATTCAATTTGCTATTGAAGAGGAAGGAGAGCGACGGAATTCTCCTCCCCCCCCCCCCCCCCCCCCAACCCCACTCCCCCGAAGCAGAATGTCATTTCCTGGTGGATATTTGACCACAGACTGAGACCAGGGGTTGTTGTGGAGAGTCAGTATTGAGGGATTGGGGGGGGAAGCAGGGTGAAACAGAGGGCTTAACCAGAATGTTCTAGTGCTCTGGCGGTATGTTGACAATTCTGAAGCAGCACGTGGAATTCGCTTGTCCAGCGGAGGGTAGAGAGATTCAGAGCTTTGAGGTTCTTGGAATAGTAAAGGCTGGCAACACACGGTTTGGATATATGTGTGAGTGTGTGCGCGGTGTGTGTGTGTGTGTGTGTGTGTGTGTGCGGATACCGTCTGTCGGGGCAGTAACCTCATATGTCCAAAATCATTACTTTCCAGGATTCTAAATCCAAAACAGTGAAAGTGGCCGGTCGATGACCACGAAATCGCTTCACGCCGCGTTTCGAGCTGGTTTAGAGTTTTTTGTGACACAAAAAAGTTGGACATAGGAGGTTTCTGGCCGGCAGCGACGAGACGCAAGGGGACCTTCGTACATAATTCGCTACACGGTGCGTGCGTTGTTATGTTTACGCCACAGCAGGGAGGCAGACAACTGGGAAGAGGAATACAGGAACTATTGACACTGAGCCGATTTCTGAAATTGGGTTTTTCTGGCTGGCAGCTGCCCTTCAATAACATTTACGGCTGACGGTTCAGCTCCAAACTGTGGTTTCGAACATCCGTTCACTGGAGGGTCAGCCAGAGAGTGGAGTGGAGGCACAGGCACGCCTAGCGCAAGCCAGGGCTTCTCAAAGTGGGGTCCGGGAACCCCCACGGTTTCCAGGGGGTCCCGAGCGAAATGTGTTAATATATAGCATCAAAATCAGTTTAACCACTTTAAACCTTGCCTGCATATCTTTGCAGTTGGGTGGAAACCTTGAAAACAGCGGATCCACAAGCACAATGCGAGGCGCTTGTGTGCTTGCAGATCGGCTATTTCCAAGTATACTTTTGTGTTGCTGACAGCAACGATATAAACATCAGCAGCTATTTGAAACTAGTCAATGTACAAGCTCACAATGCATCGCAAAGCGACACTTTGTGAGCTTGTAGATCAGCTTTTTTTCATCTTGAAAATGCCTGGCTTCAAATATTTTAGCCATGGGGGTTAATGGCCAGATACGTACATTCATTTGGGTGAATTGAGAACAAGAGCCTATGACTAACCTTTTTCTTGCTGCAGTAGATCTGCCATTTCTTCTCGATAGGCAGAGCGAACATCGCCTCCCTGTTCTTGTCCGTCAGGTCCAGCTCGTCCTGCAAACAACAAGAGAGGACAAAGAAATTAATCTATTGGCTCGTTTCGCTCGTCTGAAATAAATCACTGTACAGGCAGGCGTTCCAAGAGAGGTGCCTTTTACCAGTGCCGAGCTCAGCGTTTTGTTGGATGTAGCGCAAGATGAAAACGAATGGGATCCGTGCTATAAAAATATGATATGGGTTGAACATATACAGTATGTAAAAAACAGGTAAACAGGACAGGATATATTCTTTGAGATTTTGAATGATACGATTTAGCAAAAATGACAATGAAGGCGCACACAGTTTTTATTTAAAATGTTTCCTGTTGATTCGTTGAGACATTTTTTTTGTAATTATCAGGAAAAATGATCTGCTTCTCAATTAATCTACATGAGCACACATTAAGTGGGTTAATGGTTCTGAATATGATCCGGCATCCATGACATTAAAAGAGAACCACTGATCTCGTTGGTCTCGGAGGGGTCTCGGCGGAAGGAGGCCTGCCGACCGAGAGGCAGAGAGGCGTTCTTAGTATTCAAGCCAGCACTGTGTTCAGTCCTACAGCCTGGGTACATGGTGCCTCCCGGAGCTTTAGAAATGCATATGAGCCCAGGAAATGAGCCTGTGTGTGTGCCAAGGAGGGAAAAGGATCTCCTTAGGCAGGACGAGAACAAGAGACATGGAAGAAAGAGATTGAGGTACGAGAGGGGGGGGGGGAATAAACAAGTGTTTGAAAAGAAAACTTTGATTTCTACTTCGTTGCGTGGAAAAATTCAGTTTCTAAAGTTTGAACAGCAGAAAAACATTATGGAAATGCTTTTTTGTGAATCAGATTTGAACTGCATTGCTAGCCACTCTGAACAAGGCCCAGGTATAAATCAGTCAGGCTGGAACTAGAGAGGTGTACTCCTCGGTGCACAGGTCTCCGCCAGGCCGGGTTACCTATCTCGGGCGGGTGCAGTATACGTTGTTCAGACTAGTCATTGGTCCGACAAATGACAACCCACCTCATCTCCTAACCTGACCATAACCGCAAGCACGGGAGCAGACGCTAGTCCGACATGCGTCAGACTAATGCCCTCAGTCTGAATTACATGCGGTCCCCATCTCGGGCCCGCAAACGTTTGGAAGGCAGTCTCAGCCAATTGATCACATGACCCCAGAGATAATGTGTACTGGTTTGGGTGACGTTTGGGCCAAAAATCGGCCTCTTGGTGGCGCTATAACAGGCCGATGTGAGACATTATGGGGCAGGGCTTTTCACCTGGCCTCCAAGGAATATGCTAGACTAGAGATTAGCTATTCACAGACAGCGGAGGAGACAATAAAAGAGGGTATGCGCATGAGTCATGACATCATCATCATCATCATACCCGGAAAGCCAAAAATACTTTCTGGCCTTGACAGCCCACACATCCAAACAGAAAAGTCCTATCTGATTGCTTTAAACAACAATTAAAAGACGTTAAGCTCGATTTGCCACTCCGCATGCACACAACGCATACCTTCTATACAAGAGAGAGGGACATGAGAGGGACATGGAGTAAGGTGAAGGGGTGGGGGGGGTCGGGGGGTCAAGGGAGAGATGGATATGGACAGGGAGAGGATACGATGCTTACAGCACCAGGGCTTTGTGCTCAAGTCCACACTAATCTGATCATAATGGCTCTGCTACCATGACGTCAACCGCTGCCGTGTCGGAGCCCCCTATAGCTGTCCCTAGGGGCCCCCTAGCTGTCTCTAGGGGCCCCCCTATAGCCAAGATGGCTACCGGTGGCGGAGTTTGTTTTCAACGATTTCAAGCAGTTGGGGTGGGCTTGCATTCCAAGTAGCTGCCGACTACAATACAGAGATGACATCATCTGTCACCCGGCCCCTTTGAATGACGATGGCCAGCCGATGAAGCATTATTGTCCACTTGAAAAGAGGAAAAGGAAAAACATCATTTCGCTCTTCTTTCAAGTTTCAATAACCCCCCCCCCCCCCCCCGCCAATTACACTAGTTGTGAAATCGACCTTCTTAGCAGCTTATGTAGTGTTCTTTTGTTGTAGTCTTTACAGATCACTCCATGTCCAGAATTCAATAGAACGTGGCCACAGATAATGAGCCTGCCCCGTCGAATGCGTTATAGAGCATGCAGTAAAACTTGGTACAAAGCGCAGCATCCCGACTCACTGTGTCATCCAGGCTTTAAAGACCTCAGCTCTGGGTCAAAGTGTGATTTCCCCCATCTCTCTCTCGCTCTCTCTCTCTCCTACTCACTGCAGAACTGGAGGGGCTTGAAGGGGGGCCGGGAAGCCAAAACTGGTTCCTGGCCCGCCGCCTGGTCGCAGGGTCAAAGCCCCGCTGTCCAAACCGCTGCTGTTTGGAGGGGTTGATCCACTGATCGTGGAAGGAGGGGGGGGGGGGGGTTGAGGGAGGTGGTATAGTCAGTGGGGGAGAATAAATAAAGAACCCTGGATTTGAACCAGGTGGGAGCTGAGCCGGAAACTGATCTCTTCCATGGTCCTTCTCCCTCTATTCCTCTCTCTCTCTCTCCTCCCCCCCACCCCCTCCCTCTCTCTCTCTCTCTCTCTCTCTGCACCCATTCCGTTGCCTCCTTTTATTCCTCCTTTTGCCCGTCTCTTTCCGTCTTGCTTCCTTTAACCGTAGGGTTACTTAAGTCATTCAAAATGCACTTTAGTGCATTACAAAATACAAAAATATTGGCATAAAAATGTAGTTAAAAGCACCAAAAGTAAAAGTGCTCGTTGTGCAGAATGACCCATTTCAAGTTATACATCAAGCGTGTACACTACAGTATATAGACCGGCAATTTTCAGTGTGGTTAATGTAACGTTTAAGTTTTCACAAAAATGCAGTGGAGTAAAAGCACAATATTTGGATATGAGATGTAGTACAAGTAAGTAAATAAGTACAAATACCTCAAAACTGTACTTAAGCACTATACTTAGTTACTTTCCACCACTGGGTATAGGTGCTATGTGTGTGTCTGTGTGTGCATGGTGCTATGTGTGTCTGTGTGTGTGTGCATGGTGCTATGTGTGTCTGTGTGTGTGTGCATGGTGCTATGTGTGTCTGTGTGTGTGCATGGTGTATGGATGTCTATGTGTGTCCGTGTGTGTGCATGGTGTATGGATGTCTATGTGTGTCTGTGTGTGCATGGTGCTATGTGTGTCTGTGTGTGTGTGCATGGTGCTATGTGTGTCTGTGTGTGTGCATGGTGCTATGTGTGTCTGTGTGTGCATGGTGTATGGATGTCTATGTGTGTCTGTGTGTGCATGGTGTATGGATGTCTATGTGTGTCTGTGGTGTATGGATGTCTATGTGTGTCTGTGTGTGCATGGTGTATGGATGTCTATGTGTGTCTGTGTGTGCATGGTGTATGGATGTCTATGTGTGTCTGTGTGTGCATGGTGCTATGTGTGTCTATGTGTGTGTGCATGGTGCTATGTGTGTCTGTGTGTGTGTGCATGGTGCTATGTGTGTCTGTGTGTGCATGGTGCTATGGATGTCTATGTGTGTCTGTGTGTGTGTGCATGGTGCTATGTGTGTCTGTGTGTGTGCATGGTGTATGGATGTCTATGTGTGTCTGTGTGTGTGCATGGTGCTATGTGTGTCTGTGTGTGTGCATGGTGTATGGATGTCTATGTGTGTCTGTGTGTGTGCATGGTGTATGGATGTGCAGTGGCCTCAGGCAGTGGCCTGTTTAGGTAATTCCAGTAATCCAGTTATCGTCTCGGTTTGGGTGGAAACCTCCTATGTCCAACATTTTTACTTTTTAGGATTATAATAAAAATGTAAATCACACCCGTGTGAAGTGAGGGGCGCTCTTATCATCGTACATCATCATGCATCATCTCATTCCGGGCCAATCCGTCCTCACCTTCGTCATCAATGTTTACACAGACACTTTCATTGTCAATGGCATTTTAATGTTTGCGTTGGGACAGAGTTTGTGCACTGCACACACGCCTAGAGAGATGGACATAGGAGGGGCTAGCGCCACTCAAAAAGTTGCAAAAATAGCAGATCCACAAGCTGGAAACACGGCGAGAATCTTCTACTTTTGTGTGACACTCTAGGTATGATCAAGCGGGGCGTTAAAAAGTTACAAAAAGTTAGCATATGGAGATAAGAGGTTTCTGCCCGGCAGCAACGTTATGCAATTGTCTGTCATCCCCTCCAGTATCTCAATCACATGGCTTTCACTTCTCATGATACCTACCCCCCCAGCGCACGCGCACACTCACACTCACCCTCACACTCACACACGTGTGTGTTCTACTCTATCCTGCCCACGTTGGCCAGCAATGCTCCAGTAGGGAATTAATATAAAACTAAAGCTAATATTGTTACACCTGCTGTTCCAGATGGAGGAAACAAAGAAACAAAACATACAGTACGGTACCTGGCCCCTTTCCTTTCATATTACACTACAGCTGCCGATCAGATAATGTTAGGGAATCTGAAAAGGGTGTCAGGACTGTCAGGGGGTTGAAGCTTTTTTCAGGCTTTTCCCTTGCCTTTATTGATGATCCAGAGTGTAGAGAGACCGAGTGAGGGAGTGGCATGCGGCAACGGTTCTGCCGGTCCCGGGAATCAAACCCGGGACGCGCTCCGTCAGGCATCAGGAAATATGCTACAATTTGCAACACTAGATTTTTTTTTAAATATGTTGAATCTAGAGCTGCAACACTAGCCATTGACAGCCCATACTGAACAGAAAAAGTCCTATCCGATTGTATTAAACAACGTTAAACTCACCAACATAGCAGCCGTACAAAAAGCTTGAATTATCCTCTTTCCATCTGCAAAGTATATATATTCATTAAAAAAAATCCATGCTTGTGGTTTTTGCCTATTCTGCAGCTTTTGCGGAGAGCGATGGATAGTGCTGTCAAACAAGTCTATGAAGCCATCTACAAAATCTATGAAAATGTTCATAAATCTGTGACATAATGAATTACAATATGTAGGGCTTAATCTCGCTTGGCCTGGAAAAAAAGAAAAACGTGTAATGTATGTATATGGGTATACCACGCGCCCATGCTTGCGCACGTGCGTGTGTGTTGGTACGATACATGGGAGTTAGCCTCCTATATCAGCAGTGCTAACCTAAATACCTGCTACTGCTGTTTAGACTACATGTCTTGTTCTCTAAGGTCTGAGTGGGGGGGTGGGGAGGGGGTCAACCACAGATGAGGTGAGGGAAGGTTCACTCACAGTAAAAATCCTCAGTGTTAATTTAACTCTGGGAGGGTACAAATTAGGGTACAAATGAGGTTACATTTTGTACCCTCCCAGAGTCACAAAAACATAAAACAGTAAAAAGGATTTTACTGTGATGGGAAAGTGTTCGTGTGTCCGTGTGTGTGTCCGTGTGTGTGTGTGTGTGTGTGTGTGTGTGTGTGTGTGTGTGTGTGTGTGTGTGTGTGCCGGAAACGGGGGGAGAGAGAGAGAGAGAGAGAGAGAGAGAGTTGTGAGCGGGGAGAACTGAGCAGGACATGTGAGTGGAAAGTGCGTATCGGGGAGAGTGAGTAGGTGCGAGGTGGGTGAGTGGGTGTGGATGTGTCATTGAGAGTGTACGTGAGGCTGCGTCTAAGGGGGAAATGAGTGTGTATGATCTAAGAATGACTACCTCTTTGACCTGTGTGTGTGTGTGTGTGTGTGTGTGTGTGTGTGTGTGTGTGTGTGTGTGTTGACTACGCACTAAATACGCACTAAGTCATACTTAGTGCGTATGACCTGTGCGTGCGTGCTTGAGAGTTTTGTGTGTGTGTGTGTGTGTGTGTGTGTGTGTGTGTGTGTGTGTGTGTGTGTGTGTGTGAGTGTCCAAAGTGGCTGTTGACTATATTCATATGACTCAATCAGTCTAGAGTCGAGCCCAGCCCAAGTGCACACATACAGTAAGTACATGCATGCACACACACACACACGCACGCACACTTGTACACGCACAGGGTGGCGACAGGAAGGCAGTGGAAAAAAGGCAGACAAGATGGCAGGAAGTCATCTGTGGCCTCGAGAGGACCCACAGGAAGCTGTAGCCACCATTAGTGACCACCAAGTGTGTGTGTGTGTGTGTGTGTGTGTGTGTGTGTGTGTGTGCACGCGCTGCAGGTCTCCACGGTATTGGAAGAAGCGTGAACTTGAGACTTTTAGCCACTATTCTCAAAAAATGTCTTTACAATGACTTGCCAACTTTCCCAAGAAAATGGCCAATCTACAATTCACAACGTGTCATGAACTTGTAGATCCGTCGATCTGCGAGAATATTTAGTTTTTGAAACATTCCGCCTACAACGATGTGGGGGGGGGGGTAAATTAGCATAACCGCAACGTGTGAGATCAGAGGTCAACCCTCTTATGGGTTTTTGGTGAAAGCTCAATTCCTCCCCGCCTCTTTCTCAAACCACCGCCCGCCAAATCACTCGCACTATATATTGGAGATGAGTCATGGTCCACTTTTATAGATGAGTCACTTCCCTCCCCCTCTCATTCAAACAGGCCAGGAGGAGCTGCTGGAGCCGGACCCACGCTTAAAGGTTGGCTCGGGACAGCCGGGGGTTTGGCCGGGAGACGTGAGGAGGAAGAGAGGAGGATGAGGGATGGATGATGGGATGCCTGTTGGGACGGGTCACTGCCGGGGGGGGGGGGAGACGACATGGACGGAGGAAAGACAAGAGCGGAAACAGAGAGGGGAGGGTGCATCCCATGCACGGGCCTACTCTGCAAAATGCTGAGTGTTACGCTAATTTAACTCCGGTATGGAATGGAACCAATGGTATAGCAGACTAATATCACTGCGTAGATATTATAGTCTGGAACTTCTGTGAATATTTATTTCCAAGGGGTGGGTGTTACAAATAGTGGGCTCTGATTGGTCACCCACCACTCTGGGGTGAAGCGAAATGATACAAAAAAATACATACAATGTATGTTACTGTTAGGGTGGGTTCGGTACCCCCTGGTGACATTGGACACAAGCATACACAAGTACCGTACGTAACGTATGAAAGTATGCATGCAGACGTAAAAAGCGCCAAACTATGTCTCCTGCTTAAGAGGGAATCCCCCACTTGGTCAAGGGAGATATATATTACACCAGCAGTATGGAGCTTCAGGCAGTATTTTGTATTTTTTTTTTTTTTTTGTACTGTTTTTGTACAGTACTACCTCGAAAGCAGGAGGTGTCCTCCTAGGGCTGTCACCATTACGACATTTAAGTTGACGATTCATTGTCATTATTAGTTATTGGAAATGTTAGGCTTCATAAATAAAAAAATGCACATGCAGGGCAGATATGACAAATATCTTAAATATTCAAATAAATCACCAACATTTCAGAATTAAAAAAAAGCTTGTAGATCTGCAATTTCTAGGTGATTTATGTTAATAATTGTGACAGGCCTATTATGTCCTGCCCGACAACAACGGGGTCTGAACGACTCAATTGGAAGAGCGGGGAGACCACCTCCTTTTATATTGCATTAGCATACTACACCACACATGTTGGCTAACACAACATTGCATTCATCAAAGTAAGTCCCGAATTGCAGCTTTTACAGATAGATAAATTAATTATCACTGTGGACTTTTACTGCGTACAACTGAGAGGACACTCCCGGGCCGAGCAATTCTCCCTCGTTGCGCAACGAGTATTTCGATTCGTGTCCGGTTTCTGAGGTCCATTTAATACACTGGAGGGAGAACATTAAGGGGAGGATTTATATGTTCGGAGACTAGTCCCGGGGTTTTCTTGGAAACATAATTTTGCCGAAGCTACAAAATGCGGAAGGGACTCATTTAAATTAACAATGCTTGGGGAATGTAATTTATGTGACTCCTTAAGAAGTGGGCCTGGGGGGAGGGGGGGTGGGGTCGCGTGGTGCCGCAGAGAGATGCTCTCAAAAACGTCATCAAAATCATTAGTGTTCAACTCAATTATTGTGAGAGAGACAGAGAGAGAACATGGACATATATAGTTTTACAGTGTAGTATGTACTCTCTTTTACTCGACCCAGTCATCTTTATCTGTTTATAACACCGAGTTAATCAAGAGCCCTTTTTTGTGTTAATAAAACATGAATCTGTATTGTAATAACCACACAACACTCATTGTCTTCCTACACTTATCTGCAGGATAAGACTACTACAGTATATTCACGGATGGATTGCAGCTTAAACCTCTTAAACCTCTTGTAGTCTTAAGAGAACTGTCGTCAAAGTTAGCCGATCTACAAGCTCACAACGGGTCACGGACGCGACACATTGTTGTGAGCTTTAGACCGGCTATTTTTGGCTAATGTTCCCGGCAGAATATGGACGGTGGGGGGGGGGGGGGGGATTTGAATGTGAAAGAGTGAGAGAACAGACTAATCTGTTGTGATCAGTGTGATACCAGATGTCGGTCAACTAGGTCAGGAAAATACAGTGCAATACAAACACACGTATCCCTAGCCTTAGAACTGCTGTGGTGTGGTTCAAAGAGAGACCTCTGCTGTTCCCCCTTTTATAAAGACTGATAACGTTGTCTAACATGTAATCTACTGCTGCCGGGCATCAGTCAAATGGGACTAATTTACTTTTATTTGAGATAGAAGTGATCTAATTATTGTTAAGTGGAACCGGATTTCTCTAATCCAACAGGCAGACATTTTGATTAATCTTTACGAGAGTTTCTTATGCATAGGCGACAACAGCTGATCCGACAGCTTTGACATGCTTGTTCTCAGAAAGGTTCGGGCGAGCGACTATAGTCGCAGCCTGCTTGTAAACAACGACAAAGGCAGATGTTCAGTCGAGCGTGCATGGGTGTGTTCCAAACTTCCAAACTAAGTGGTTTTTCATAGAATTCCATTCCATCGTTCTCTCAAATGTATCTTCTGTTATGTTATCTGGGATCTCCAAATTCTCAACGCCGTGGAAAAAGAAAAAAAGGAGAGAGAAGAGGAAGAAAAGAGGTACATCTACAGAGTCAACCCTATACCCTAAGCCTGCAGAGTTCAGTAGCACTTGCTGGGTCAGGCTTGCACCTTAGTAAACATGAGTTGTGTCACGGACACATGGCTGCCATATGCAGACCCATCCACACATTGCACAATTTGATTTCCATCGTTTTTTCATCGTCATCAGCTGAAACTTGGAAAATGCCAGCCTTTTGTTGTCCCCGAAAACCCTCAATCTTGTTTTCTACGGTTAGGGTTTTGGTTAAAGCCACAACTGAAAAACACTACACAGCACGCACCCAAAGTCACAGGCCCTTGTACCCCAGTGATTGCGAGCAAGCCATTTCCAATTATCCAAACGTGAGAGCAATTTCACATCCGATGATAAAATCGAATCAATCAAGAGAGAGTTGCCTGCTAAACAGAAATAAGCCGCCATTTCTCTTGACAAGGTGCCACGTTTGACACGCGGCCCATATATCATGCACGCGTGCTTGCCTATAAAGTACACTGTTGGAAAAGGCACTGCACTGACATGTGCCCAGATGCGATGAACAGAGCGCAGACCCCGCTTCGCAATCGCCATCAGGAAACTCTGCGGCCGGCTGCAAATGTGTATTGTGATTAGTGCGATCCATTAGGCTCTCTGAAGTGGTCTCCGCACAGCCGTGTCCAAATCAATGGCGATTGCTTCCAGGTTTGTTTCCCTGGGTTTTGCAGGAGTTAGCTAGCGGCGTGGGAGGGGTTTTGTATATGGGTGCTGTTGAGTCCCCAAGTGGGGGTCGATTTCTGTGAGAGCTTTGTGACTCCCCCGGCCGCAGACTTGCCTAAACTAGGGAAGGCAGTGTTTACAAAAGGAATGGTAACGGACACCATAACGGTTTGTTGTAAAGGTATACCAATCAAATAAATATGTTATGTCATGTCATCCCATTATAGATAGACTATGTTGTAGACTACAGTACTTTACAATGCTGAAGACAAGAGCATCTTTTGCTTTTTTCAAATTAGAGCAGGGGGCTTCCAGGTCTTCCAGAACGCTTGTAGTGCATCAGGCCTAAACTCTCCATTACGGTCTCTACTCCCCGCGGTGGAGGTGAACCCCCGTGGAGGTGGCTTGTTCCTCTGTCCCAGATCTGTCACTCCAACGTTTGGTCTCTCCCCTGGCCCCGAACGTATACAGTACATTAAAAATCAATCACTTCAAGCCCCATTTAGTAGTGAAAATGTACGACCTTTAAAGCTCACAATGCGTCGCATCGTGACACATTGTGAGCTTGTAGATCAGGTATTTACCATTTCTCTCTTTTCATTTTATTTCTGAAATTCCTTTGAAAAATGTTTTGCCTTTTTTTTAATCTTTTTGCATTTCTGAATATTTATTGACTATTGAGGGATAGTTTTCTTTGTTTACTTCTGAATATGTAAATCTAAAGGCTCCACCATCTCTCTCCTGGGGAGAAAGAAAAAAGGGCTTCCATGAGAATAATCCCTTGCCATGCTGCGGGAACACTCTTGTTATGTTTGCAAGTCCCTTCTTCTCCGGTTCCCTCCTCCGCTCCCCCACGTGGAGGTTCTCTCCGTGTCGGTGTCACTGCGGCCCCCGGCCAGCTGGAGGAGGTCTGATAGAGAGAGAGAGAGGACGACCTGGATGACCGCTCTCAAACGTCTGGGTAGCAAGAGCAGCGGACGCCTGGATGACCGCTCTCAAGCGCTGAGCGCGTCGCCGCACCACGACGCCTGCAGGGGTAATGGCTAAAGCAGATGCCGGCGGCGGGCGGACTGTCGGCTCGGACGCGATGCGTTCGCCAGACGACGACCACCGCCGCCGAGGACGCCGAGGGCCGGTTATTCTACCGACCCGGCCAATGAAAGCACACATGAGTCAAAGCTGTCACCGCAGGCGGGTTGCAGGTGAATGGTTCATCCATCAGGACGGGGAGTAGGTGTAGGTTTCCCCCCTCAAACCTTGTAAAAAAGCCTTTCAACCACTTTAATCCTATTTGTCATCACTTTATTATTAAGGCATCGTTACGTCTTAATGTACACGCTGTGAGCTTAAAAGTAGCAGATTGACAAGCTCACCGTGTGTGTGAGCTTATAGATCTACCAGTATTATTGAAAATATTTTAGATTTTCCAAAGATGTGGTTAAAGTTATATATATATATATATATATATATATATATATGGGCCATTACTTTCCGAATGGGTATAAAATGACAACATTTGGGGTTACAGGGGATGGAAATTCCCATCCCATAGCTTTCACATTAAACCTCAAAACTCAGGTATTTATTCATATTTCCTCCACCACTGAATGTTTATTGCAGATGAATCTGATTTAAGATCAACACGTACAGTATAGACACTTGATTTTGTTCTGTAACCATCATTCAATCAACAATCATTAATCACCATCTATATAGTTGCATGACTTTCCGAAATCAAGTCATAGGCCAGTCAAGTCTATGTCTATGTTTAGGGTAAATGATGACGTAATTCGTGCGAGCCAAGTCTATGTTTGTTTAGGGGTGTTTCAGGGCGCCCCTCACATCACACGAGTGTGATGTTTATGAAATGACCCTCTGGACACGAGGACAGATGTTTAACAGACCAAACATCTGTCCTCGTGTCCCAGACCACCAGGTGCACACAGGAGACCAAACATCTGTCCTCGTGTCCCAGACCACCAGGTGCACACAGGAGACCAAACATCTGTCCTCGTGTCCCAGACCACCAGGTGCACACAGGAGACCAAACATCTGTCCTCGTGTCCCAGACCACCAGGTGCACACAGGAGACCAAACATCTGTCCTCGTGTCCCAGACCACCAGGTGCACACAGGAGACCAAACATCTGTCCTCGTGTCCCAGTCCACCAGGTGCACACAGGAGACCAAACATCTGTCCTCGTGTCCCAGTCAGACCATCAGGTGCAAAAAGACCATTAGCCGCGAGCCGTCCAGTAAGCATTTGAAGAAATCTCCACTCATAACAACTCGGACGGCTCTATACTACATTGTCGCCGTTTGGGCAGAAACCTTGTATGTCAAAATCTGCTACTTGTCATACAATATATATAAAAACAAAAACAGTGTTCCTATGGATCCAATGTAGCTCTTTACTTCAACTTCATTGGTTCAATATACAGTATGACACTCAGAGACACACTTAACCACTTTCATTTTCAAAAATAAAAAAACCGTGCTAATCTACAGTACGCATGTTTCTTGACCAGCTATAAAAGGTTCAAAGGTTTCTGCCGCAACAGCGACAACCTGTGAAAGAGGTTTTGAAACCAGAGAGGGGACCGTTGTGTTCCTTATACTTCAGCTCGGATATTTTACCCTAAGTAAGCTGTGGGTCATTCTGCCTTGTTCTATCTGGACTATGAGGGCTGCCGTGATTTGGCTAAGCATTCCCATATGCCAGGCATGTTTTGTTTTTTATCCACAGCTACGCACGCCTCCAACTTGCTTTTCCTAGTGTTTCGTGCAACCTCTTTCCATTGTAATGACCTGCTTCTTGTAAAAAGGCGTCTAGCCAGGCCTTTCAGTTGCGAACAGGGGCAGTGTCATTACGGTACCTTTGGGGTTGCAATTACGCTGTGTACATGATCCCACAAAAGTCTAATATTAATTAGATTTAATAGTGGTTCATTAATGCCTAGAGCAGGGGTCTTCCAACAGGGGCCGGGGATCCCTAGGGGGGAGTTACTACAGGGGGGGCCGCCAAATCTTTGTGTGATATGGACTTTTTCTTTATATACTGTATACAACTTGCTTCCTATTCCAGTGGGAGCATTTTGCTGAAAATAGCTGATCTGCAGGTTTACAACATGTCGCAGAAGAGGTTTGGTATACAGAAGAAAGCAGACCAAGTACAGAGCAAAGGTCAAGTTGAAAATGCAACACGAACATTTTAATGGAAAGGCACTAAACAAACAAACCATCATTTTTTTCACAACACTGATGACAGCGCAAGTATATGCAAGCCATCTATAAAAGTTGTTAATCTGCAACACAATGATATGGTGGGGATCCCTGCTTCATCCCTCTCTCTCAGCTATAACTAAGAGGTCCTTCTTGACCCCTGGCCTAGACTATACAGGTTCATGTCTTCATCTAATTGGAGTTTTGCCATCTAGCCCGATCATCTGACTGAAGCTAGCAGTGACTGGGTGGAGTGAGTCTATGGTCTGGAGCCATGCTAGTTTGCCATCGTCCTTGATCACTATCATCCTAACTTAGTTTTAAACCTAAGTGCATTAGGGCGGCTCTGGAGCAGGTAAATGGCCTGTGCAGTGCATTAGTAGTCATCCAACAACTGGACAAAGATCTGCCTCGATGATTTTTTTTCTTTTTGTTGCAAGAACCGGTGTAAAATGGTGAGACACAATGGCAAATGTCGTCACAGAAAAAAAGGACAGGACAGAGAATGGAGCGAGAGAAAAATTGTAAATGCGCAATTATTTTCACGCCATGCAAACCCACAGCAGACCTCTTGGCTCTGACAGCTGAGCTCCGAACAACAGTCTCAAGTCAACACCATGCAGTTATGGGTACAGCCAGGCAGGCCTATACGCAGCCATGCCAGCCTGGGCCTGGCCAAAGGCCCAGAGCCCAACAACACGAGCACAATCTGGGCATGGAGATGGAACAAGTAGAAGGCAACCGGCGGGGCTGGGTGTAGCAGAATGGACTAGACTAGAGTATGGGTGTCCGGGGATTTAACTCATCCAACCATCAAGACGTCCAAACACCGCAGGACGCAATCCTCTTCCCGTTTCCATCGCTAATCCGATTTAGAGGCTGGTATAGTGAACGACTTGCAAGTCAGGAAAGTAAAAAAAAAAAGGCTGCTTCTCATTAACCCATTAATCAACCTGAAGCCAGTAAATAATAATTTAAATTAAAAAAAATCGGAAAACTGTTGCAGTGTTTCTCAAACCTTTCCATGTCTAGGACACCCAAAATGATATATGTTCGGCCACCGACCCTCCACCCCAGAAGCAAAGATTTGTGTTGAAGATGTTGAAAATTTATATAATACAGATCCAAAATATTTGCAACATTTTTCAAGCCAAAGTATAAAATGACACAGATTCTTTCCCGGGAGTGGGTTAAGGAGGGGAAAAAGGGAACATTCCAGGACTTATATTGTACCACTGCACTGTCCTGAGCTCGTTCCAGAACACATATGACTTCTGTTTTCACTCAGTTACTAATGTAAGCAAGCAGTGGCTGGTTTCTGCACAGCGACTCGTTTGGAAATAGGTCCCTTGAGTGACATAGAGAAGATTCGTACGATTCAAGATTGAAGAGATTTATTTGTCACGCTAATACAAGCATGTGTGTTGTAATGTTGGTGTGCGTGCTCCACCAGATTGTGCTAACCAGGGTTTGGATTCGCTGGGGGGGGGGGGGGGGGGGGGGGGGGGGGTGTGGTTGGGGGATTTAACCCATTTTGACCTGGGAACGATTCTATAGATGTCTTCTAAATCCTCACAGTTTTCTGAAAAAGCTATGTTTCTTCGATTCGTTCTTCGATTTTTCAAAAATAGCAGACCTACAAGCCACTGGGTGGCGCGCTATGAGCTTGTGGATCTGCTATTTTTCAATAGCTAAAGCATAACATAATGCTTACACCAAAAGGGGTTCCCGCCCAAAATGGGTTAAAGCCTCTGCTTTTGATACCCCAATGGTTGTTAACTTTTATCACCGGGGTGAGATTATGTTTTATCCATGATTCTGGTCAGACTAGTGTGTTAACACATAGAACAATGAATCTCATCTGTGTGGAACACTGACAGGCGGATGTCGTGATATTATTGGCTGAATGAAAATGGTTTGCACATTCTTTCATAAGCATGCACCACATTATGCATTTTGCTCAGATTCTCTGAACAGCCAACCCACATTGATGGAGCATACTGTATACCTCTATCGCATCCACCCATTTTACAAAACCACAAGCACTGGATTATTGGTTGTTATGGGTAATGAATGAGTCTCATGGTAAGACAGCGTTATGTAATACAGGTCAATGATGTCAGGTGTCTATTGTACTGTAGTAGAAGTAAACTCTCTCTGAAGACGGACTGCTTGAACGTACAGTATTTGTGGTGCAGTGGTTCTCAAACTTTACAGCACGAGCGAGATGACCCTTAAGATAAATGTGATGTCTCCCCGTGGGACCCAAGCTAGTGAAAATAGCCAATGTACTGTATATACAGTACGTGTGTGTGTGTGTGTGTGTGTGTGTGTGTGTGTGTGTGTGTGCACGCACGCTCAACGATCTAAACATATGACTGATGGGTTTCAAATCTGTTAACTGTTAATCATCTAAGCACGGCTGGTTAGACTAAACAAATCTTGTGTTGTGGTAAGAAATATTTCGAGATGGAGGTCTGCGGCCAGCTCATAGGAGTTATATAAAAATAAATCACACCCGTGTGAAGTGAGGGGCGCTTTACCAACCCTTATCATCTTACAACATTGCGATATCATAACATAACATCATATGTCAATTTGCTCAGTGACAGACAGTTTGTCTAGACAAGACAAACCTGTATATAGGAGGGGCTAGCGCCCCTCAAAAACTAGAGGGCAGATGAAAAGAGGGATATGTACTCGTGATCCATAAAAATGGGCCCATAATGGGTCACCAGTCATCGTTTGTCTGCTATTTTCTGCAAATACTTTCCCCACAACACAAAACTGAAAAGTCACTAGTGTAGAGCCCTGAGGGACTCCAGTCCACCATATAGGGTTTAAGTGGTTAAAGTGCATCCCGTCACAGACCCACCCACACACACACACATCATCCCTTCCTCCTCACTCACCACCAGCTCGGAGAAGCGTGCGTTCAGTTCCTCCTCCGGGGGCATGGGGGCGCTGAACTCCAGCAGCTGCAGCGGCACGCTGCTGTCCTTCAGGTTGATCTCCAGCGGCTCGCTGCCACCGAAGCAGCACAGGAAGCCCAGGCCGGCCCGCGTCCGCTTCCTGGGCGGCATGGCGATGGCGGCCGAGAGAGACGACGATGATGACGATGGAGGAGGAGGAGGAGGAGGAGGAAGGCAGTGGCGCTTGGCGGCTCTCCGGGCCGGGCGCTGCTGTGCGGTCTATTGAAGGCCGCAAGGGGAGGGCGGGGGGATGGGGAGGGAGGGGGGTGGGGAGGGGCGGGGAGGGGGGGGGGGGTAGAAGGGACGGGGAGGGGGGAGTGGAGGGGATGTCAAGGCTATCTAGGGGGCATGATCTGGAAGAGAGAAAAACAACAAAAAGAGAGGAGGTTAGGAAGCGCGTTGAAATGCTTTAATAGAACTCGATATGTCGGCGCTTGTCCGGTCTGCAAACCCTGTATGTCCAAAGTTGAATGTCCAATGGATCTTTAGTCACTAGCTCTGGGTTATAATTCATTGGTTCAGTATTTATAAAATCCACAGCACTGATTGTCACTTTTATTTCTAAGTTGTAGATCGACAAGATAACTATTATGTGACCCGTTGTGAGCTTGTAGACGGGCTGTTTTTGCAGCTTTTGTTCGATGCCGTCGTAATGACAAAGTAGAGCGAATTCATTCTTCAAGTACAACTTTGAAATATATGGTGAATTGGCGGTGCATGGTTTCTGCCTTACAGCATGAATCCAGGATTCAAACTGACTTAAAAATAGCAAAGGTGGCAGATCTACAAGCACGAAATGCGGCGCGTTTCGTGTGACATTTATGAACAAAACACCAAAAGTTAGAAAATGGAGATAAGAGGTTTCTGCCCGACAGCAACGATAAAAACTTGCCACAGGGGCGGGCGCCTGTACTTGGGGGCCCCCCTCAACATAAACGTCTGTGCTGTCCGGGTAAAAACGTTTTTTTTTTACACTTAAAGAGTTCAGTTAACACAGAGGGTTTTTACTGTGTGGTATCGGACACCGTATCCGAGCCTCTTTCAGCGAGTGACAAAGAGTCCTCTTGTCTGCTGTGGTACAATGGTGCCTGCGCCGTGAGTCTGCACCCAACAGTGGTGACCCAATGCTATGCTAACTGCTCCAATGGAGTGGCACTAACGTGTGGGTGTGTGCGTGCGTGTGTGAGCAAGCGAGCGAGCGTGCATGTGGACAGTGAGAAGAATGACAGTCCACTACAATGAAGGGAGAGGTTTAAATGGGAGGAGGATTTCCTCAACGCTGTGGAAAGGATATGGGTGGTCGCTACAGTATGCATAACTACTCTCTATTATGTCCGCAACGCACACACATCGTCACACGCACGTGCACGCCGCACACACAAATGCGCATGCTTAAAACCTCTTGTGCCAGCAACCTCCTTCAATTTGTGAATGAATGGCCCTTGCATAAAAAGTGTTGTGCCAATAGAGCGAGCGCACACACACACACACACACACACACACACACGTTTAGAAGCCAGCTCAATTATAAAGCTATTTACTCCCATGAAAAATATATGCATGCTCTGGCAAAGACAACAGTAAAAACCAGAGACCTATACAACAGCAAATAAGAGAAGAGATTCATCCCACAGTCTACAGTTGACCTCCCACTTTGAAATAATTGTACAGCCATCGCTGCCGAGGATTACGATTAAGGCGGTCTCAGACTCCGAAACGACAGCGAGGAAAACGTAAACGGGTCGCGGGGGAAATTCGGACAGACACCTCGCACCCGTTTTGTTTAATCGGGGCAGTCGGAGATTCAGCTTGGTGTGAATCCTCTATAGTGCTCATTTATCCAGTCGGAACTCTGAACCTCTTCTGTGAAGCGCTCTGGACCGCCTGTATGACGTATCATTCAATCAAGACATGATTGATTGATTGATTGATTGATTGATTGATTGAAGAGTCAGTGTACGAATGTCCTTGAGGGGGTTCCAGGGAGTCCACAACTAAAATAATAGTTAGACCCATATGTGGAAAATAAATGTAACCAAATGAGTCTCTAACTCAGACTCTCAGAGTGTCAGAGAGTGTACAAATGTTACATTTGTTACAAAGGTTACATTTGTACACTCTGGGACTGGGAGTTAAATGAACCTTCGGGTTTTCACAGTGCAATATAGCCCCTCGACCCCGCACAACATCAAAAGCTCGCTCCAGCACAAGTGGTTCTGCGTAGGAGTTCTCAACATGCGTCTAAAAATAGCCCAGGACGGTTAAATTCTTTATGAATGCGCTGGGCCCTTGACAGAAGCTCAGATGGATGGGTGGGAGGAGGGGGGGCAAAAAGGGAAAACACCAGATTTCCATTTTGCCTTTCGGTCTACTGCTCCGATGGGTTTTCTTTCCGCCTGCTTTTGAAGGCGCCCTAAAAGTCTGGAGCTTGAGGGAGCGCAGGGGCTGTGGCAAATGGATGGCAGCGGCATGCATTAAACAGAGAACAAGCACATGTTGTAGTGATTGGGAGGTTTTTGTGAATATTACATGCTCCATGACGTTTTAATGCTGTATACTAACGAAGGAAGCTTTGAATAATGCACACAGCCCTGAATAGTGGCTGTTTGCAGGCTGTTGCATCAGCACATTGGATGGCAGCTGTGTGTGTGTGTGTGTGTGTGTGTGTGTGTGTGTGTGTGTGTGTGTGTGTGTGTGTCGTGCGTACAGTCATGCATGTTGCTTGCATGTGATCCTGCACCTGTGTGCCTTAACAGCACAAATACAAAGCACTGTGCAAAGCCATGGTTTGTGACAACAAGGCCTGTGCGATGTTAGACAACAAAGGTGTGACATTCCGACCACCATAGAAAGTGCTGTCGTTTCGACATTGTACCCAATGACACACACACACACACACACACACACACACACAAAATGAATGTGCCCACCTCACCAAAGCCACTGTTGTTTCGACAGAGGCAGAACCTGAAGCTGTCAGGTGGAAGTCTGCATAAGGGGTTTCTCTTCGGCTTTAACGTAACTATCAAACAACCACACAGATTGGACAAGGCAGACGTTGCATGCATGTTTGTTAAGCCAAATCTGCACAGTCGGGCATAGAAGAGTCCATCATGGTTCGCTGAATGGCTACGTCAGCTTATAGCCTGTGGCTCTATACAAACGTGTTGAGCTGGGGGCCAAAAAATGCATTTTGCATTCAACAACAAGATCGACATTCGACAGTATCAAAAATGTATAGATTTACGCATACATTTCTACACTCTTACAGCACTTAACCCATTATGGGCGGGAACCCCTTTTGGTGTTTTAAACATTATGTTATAATTAGGCTATTGAAAAATGGCAGATCTAAGCTCGTAGTGCTCCACTCGAGCTTGTAGGTCTGCCATTTTTGTAAAATCGTAAAAATGTGGTCGCAAATCTTTGAATATATATTCTTTCAAAGTGAATGTTTTTAACTCAGGTTACTTATTACTTACATATACTTGGTCCTCTCATTTGGCTCGTGGCTCATTTCAAATGTGGGTCCGCGGACTAAATACGTGTCAATTTGGGGGTCCTTGACAAGAAAAAGGTTGGAGAACCAGTGGAATGGAGACACTCCTGTTCATCCAATAAATGCACCAAGTCTCTGTACGTCTGTGATCCACAGAACTCGAGAACCGTTCGCCGCACCGACTTCAAATTCGACACGCTCGTTCCACCCCCACCACAGGGAGTGCAGTGCCCGGTATCACGTCGGTCAGACACACGGTTGTCCAGAACCGTCTCAAAAACGCCTCTGACCGGGCTTTGGACCAGGCCCCTGCCCTGCAGAGTCCACATATGGAGCTGGCCTGTTCTGCCCTCACAACACTACATTTGGGTATGCCTGACACAGAACTCCATAAGCTGGCCTGTCCCGACATCCCAACGCTCCATATTTGGTCATGGCTGACACAGAACTCCATATATATAGGAATATAGGAACACAGAGAGACACATACAGAAATGCAATCATTCCAAATAGGGAATTAACTAATTAAGGCCCCACGGGCACATCTCTAGTGTGGATAAACTCAGGATAACGCATTCCGCATGTACTTTTGGTAGACAAACCTATAGGTTCTTTCAGGTTTTTATCACCTGGGGAAAACCATGACACGGTACTTTCTGAATGGTTTCTTCTTATTTTTTTAAAAAATTAGGACAAGATCTAGCAGCGTAAGGAGGAGGAGGAGCCCGTGACAAGCCATTACGTCACTAGAGTGTGTTTCGTGTTGCATGTTGTGGACAGCTGGATGAGCCCAGCGAAAGAGAAGAGAGGCCGCTCGACAGGGGATTCAGCACGATAACATCCTGAAACTCCTATCTTAAGTGTGTGTGTGGGTGTGTGTGTGTGTGTGTGTGTGTGTGTGTGTGTCCATCTCCACTCTCCCACAGAGCCCCACGTGCGGCTGGTCCTCACTCAGCAGCAACATTCCTGCTGGCTCGCTGCCAGCCCATACCCAGGAAAAGTAGGCCAAGTGATCCACACACACACACACACACACACACACACACACACACACACGAAGACGTCAATGTTTTAGTATGGCCCTTTGCCATATTTTAACCCCTAAAGCCTGAGTTATAGTTAGTTACATCACATTGCAGAGCTTGAAGGTCTGATGTCTTCGGTCGGTGCAACATAACTCATTATAGATCGGCATAAACCCAACCCCTAAATGCCTAATCCCT
Source organism: Protomyctophum bolini (assembly GCF_963924005.1). Taxonomy (NCBI): domain Eukaryota; kingdom Metazoa; phylum Chordata; class Actinopteri; order Myctophiformes; family Myctophidae; genus Protomyctophum; species Protomyctophum bolini. The sequence continues at coordinate 23,723,623 of NC_137876.1, forward strand.
ATTAGACGTGAGATTTTATTTTTCTCCAATCTGTTTTTGAAATTGTACAATTTGGCCCTTGTAAATCATCACAGACACACACACACACACACACACACACACACGAATGATTTTTGCAGAACAGTTTCTGTGCAAACACACACACAAATGCGATAGCCAAATTGACTCTTTGAGTATGTATGATGTATGTTTTTGTCTGTATTGTACCGTTTGTCTGTTGCTCCCCTTCCCCTTTCCCCAAGAGGACCACAATGGAAACAAGCCTAACAGCTTTCTTGTGAATTTTATCCTTTTGAAATATTTTTTCAATAAAGTAATCAATCAAAAAAAAAATAGAGACGGCACCCGGAGGAAACCCTGAGGCGAAATGGACATAGTGGCCGAATTTGGTATCGCAGCGCTGGGTCAAACTCATGAACGCACTGGTCCGTTGACTATCATTGCGCACGCTCATGATGACCCGTGACGTGAACGCTGTTTCAGTGCAATGATAGTCAACGGCCAGTGCATTCATGAGTTTGGCCCAATCAATCCCAGAATGCACTCTGTTCCTACCCGGAAGGAGGAGTGAAATCGCCTCATGCGCTTTTGCGCAACTTAATGCAAGTGGATGGGAGGAGAAATCCGGTGCCGTCTCTATTCATATATACTCTTAAGAATTTACTCTGTCCATCACTTTGTGAGCTAAAAAAGCAACCATGTCTATAAAAAATAAGGCCAAAAGAAGCATTTAGGCTATTTGAAAATAGCAGATCTACAAGCTCCCAGCCCGTCACAGCAGAACGCATTGAGCTTGAAGGTCAAAAACTAATCTTGAGGAAAAGCTTGTAGAACAAAAACAAATCTCGGGAAAAAAATGTGTGAAAAATGTGGAATATTTAAAAACACAGATATTGTATGGAGCAGTCTCCTTGGCACACAATCAATTATTTTCAAAAGGGAGTCTGCGGATAAATAAATAAAAATTGGGGGGGGGGGGGGGGGGGTGTTCCTCACGTTTCAGAACCACAACTACACTTTAAAAACAAGCACCGCAGAAAAGAAAACCTAATAATATTTAGAAGCGTTTTGAGGAATGTGCTTATAGACACATGGCATAAAACGCATAAAACCGCACCCACCCCATCCCCCCACTTCTCTGTTTGAGACCCCCCCCCCCCACCAGCGTCTGTCACCAACATCTGTCATCGTTCCCACACAGCATCCATCTCAAAGTTACACGGATCCCCTCTCACTCCTCTCCCTCTCGCTATTCTATTGCTTTCTCTGCAGGTCTACATTTTGTTTCCCCGGCGTCTTGTTATCTATTCTCTTTGTGGTGTCATGTGCGTGGGTTACTTGCCGTCACATCTCCCTGGCTCGTGACTTAGCCGAGTGTGTGCGTGCACAAACACACAAAAGTTAGCCTATACATTTCCCTCTACCAGTGACTGTGACAGACATTAGAGTGACATTGAATGTGACAGATGGGAAAGCCCAACATCTTTGGGGAACAGGTAACTCTATATATGAACAATTTATACGTGTGTGTATATTGTGTGTGTGTGTGTGTGTGTGTGTGTGTGTGTGTGTGTTTGTGTGTGCGTGTGTGTGCGCAAATGACAAAAGCTTGGGGAGGTACATAAAAAAGACAGGGATTTTTCATCCCCCTCTGAACCATTTCTTCCCCACACGCATGCCTGCAGATGATAAACGGCCAGTTTATATGCACTTGAAGGAACAACTAAATAAAAATGCGTTAGTGCTGCTTCATGGCATTAACACTGCTCAAATGCATGCGTGCGCATGTGCACATGCATGCACTCTATACAAACATGCACAGTATAGAACACACCGGTCGTACTCATTTTTCATGCACAGACGCACCAGCATGATGATGTACTGTGCGCGTATAGACACATGCATGCACAAGCATAAGTACTACGGTGTACCATGCACATTCTAACGCACATGCGCGCGCACACACATACTCGTGAGGATATTTTAGGACAGCGATTTTATGAATGTCATTTTGTCATTTTCATCCGTAAGCGGAAACATAGCTGATCTATACAAGCTACTAGTGGAGGTTATAGAGCAGCTATATTTCGGTGCAAACGCTGGCGCACGCACACACACGAGCCACTCGGCTGTTTGATGCAGCCGAGCAGAGAGAGAGAGAGAGAGAGAGAGAGAGAGAGAGAGAGAGAGAGAGAGAGAGAGAGACATGGTGAGAAGCAGAGAGAGAGAGAGAGAGAGAGAGAGAGAGAGAGAGAGAGAGAAAGAGAGAGAGAGAGAGATGCTACTGCCACTTCCCATTCAGCTCACTAGCTCATCCCCATTGCAGGGAAGTAGGTCAGTGGAGGAGGAAGAAACTACAGGGAGGAGGAGACAGTGAGGAGAGATAGCCTGCTGCACATGAGAGAGAGAGAGAGAGAGAGAGAGATGGAAAGAGGAAGAGAGAGAGAGAGTGTGTTTGTGTGTATCACTGTGTATACTGTATTTGTGTGCAGATCAGGCTCTCAAACATCTGTGCCTGTATAATTTCCATTCTCTCCACAACACATCTGTCACAAAACACTGCTTTTTTGTGCATCTCACACACACACACACACACACACACACGCACACACACGCACGCACACACACACACACACACACACACACACACACACACACACACACAAAGAAGGAAAGAATGAACGGTGCATCACACTCTCTCTCCTTTCTTATAGTATATCTTTTGTTTCTGCTCTCGGCACATTGCAGTGTAGCTACTGCTGCACACGGTTACATAATATACGGTTGGGATCCGGAACGGGAGTTACTGGATCCAACATTGAGGAACCGGAATCGGTTCCATCACATTTTGGAACCGTTTCCAGGAATCCAGTTTGGTTTCATCACACTGTCAGAGCTGGTGTGTGGACTTCCAAGTCTGCTGTGCAATTCAATTAGTGCCTGGTACTCGAACTTTTAATTTCAGGTTGTGCTTGTGTAAGCATCATTACAGCATATGTGCATGTGTGTGTGTGTGTGTGTGTGTGTACGAGTGAAAAAGAGTGAGTGTATAAGCGAGCTCTCTGTTCACCAGTGTCACAACAATGACAACATACAATATATCTAATAAATTACATGTGCGTATAGGGATCACTTTCCATGCATTCTATTCATGTCGGCCAATTGACAACCTGACACCACAACACAAGCGTTTGGGGAGCCACTGCCCCAGACATGCCCTTTCCCCAGGTACCCCCCCACACACACACACACACACCCTACTGTCAGTCTCTCTGTCTGTCCAGTGACTAATGGGCCTGCCCTGTACCCTCCAATTCTTATTTTCTCAAACCCGCTGGCTCTCATCCAAATCGCCAGGGGCCTTAAGTTAGCGCGCCATTGAAAACTCATTCTCCCATGCCCCCCTCCCCCCTCTTCCTCAACCCTCCCCCTCTCTCTCTCTCTTTGGCCCACCCACAGTCACTGGATGCAGGCCTTGGGGAAACCTTGTAGGCATCAGTCATTTTCCCCCGTTAGGTCAAAGGGCCACACTGCGGAGCTAATCGGTTACATTAGCAAAGAAGCACTCCGCGGGGGGGGGGGTCCCCCCTCCCACACACACACACACACACACACACACACACACACTGTTACAGTCCATCAGAGCTCACGGTGATGAGCTCATGCTTTGTACACATGCATCGCTTCTTCATTTAAAAAAAAAGGGACTTGTTCTGAAATCAATCCATCCTAGATCAATAAAGTTCTCCAGCTTAATGACAGCCTTTTCAATGGCACTGGTTGATATGCGTTAATGATTTGAATCATCATTTCAATTTGAATATGATGATATGAAACTGCACTATACGTACAGTAACGTTCCTCTTCTAGCCCTGATTTGAACCCGGGCAGTTTGCTGTTCCTGTGCAGCTCAAGCCATGTCTGAGAGCCCAGAATGGGTCGATGACAGAGAAGACACTTCCTCCTCCACTGTGACCTTGGTGTCACTGAACGCTAACTCGACAACTTCCAAAATTCATGAAAAAAAGATTTACAATAAGGGTTCAAATGAACGCTAAGTGTGTACAGTACAGTGCAGTGTGTACAGTAGACAGTATTACCAGAACAAACACAGCAAAGAGCTGATAACACACAATGGTGGAGTACAACCCCAACCCTACAATTTGGGGGTATATATATATATATATATATATAGTTATAGAATGACACATCATTAACTGTCAGGTGAAACAAGCGCTGTAACGAATAGCCAGAGTACTTCTCCCACCACTGAACACTTGTGACTTACATTCTTGAGAAGTGACATCACAATCTATTTCGATGTCGAAGCCCAGTAGTGGAGTGGTGGATTACAGAATACAGACTCAAATGAGCAGACCTCCACACACGGAGGAAGTGAATGGGCTGGCACGCTACATTTGCATGCGATGCATTCCTGCATCGATGCCTTTTTCGAAAAAGTGCTGCACACATTCTGCTAGGGATTTCACATTGGGAAGGCCAGCCAGGAACCCTGGACAATGGGCCAGAGGATCTGGGCTGGGACCAATCCTGGTGGGCCCTAGCTTGTGGCCAACTAACGCAGGCCTGGACCAGGGGGGTTCCCTACCTTTTTCATGCCAAGGACCCCCAGATACTGTAGCCACATAGCCTCCGGCTGCCGGTGCACCTATTGCAAAAAACAACATCATGTCTTAGGCTGAATATCGTTGCTGTCGGGCAGAAAGCTCCTATCTCTATCTTCTAACGTTTCGTGTTTTTTTTGTAAATTAATGCCCTACTACTTGATCATACTACAGTGACACACACACACATCAAAAGTACTTTGTGTAGCCCTCTTTTCAAATTGTGCACCCCTGGGGACAATGGCTTTCTCTTTGAGAACACTTATTTCAAGGACCCCCGGTTTGTTCTGCATAAGGACCACAGACCGTAACGTAAACCGTAACTAAGAGAGTGCACGGATGGAACAGACCTACAGTATGAGAGTATATTTGGTTCCTAGCTGGGGACCCCCTGGAGCCTCAAGGACGCCTTGGGGTCAAACTAGAGACAAACGTCTGCCCCTCACGGTGCACGTCTGATTAATGACACGGTGGCTATTTTTAGCTGTGACCGCATTGGTTTGTCTCAAACATCCCTGACGCTGACTGACAAGAGACGACAAGAGAATTGTGAGACCCAGAAATAGAATCTACTCCGCTTTGACAGCGTGGCTCCTATAGGGGCCGAGCTGGCTGGAAGAGGGTCTGTGTGTCTGTCCGCTGCTAAACTCGCAAACCATCCGATCTGAGATCGAGCAAATGTTTTATACTTTTAAAAAGGTAACGTTTTTAAAAACGTTTAATTCTATACTGGAGTTGAGTTGAAAACCATCGCTGTGAAAGAAGACACATTTTCACTATTTTTCTAAAATAGCAGATCTACAAGCTCGTAGCTGAAAAGGTAGGATAATAGAATTCATGTATATATATATATTGAAAATGTATTTCCTTTAGAGGATAGCCCCTTAAGATGTATCATCTCGTTTTAGAGGGGGTCCTCGGGCACAACACAATGAATACAGTACAGAGTACATAGACAAAACAATACATTAAACATGTCGACACAGAACAATACACTTACATCAACAAAACATAGATGCTCTCCAAATCACTCACTACATCAAGACCAGAAGCGACTGCACTGCATGTCAATCAACATGTTAAATCATTTATTTGTCAATTTTATTTTCATTTCTAGGCATTGCTTCGGGACAATTCTCACTCGCCCATTATCCCCATTTCAACGTGTTAGACCCCTGACACATTTAAATGGTTGGGAGATGGATGGCTGAGGTGGAGCGTCAGTCACACCTACCATCAGCTCGCAGTACTTGCCGCACGACTGTCGCAGCCAAGCCGTGCTGCTCATGGGATCAAACCCATGACCTTGTGGTCCAAAAAAAAAGCGAGTGCTCAGCTCACACACAGAGTAAGCAAACTACTATAAATACAATGTTATGTGAAGTGTATATGGGTGCCATCATGGCCTAATTCTACGTACGTACTGCAAGTACACATTGACACCTCCAATGACTGACACCAGATAGAACTATAACGGACTTCATGCAATGCAAATCAGCCAGCGATACATTGGGCATAGATCACGGGAACGCATGCAGTCTCGCAGGCACACGCGTCTGTGCATGTGTAGACAGACACGAGCATGCAAAATGACAAAAAAGGCCGTGGGAACGGCGTCCCCGGTTTAGAACATGTAACATACATGAGGACGTGTTGAAACATGACCTTTTATTTCTCATAGCAACATCACAGGCTCCGAAGCCTGATTTATACCCATTTATAGCGGCAAGCCGGCGTCGAAAATGCCTAAAAGAGCAGATCTACAAGCTCGTAAGGCGCTCCATGGCCCATCATTGTGAGCTTGTAGATGAGCTGTTTTAGGTGCGCGATGCGGCATGCAAACCAAGTATAAATCAAGGCGTGTAAGGCTTGCCCTAAATGGCCTCCTCCACCCATGCACACTCCCTAAGGTTTGGTGGAGAATGCTGATAAGGCCTGCCTGTCTGTCTGTCTGTCTGTCTGTCCATCTTGTCTGTCTGTCTGTCTTTGCGCAGACATGCCTACGTGCATCTTCCAGGAGGATAATGAAGAACGGAAACCCACCCCAACTCTCTTCCTTCCCTTCATCCCTCATTCCCTGTGGTGCAAAGTAACACACGCTACACTTAATCTGAGGTAATTTGAGCTCCTTTATATACTTTATACTCCATGTGTACTTAGTACTATATTGCACTAGTACATTTCGATTCCAATACTTTTGTGCGCATTACTCAAGTCAAATGTTTCAACGCAGGAGGCCGTCACAGGTGCTTCAACACACATTAAGTAAAAAGGTTCTTCGTCCACACCACGGTTGATTCCTCGGCTTTCACGTTCTACCCGCGACTGCCTCCCTTCTCACTCCCTGTGATCAGATAACGACAGTGCGAGGGAAAATAATCCACGGGAATTATCTCTCCTCTCCATCTCTCCACGGCTTTTCCTTCAACTGGGATCATTCATGACTCTTTCAGTGAATAAAGACTCCTATAGAACATGGACGTGTGTATAGAGTTTGTTGCAGAGTTGTACGTGCATTGTTGATTTAACCCTTTGTGTCCCTATTTTGGCTATTGTTTTTCAAACAGGAGCAGATCTACAAGCTCACCCCACATTGCACCACGACAAAAAGAGTACATTTTTTTCTTGTAGATTGGCTACATGCATTTCGTTTTTCGTTTTTGTGGAACGGTGAAATACATACTGCGAGGAAGTTCAAAGAAAACATGAACATTTTAGGCCACGTAGATAATGTCAGTGTCAGTGAAGTGATTCTCAAAGTGGGCTTGATATTAAAATGGTTGAGAATCACGGCTATAAAAAAAAGAAACCTTCTCTTATGGGGCATCTATTCAAACGGGGGTCCACGGGCTAATGCGTGTCCATTTAGGGGTACGTTTGAGAACCAGTGGAATGGTGATATCATTCATAAACCACATCTAGCTATGTGCAGGCATGCAGCAGTTCAAAGCCCCCCCCCCCCGCCACCCCCTGTGTCGAGGAGGAAACCCATGACGCCGGGTCACTGTATGGGGCAAAACATGACACACATCAGGAAACGGCTCCGTGAATGAAATGGATACTTCTGATGTATTATAACCTGACACAATGGAAGCGACCAGCATTCCTCAAAAGTGCTTTTGGAGTTTCTACTAGTAACTGTATATACAAGACGTGGACAATAGAACGGGAACATTGTAAAGGGTGTGTGTGTGTGGGGGTGGGCGGGGGGGGGGGGGGGGTTCCTCAAAGTGCCCCCCTCCCCTCTCAGCAAAATCATATCGTTGCTGTCGGGCAGAAACCTCCCATCTCCTAATAGGACAAGTATCAGATCTACAAGCTCAAAATGTTGCACAAAGGGTTGGGGGGGTGGGGGGGGGGTGGTCCCTTTCTGGCACGGCATATTTCCCGATGGGGGTCCGTGGGTCAAACGCATTTGAAGGTGGGGGTCCTCGACATGAGAAAGGCTACAAGACCAATCACAGGGAGATAATTAAACATGCGGGGAGAAATGCATGACTCAAAATACCTCAATTTATATAGACCACAGCACACAATTATTATTAATTACTTTAATAGGCTGTGGTTATTGCTATTGCTTAAATATTTCCAGACTCTCCCAAAGGCTAAATGCAATCACACTTACTGTAGAGAGCTGGTTATTTTTCATTTTCTGTTTGTTTATAAACAGCTTTCGGAAGGAGGGGTTCTACACAGGTTCTACACACTGCGAAATCCCCAGTGATCATTTAACTCAGTGAGTGGTCTATAAACAGGCTATTTACAGGGCAATGTGGTTCAGTTTGTACACTCTCAGAGCACCGTTATGTTGCCATATGCAACTCTGGGCTTATTATGATGTAAAGTCGCTTATTTGGGCTTGCTTCAGTTTATATATATATATATATATATATATATATATATCTGCTATTTGAACACAGCGCGATCTACAAGCTCACAACACATCGCGCTACGCAACACAAATATTGTAATGTTAATTTAACTCCGCAACAGGTCCATTTGTACACTCTCAAGAGTTAAATCCATAAGGGTCCATTTGGTTCCTAACTATCATTTAGCTGGGGACCCCATGGAACTCCCTCAAGGACCCACTTTGGGAACCACTGCTTTAACCATCAGTCTATTTTGCTCGAGAAAACATTGCGAGAAGCCACTAGCTCTCCACACAACCAAATACATGGCATTTGGATGTCTTTCAATAACACCCCCTTGAGGGCCAACATTTTAGAATTCACCAAGGCCTTATTGGCTCCTAGCCCCTTTCAACAACCAAACATATATAGCGTATATGCTGTTGTGTTAACAGGAGCTATGGGGCATACTATACTAACCCTCCTCACCCATAAAGAGGAAATATTTTGACTGAACCACTGGAGGAAAAAAAAAGAGTTCCATTTCATTCCCCCCGGGATGTCATTAATCCACATTTCATTTAGTTTGATTGGTTAAAAAAAAAGGAGACATTTCCTGATCTGGTGAGGAAGACTCGTAACGGCAGACACCACATGAGGAGACTGGGGTTTGTTACGAGCCTGAGCTATTGGAACTGCCTTTCTTATTAATGTGGCAATGGCCTTTGATGAAAACAAACACTACAGAGCAGAGCAGTGGCTCTAGATATCGTCTCGCTGTCGGGTGTGGAAACCTCATATGTCCAAAGACTCAAAAACAATTACTTTTTCACAAGTTTACAGCATCAAAGTATAGCAGATCGACATGCTCAAAGTGTGTTTGCTTCATGCCGCGCTTCGAGCTTGCAGATCTGCAACGTTTGATACTTTCTTCTGTGTGACGCTGTGGTATGATCAAGTAGTAGTAGTAGTACAACAAACTAAAACTAAAAACACAAAAAGGCTGCCATCTACACTAAACATGTCAGACTCCTTCGCAGAAGCCACTGACCACAGGCTATACGCTGGATGTACACAAGGCAAAATATGTTCATTTGAAGTAAGGTGTTGACAACTTGTCTTAAACCCTACTTTACGAACTTTGAGTTCAAATAGTGAAAACAGCCTCTTCGCCGAATGTTCACCTATTATATGGCTAGGCCAGAATAGGTTTGCTGGGGGTTCATGTGGTCGAGTTGTGTTATGTTTAAGTTATCTATACCGTCTGTATAGGCGGAGAAGAAACCTTGGAGCCATTCCAGGGCGAGGAAGCTAAGAACGATAATCCTATGGAGGGGAGACGGAGAGGGAGCTCTCCCTTTTTGGTCAGACATGTCTTTCCAATATTTTATTCTCAAGGGCCCGCACAGCAGCCATCTCCAACCTCTCAAGACACTTGTACAGCCTCACAGCAGCCATTTATAGAACCTTGGTCCTCCTCACGGCAGACAGAGGATATTAACACATTTCAAACTAAGAGTCTCACCCCATTAAAAGACTGGATGGCGTGTGTAACAATGATTTCTTAAAAATATATATCAGGAGACCAAAAGGAGAGGTAAAAGTAATTTTTCCATCTATTTTTGTACATGTTGTACGTGTTCGTATTCGTTGATGACATGTATTGTGTACATTTGCTATGCCATGTTGATGAATTGAATACATTATAGCAGGACCACAATGTAAACAAGTCCCAGGAGGACGTTATCCTCTTAGCTTTAATGTCTCACTGTACCACAGGTGTGCCGTTTACATTTCTGACTAATGAAGTAACCAATCACGCCAATCAATCAATCAAAAGGAAGAGACAGGAAGGAATTAGGAGCACCGAGAAGCGGGCAACACCAGAGGTCTCACCACTGACCCACTTCTCTATAGTGGCATCGTCACCCCCCATCAGCCCCATGCCAAATAGGCCGGATCACTGGGATATCTCTGCTATTAATACTGGGAATGAAAAGAAAGGCAGGACGGGCCTTGCATTCCACGGGCCCCGACATTCCCACATATTACCAGGGCCTCGACACCATGCAACCCAATACTTGGCGTCCCCCATCCCGCGCCGACCCCAAAGTGCTACCCTGCCGCGTCAAATTGTTTTCTCATTTCATACGGGAGGAACGGACCGCACTGGTGTGACGAGTCCCAAAGTCCAAGTAAAAAGGACATGTTATTATAAGTGGAACCAAAAAAGAAAAAGATACATTCTTGGCACGAGTGCAGCTGTGGAGCTGGTTTCCATGAACCTCAGGAGAATAATAATAATAATAATAATAATAATAATTTAAAAAAAGACGCTGGACTTCCCAGAGACTCGCATGTTCCTCAAACACCCATGAGTATCTCTAGTTTGGAGGGCCCACATTATTCTTGACGGGTGTCGTCACTGAAAAAGGCTTGAGAACTGCCGTCCCATCGGGGCGGTGACAGGGTTATGATGACCAACCTTGAACGTACCTAATTAAACCAAAACATTGACCCAACAGCTAACGGCCGATCACTTAGGGTTTCCATAAGGGGTTTCAGACGCCAATAACAACAACACTATAGCTGGTCAGCTCGGCTATTATTACAGCATGTCCATTTTGTCAGCTTGCTTTGATATGACCCATGTAGCACGTCAGTATTTTGTGGGGGGGCCTTTGATCGTTTCCAGCCAACTCTGTGAAAGCAGACACAATCTGCCAATGCAAAGTGATCAGATGGGTGGGTTTCAGAGCATGTTTTTCTAATGATTGATCGATCAGTCGATTGTGTTTTCTGGCTTGGTTCTAAAGGAAAACATAGCATACTTTTTTTTTATATATTTTTTATCCCACGATTTTGTAACCCATTTTTCACCCCTGTGTCAATCATCTACTACTGTGATCCTGGGCTCTACACACCCTCCGCCAACCTGGGGAGAGCAACGGACTTAACTCATGCTTCCTTCATGCTTGAGTGTCCAAGTTGCTCCTTTACACCTGACAAAACATAGCATACTTAACGTTACCTACCTCCTAAGTATTACGTTTTAAAGAAAAAAGTACCATGACATTTTCTGTCCCTTTAAGTTAAAATCTTAAGTGTTTGGCCGTTAATTGAGGGCCAATATCCTCACTCACAGATTGGGAATGGCTGCATTAAGTCAGTAACCAACAGACTCTCAGAGCCAAATCTCCTTCCATGTCAATAATAGCCAATGCCGGCCAGTAATAGCCATGGGACAGGGGCACTGTACGTAGAGCATTGTGTGGCTTGTGCCATATCTTGGTTCGGGTGAAAGGTCAACAGCTGCAGAGTAGAGAACATGGGTCCCGGGGGTTGTGGGTAATGTCTGGAATGTACGCCAGACAGTAGCCTAATAGCAGCGCAGACACGGGCAGCCGTCTGTGGTGACCAGCTTCTTTTTTTTCTTTTTTTATATATAGCCTGCAGTAAAGCTGTGCAGTGAATTGAGACACTATGCAGGGTGGGCACATCCTTACACATCATAAGCCCCCCAAAAGTGTGTCACTGGCACAAACACAATAGCTGCCCTTTGACACAAAATCTGCACGCACGCACGCACAAACACTTTTATATTACTATACTTGCATTATACGTCTGTCATTATCAACCCTAATGCCGAATATAGCAATATCCATCTACAAGCCAACAACGCTGGTTAAATCAGGCTTAACTCCCTCAACCTAACGATTAAATGCCTAGCCCTAAACCTAACGTGAAGCTTGTCCTAATAACTCTGCACATTTTAACCAGAAAACAATCATTTATCTTGAGGACCAGGAAAATGGTCCTCACAATGTCTATGTCAATCTTCTCAAATCACACACACAACAGAGAGAGAGAGAGAGAGAGAGAGAGAGAGAGACAGACAGACAGAGAGACAGAGAGAGAGTGGGGACTTCCAGTAAAGAATACAAAGATGAACAGCAGTGATTCATGTGTATTTCTCTTATGGACCAGTGGTTCTCAAACTTTTTTTTTTGAATAGCCAACGTACCCCAGGACCCCAGTTTGAGAACAACTAGAGCAGTCAGCGTATTGTAAATGAATACAACATGAAAACAGTCTCATACGAGAGATCTGGATACACGATGTTTAAGCAGCTTTGATAGGAGAGATCTGGACACTTGATGTTTAAGCAGCTTTCATCTCAAAAAGATTTACTCTCTCCCTCTCCTCAACATGAGCAGGTTGGAGCCGCCACAGACAAAGAGCAGTTTGCCGTTCACCAACTCTCTCTCTCCCGTGCGGCCCCACTAATCCGGAAGAGTGGAGTTCATGCATCCATAATGGACGATAAAATATGAAAAGCTCTGAGAGAGCTGACTGCAGCAGTGTGTGTGTGTGTGTGTGTGTGTGTGTGTGGTCCTCTTCTTCCAGTAATGCCCTCTCAACACGCTTAGCAATTCTGTAATTTCACTCAGCTCACCCCATGGCTCACGTGAGTGCATAAGGATTTCGAGCAAACACAGAAGTTCGGTAAGCCTTTCACATCACAGACATGTAGGCTATCGTCTCGATCACATTGCACAAAAAAGAATAAAATAAATAAAACAAATGCTCATAAACATTACACGCAAGCATTCATTCAAACAACAAATCGGTGAATTTAGAACCAACATGATGCAGGAATGAGATTGATGTTTTTACATTTCCGTTTCTTAGCTATACTTGAAGATCCTGGCCTCAAGAGTAAAAAAGAAAAAAAGAAGACAAATTGACCTTTGGCTAAGGTCAAAGCAGGCATCCCTAACTGATTTCACAGGTGGAAATGTGGAGGGTTTTGAGTGTGAACTTGCACCGCCGTGCTTTCAACAAGCTACAGGGATTTACGGTCCAGCCTGAGATCTCTTGACCAAGATGCGTTTAGTCTTCCACTGGGGTTAAAGGAGACGATTCATTATTCTCCACATAAGTAACGGACGGGGGTCGGGGTGAGGGTTTATGTTGGTGTGAGGCTGAGGCAGGGCATCGGGTTTGCGGTTTTGAGGGGAGAGTGGCACAGAGTGGAAGACTATGAAATAGAGGCGCTCTGATCGATTGGTGATCTTCAATTTAGACCATTTAACACATTTTGACCCGAGATCAGATTCTAAAAATGTCCTCTATATCCCGACAGTTTTCGGAAAAGGCTATGTTTCTATGTCGGTCGTTCTAACACCAAAAGGGGCTCCCGCCCAAAATGGGTTAAATGGTATGACAGGAACCGTTTTGATGTGAGTCTCTTGACTTAAAATAATTTTGGAAATATTCAAATTTCTTCCCCTTACGCACAGGAAGATCTGTTTCGGTCCCAAAATACCTGATCGGAGCGCCTCTACCATAGAATCTGTGGTTCTCAAAGTGGGGACCAGGTACCCTCGGGGTCCCTTGAGGGTTCCCTGAGGGGGTCTGTAACTCTGAGAGTACACACTTAAGAGTTACGGCTGGTGCTTCTTGAAGCGAAGGCTTTTGAGAACCACTGCTCAGTGCTATAGAAAAATTATAGTATGATACCAATCATTTCTCCCCTAGAGAGATAGAGTAAAGGCTCCAATATGCTGTAAGAGTTAGATGGACGTCAGCCCTGCATTCCGGTCACAGGAAACAAGGACTAGATAGTTCAAATGTTCCATACTGGGCGGAGCAGATGCTGGGAGGAGACGTACAGCATGTGGTATGTCTGGCTGCCAGACCATTACTTATACCATTCTGACCTGAGATCAGATTCAAAAAAATTTCTCCTGACAGTTTTCTGAAAAAGCTATGTTTCTATGTCAGTCGTTCTTTAAAAAATAGCAGACCTACAAGCTCATAGCGCGCCACTCGGTGGCGCGCTATGAGCTTGTAGATCTGCTATTTTTTTAATAGCTTTAGCATAACATAATGCTATCACCAAAAGGGGTTCCCGCCCAAAATGGGTTACACCAAAAGGATTGAGCGATTCAGTAACATGCTTTGTCAGCCCACATCTTTGGGAGCAGAAATAGTATGCCCCCATCATACAAGACACTGTCCCATCCTTCCTCAATTCCTAAAATTCCAAAACTCCCCCAGTCGCTACATGGGTCACAAACCCACTTTAAACTCTATATCCTCCAAACCCGCGACATGCAGTCTATCCTAAATGCTCTGCGTACCAACGCTCCGCGTACCAAACACCACCACCATGCAGGCAGTTCCAAAGCCCGGCAAACAACTACAAACGGGCACCGCTCGCTTGACACTCGATCCCCAAAGTCTCCCACCAATGTCCAGAGGAGTGCCCCGCTGAGTCGCTCATACACAGTAACGCATTGAAAGGTGCGCTGTCAGCAGCAATGACGGGAGAGCACTTCACGCTTCACACACCAGCCTAGCTCTGCTGCTAAACGTTTATATACATTTTTTGTGTGACAGGAAATGGGGAGAGAGATGGACACACACACACACACACACACACACATGCAGCAAATGTCGTCGGGGTCAGGACTCGAACCCCCAACATGCTGTCAGGCTGCATTACCAGCCTACTGTAGGTGACCGGAACGCTAGGCCGGCCCCAGGCACTGCTATACCGTTTGACCTATAAAGCTATACATCTCCTGAAAATGCAGGATTTCGATTTCCCTGCAGGTTTTATTCACTGATTAGCCTTGCTAATTCTACTGCTTTGCTACTGAAAAGAAGGGTCCAGCAGAGGAACTCTATATCTATTCAGGGAATCTGAATAGAAAGAACATAGAACACCTTGGCAAATGCCCCCCTTTCTCACCGACAGTGTTCTGTTCCTGTGACAATCTACTGAATGTCCTGCCAATGGCAGTTCTCAAACGGCACTGTATTAGAAGAAAATAAAATCACACCCGTGTGAAATGAGGGGCACTCTTGTCATCGTACATCATCTCATTCTGGCCAATCAGAATTTGCATCCGAACCTCCGTCCTCAATGTTTGTATTTACATAAATACTAAACATTGTCCATTCATTGACAATGGGATTGTCTGTTTGTGTAGCACAAAGTTTGCACACACACACACACACACACACACACACACACACACCTGGACATAGGAGGGGCTATCACCCCTAAAAGAAAACCCCCAAAAACAGAATAGAAGTCCTAAAAACACTGCCCTCCTCCCACAGTGAGTCCCAATCACAACAAGGCACAGAATGTGGAAGCGTTCTCCCACGCTGAGCTTTCTACTGAGCGTGTGTGCCGATGTTTGTTTGATTGGCCACGGCGGTCTGTGATTCGTGACTGGATGGAGCAGTGGGACGTCGTGACGTAGTGAGAGAAGTGTCCAGCTGATTTTTTACACTCGACAAAACTGGCACCCCCGTCGTGTTGGCGAGTGGTGCTATGGTGCAGCTATTGGTGCACCCTGTGTTAGGGGCACTCACTGTTTTTACCAGGTTTTGAGAGAGAAATAAGTAACCAGGTCTATGAAAACAAGCCCAAAAGAATGAAGCGACTATAGGCCACACGAGCGCTTTAAAGCTATATATGCATTGGCTATTTGAAAATAGACAAGCATTGGTCTGCCATTAAAAGAAATATATATAATTATAGATATATATATATCGTGAAAAAAGTGACAAACATTTTAACAAAATGTGTTTAAAAACAGTGTTTGAAAACAGGAAGCAAATAAGCCCCCCGCCACAAACCGCAACTACGAATATTTACAAGCAACTTTACAGGAGTACAAGCCCAAAGTCGCTTATATTAAGCAGACCTGGCAACACTGGACTGGGGGTTTGGTCTAATGGGTGTCAGTCAGTGTGGAGATCAAGTGTCTCCTGCTTACCGGCTTCAGTTCAGACCCGACCGCTCTGGGAGATGGGCTGTGCCCGCCGGGGACGTGCCACTTTCACTGGAAGTTACAGAAATGCTGGGTGCCCCCCCCACCCCCCCTCCTCCTCCTCCTCCTCCCGCCCCGGCCCGCAGCAAACGCAACAGAGTACACGGTTCTCAGAGCATTCTTCTATTCTCGTCTATTCCTAATTTCCTCCCCTGGGTGGAGTCGGAGTTTCGGTGGTAGAATAATCCCGTGGCATTGCCGCGTACAAACAGATGTGTGCACACGCCGGCAAAAAGTCTGCTGCACTCTCCGCTTCTCCCTCTCTCTCTCTCTCTCTCTCCCTCTCGCTCTGGGCTACTGAGCGGAGGATCTGGATTTCAGCTGACTGCGCTGGGAGCTGAGCTGTTGACATAGCGCCCCCCTCCACTCCCTCCCTCCCTCCATCCATCTCCCTCTTTCTCTCTCTCTCTCTCTGGATCATCACCCCTCCCCTTCTGGATTCCTGCCCCAGCATATGACAGCATGCATGTGTGTATGTCAGTGAAAAAAAAAAAGGAAAACCAAAATGACTTGTGTGTCTGTCTGTCTGTCTGTCTGTGTGTGTGTGTGTGTGTGTGTGTGTGTGTGTGTGTGTGTGTGTGTGTGTGTGTGTGTGTGTGTGTGTGTGTGTGTGTGTGTGTGTGTGTGTGGCCAGAGGAAAGCCAGGATGAAAGGAAATGACCCTCAGCTGCCTGAGCTTCCCACTAACAAACTGGTCCTCTTCCTCTCCCCTGGCTGGCTGTTCCCCACACGCCTCCATCCCATCTAGCTAAACTAGATGTCAAATGTTTTGGTCCGATGCCGGTCCCGGTTTTGGAGAGTCCTATAGACCACCGATGATCACCAGTGTTCTGTCAAAGGGCGCAAGATCTATTGTCATTTGGATGAAAACCGTGCATTTTCCAAAAGTGGAAACTCTGAAATGGCCAAACTATACGAGCTCGCAGCGCGTCGCTTGCAACTCGATTTATTGTGAGCTTATAGATCGGGCCAATTTGTAAACATTTCTGAAGTCTTTTGAAAAAAATGTCCACATTATATTATAAATATATAATATATTCCAGCTTGTATATCTGCTACTTTTGTAGTAGGGTAGCCCTACTACTCAAGTAGTAGAGGTTTCTGCCCGACACCAATGATATAATGGCATGTCCAAAATAAGGTGAAAGTGGATACAAATGGGGATACACTGGCTGCATAATGCTGCGTTCACACGGGCAGATACAAAGATACAGTCTACAATTCATATTCAATGGAAGCCAGCGATGTGAAGCTACAAAGCAAATCCGACATTTGTAGCTGCTACAAGAGATACAAAGATACAAACAAAGCCACAAATAAGTTGAACTGGCTTCATCTTTGTATCTTTGCATCTGCCCGAGTGAACGCAGCATATAATTGCCGAGACTGACTCCGTCAAAGGAGTCAAATAATGGCTGATTCATTCCTCCCTCCACCCTTCCACATCCATCCCACCCTGTACAATGCATTCTCCAACAGCGGAAAAGAAAGGGCTGCGGACAGGGCATCACGCCACGCCCAAAGGAACCCCCTTTCCTGTCCCCGTCTCCACATTGCTGAGCACACATACACACACATATACACACACACACACGGGTAATCAGAGTCGGACACCCCTGAAAAGCAGGAAAAGGAATTATTCCCTGAGGCCCGCTCGAAGCTTTCATTAAGTGCACCAGGTGAAATTCACCAGGAAGTGCGATTGTTCGAGGCTCATGTCGGTCCCGTCGGGTTCACACCATTCAACTGGACAAAATACAAAGAGGATGGATGGCTGGGCGGAGGCAGCTCCATTAACCACATGAACCCTGGCAGACCCCGTTCTGAGCACGTCATGATACCGTACATGACTGTACCAGGGGACCCCCAGAAGACAGGATTTGTGTGAAACAATATATCATTTTTGTGCCGCCCGCACTGCTATTTTGGAGAACCACTGTTGTAAATCCTAAGATTTCTCTGACAAATCACACCAGTGTGACACAACAGCGCCCCTACTGGTACTCATACTGGTGCTCATTAACACATACATAGGTGAACACATACATACATACATACATACCGGTACATAGGTGAACACATAGGTGTACACGGACATTGCTGGTTGTAGGAGTGGTTGCACCACTCAAAAACTATGTCGCTATATAGCTGAAATCTAAAATTTTGAATGGGTTCAACTAAGTCTATAAAGAGACGTTTGTTCCATTTAGCAATACAGTAGTTGTCCTTGCTCAATCAAAGACACATTACTAATGCCCTATGAACCCAGGGTTGACTTATCTGTGCAAACCCCCCCACCCGACCCCCACCCCTCTGATTTACAATCAGGAGCTTTGAAGGCCAAGGGTCAAATGTGAATTGATTTCATCCGGTGTCATCTTCGCTGCTTCCAGACAAGCTGTCTGGCTCGGGGGCAAGATGGGGTAAAAGGCCATGTCTATCTGGCGATCAATACATGCCCAATCAATTTCTATTAGACAAGGATTCTGAGCATGAACATGTTGCAGTACAAATTTACATAAAAAAACAACAACAAAACAGTACATATAGGCAATAATTTGTATACTCCTAGTTGGGTGACTAATGATTTATAAATGAATAATTGTATGTAGACATGGCACTCTATAGTGTATAATGTGTTTCATTGCACAGATATTCTACTGTTAGACAGATGTTAGGTCCTTAGCCTACTTACAGTATGATTCTTGATGGCTATTTGCTATGTATTTGATGTGTTGCTCTTGCTTCTGTAAATCGCTCTGGATTAAGAGCGTCTGCTAAATGCCTAAGTTGAAAATCGTAATGACATTACATATGTACATACAGTACTGTAACTGTACACACACACACACAGTCTACAGACAGTAGATACAATGCTTAAAGTGGGGGGGGGGGGGGTCGTGTGATACCATTTGTCATCTTTCTCTATAGGGACAGAAGACGGATGGCACAGACTTGCTAGCGATAATGCCTGTGCGCATTCTTGAGCGACCTCCAGGGACACATCCATTAGGCAGGCTCTCAGGCCCCCTCGCCAACTCCTCTCCATGACATCCCAGGGCCCACACTGCCGCCACCGCCTCCCCTCCTCACCACTGCCGCTCGCTGTGGAAGGGGAGGAGAGGAGATCTCCTCCGGGAGGAGGGGGGGGGTTACTCTAACGACGAAAACAAGACGCACACACCCCGAGGAACTGTTTGGCTCGTAATGCGCCAACCTGCCCGAGTGTTCATTACCCCGGGGACCACCCTATACAGTTCACGTGGAATAAAGCTAAACTGTATGACATTTTCTTATACAGTAACACTCATGCTTCTGAACATGTATTCTATTACCACTTCAAATACTCTTTAGTTTCAATTTTAAAAGCCAAAAAATAGCTGATCTACAAGCTCGCAACACGGCACGTGTTGTGAGCTTGTACATCTGCCATTTTCAGCAGTGTGCGACTGCTTCCATAGACAACATGCTGGCTTCCAAGGACTACTGAAAACAGAGATCTGTAATGCATGCGGTGATGCGTTCATCAACATCGATGTAAATGGAATGTGGAACCTCTCTTGCAAAACTTAAAAACAGCAGCAGCAGCAAAAAGGAAAAAAATAAGGAAAACATTCAACTCAGACTCATCCAACCGGGTCTGTTCGCCTCACTCCTTTTTTTGGGCGCGCGTTTGTTTTGACTCGTCTTTATTACAGTTGCGCATTTGGTGGTCAAAAGAAAATGAGAGGGTTAGACACCCTCATCTCTCATCTCCGACACCATGCTGTCACGGCGGGTGCCAGGGGCTCCGCCGACGGATCGCGGCCTCTCCTGAGCCCTCTCTTTTTGGGGGCACGCTGAACTCGCATTGCCCCCTGGGTAATTGTGCGTCGCTATACCAGCTTCAGACATAAAGCGAGGTCGGTGTTTTACTTATACCCACAGCTATAGTCAGACTGCACGGCTTACTGTACATGTCTGGCTGGGGAAAAAAAATAAAATGACACTTTAGTTTTGGTGGACGAGCCTGCATACTTTATGCCCGATGTATACTTGGTTGTGCATCTTGTCACGCATAGGGTTGGGATCCTTTAGGGTTTCAATGATTCCGGTTCAGTTATCAAAATTCCTTAACCCGTTCATTTTGAAAGAATATATATTCAAAGATTTTCAAAAATAGCAGACCTACAAGCTCGTAGCGCGCCACTCGGTGGCCACTATGAGCTTGTAGATCTGCTGTTTTTCAATAGCTAAATAATAAATTAAAACACCATAAGGGGTTCCTGCCCAAAATGGGTTAACGGTCCTATTAGGGGGGATTCCAAATGGACTCTTACAGACCTGTAACTCTAAGAGTGTACAACTGGAACCAAATGGACCCGTAAGTGTCCATTTTTACACTCATAACCCTTGAAATTTAAAACGTTTGAGAACCACCAGTATTGTAATTGTGTAGCAGACGTGGAGTCCACATACCAGCTCTGACAGTGTGATGAGACCGGTTCCGGAAACGGTTCTAAATGTGGACCCAGGTAGTCCACGCACACCGACCTCTCTCCAAAAAGGTCTGTGTGAGAATGATGTGGACCACCTACCAACCACTCACCCTTCCGTCCGTCCGTCAACAAACGTACTTTGCCGGATGCAGGACAAAAATAATGTATACATCGGAGGAAATATCTCAGTAGGGCTGGGCGATATACGACTTCAAATCAATGTCACGTCTATTTCAAACGATTATGATTAATGAACGATCAAAAACAAAACCAATGGTGAACTGCAAGCTCACAACGTTGTTATTCGATTAGCCTACATGAGAAAGATTAAGTCGGGTACTAAATATCGGTATAATTTTGGTTAATTGCCACCAGACCTATGGCCAGGTCTACTAACAAGAACTACATTTAGTGAAGCGGACTGGAGAATAAAAATAAACTTGGCCACATGTTGCTGCTGGTGGAGTTGGACAAAAGGTGGATGGAACATTGGATGAGACAGTGGCTCGCCCACGGTGGTCTCATAGACGGAACAGCCTGAGCCTCTTTCACTCTCGTCAAAAGCAGTGTTCATTTCTTCGACTTGACGAGAAATGTTTCTTCGGCCATCTTTTTTTCACTGACGGAAACCTAATTAAAACTAAGCTACGACGACAAACTGAGACAAAATATATTTAAACTAGACTAAATTGTGTAAACTATGTTGGGGAGGACTATAGTGGAGAAGAGATCCAGTATAACTAAAAGTCTAAAAGTTATCTTTGGTTGCACTTGTGTGTTGTATTCTGAAAATAGCAGATCTACAAGCTCACGATGATCTGAGCTTGTAGTCGTTTATTTTTGCTTTTATGTTGTTTTCTTTATAAATTATTGAGGCTTTCGTCGACCAAGCCAAATGCTATTTACATTTTGTTTTGTTTCAATAAGGAATTCCTGGGGTAAGCACTTCACACACGCAAGCGTTCACCATTGAGCACCCACACATAAATACATCGTCAATGAGGAAAACGCTGCCGCTCATGCAAATGGAAGCAGGAAACTTAACTCTAAAGCACAAAGCTTTGAATGCTCCTGCTTGCTTAAAAACAAGGGTGGCCATTTATGCACACGAACTAACTGTACATTGGTCATAAATTATCCCTGTGGCATGCACTATTTTATTCTCTTTAAAAAGCCTCTGCAGAATGGTAACTGATTTAAAGAATAGCCATAAACCGTAAATCTCATTCTCCTCGCCCATGTTCCCATCACACAAGGATATGGTAGCAATTTTTCACTTTCACATTACTTAGGCTACATTACTTCTCTGTGCAAGTGAACGCTGTAATTAGATACTGCTCATTTTATGAGAACCTGCCGGATTAATTGGCCAGTCACTCACTCCTTTTCACTTAAGCCTTATGTAGTGAAAATAGCCGATCTATAAGCTCACAATGCGTTGTGAACGTGTATGAATCAGGTATTGTTTTGCTAAATCAACCATTTCTGACAATTAAATGTGCCTATAATGACATGCCCATGGTGACAGGGACGCCAGATTGAAAGCGATTAAGGACAAAACAAGCGTTTCAACAAGGCAAACAGCCACCCTCCCGCACTGGTCTGAAAAAAAAGAAAGATGTTTAGCCATGTTTTGGCCACTGAATGGTCTGCATTGTCCCGAGAGTCAGACTGGTCCAGGGTCAGAGGTTGTCTGACTGCCTGCACCCCACAAAGCCTGTCACTGTCTGCTGGCTGGGTGCCAGCTCCATCACAATGCCCACGGGCAGCTTCATCATCTTAACCAGTGATGTCATGCCTTGATCTTTGGTCACGGTCAAGCCATGACTTCAGGGTTTCTGAATAAATATGAATGAAAGTCTCATACGTTGCGTGTCAGGACGAAATTTGGTGACATATACCCGGTCTTGTCAAGAGAGATGTTGCTTGGTTGAGCGGTACCGGGAAAGTGAGCCGACGAGGTGACAGATATCGTCTCTGTCGGGGTGGAAACCTCATAATGTTCAAAACTGTTACTTTTGAGGATTCAAAATCAATTTAAAAAAAGGACAAAAGTAGCAGATGTATAAGCTCAAAACGTGCGGCTGCTACATTGTACAGTATGCTTTTGCGTAGTATGATCAAGTAGGGCACAAAAAGTTGATAAAAGAAAAGTGATTTTCTTTACATACTAGTCCATATCTAACCAACAATATCACTTGATATCTTTCAAATAATTATATGGAAATGACTTAAAATGTGCAGTTTTGAAAAGGTGACCCCACTGGTAGCAGAATGGAGATAGACAGTGATGACATCACGTGTACAGGAGATGAAGCTGCCGCTGCTGTACAGTGCATTGCCAGTACAATATTGGCCATAAGTGCCTAGCATTTAAAAATCTGATATCGTTGCTGTCGGGTAGAAACCTCTCATCTCCAAATTCTAACTTTTAGCAAATATAATACAATAAATATAAATGTAATACCGTGAAAAGGTCAAATTTTATGTATATTGATGTCAAGAGTCATCAATCCTTGTGTTGGTTACTTTATAGGGACTTTGAGTTTACCAGGTTGGACCACTCCAGACATCACTCAACATATGTATTACTGTTTATAAGAATAGCAAGCATTTAAAATGATCCGTTACCCTGCATTCAATGAAAGAAGAAGAGAGGAGACCGGCGGCAAAAACAGAGCGAAACGGGCTTACATTGTAGAATTTCCCAGATGCACTAGTATATTTGATCCTAGTCCACCTGCGAAGTTCGGGCGGCCAAGTCATAGACCGTGACGTATGCAGAGTATGCGGAAAATTCCTTTTACGCCTGCCATTTGTGGCCGTGATACGTCACTGACTAACCTGGCTTTGTGGATATTCCACTACTGGCCAATAACAGTGGGCCTTTCCTAGAACTGCAGTGGGATCCATAATAACGGGTCACCCCGCACTTAATATTCCCAGAGAAACAACAACACTGAACAACAACAACACAACCTGCCCAGCACGTGAA
>NC_137876.1:23752424-23777424 GCF_963924005.1 Protomyctophum bolini
GCCCCCCCCCCCCCCCCCCCCCCCCGCCCCCCACCACACACTCAGAACCCCAAGACGTAAAAAAAAAAAAAAAAGTCACATTGCTACTCGAGGGCAGGGTGACTTTTCTGGCTTAAAGGGATATTTCACTTAAAATAAATGTCTATTTATATCGTCCATATGACTCAGGCTTTTGTGAGCATTATTAAGTAGTTGCTCGATTCCGTATGTAGATATTTCATATTAATTGAATCAGACACCACTCCATATTAACCATGTCGGATTCACCAAAGTGAAATATCCCTTTAACTGTGGGGAGGAGGGTATGGGGGGGGGGGGGGGGGGGGCTGCAGGGGTGTTGTTGATAATGTCGTCGTCCGCTGGGTCAAGATGCTCCCTCTGGGTCTGGGGGGTCAACAGGCCTGCCAAGATAGCCATCAAGACAAGTACGAGTTGTATACACAAACCCCAAAACCCCAGGATTGTACACGCAGGCAAATCTACAGTCTGGTTGATCTGACTCGGACGGAGTTACAAATCGGTATAGGTTTACTGCGTATTGTTTGATGACACACAAACCCCTTGTTGTCACTTGAGTTGTCATTGCTTTTACGACCCGGCTGGACTTCTGCAGGCTCAAATACACCCTTATACCTCCCCATCCACCCCTCCCACTGAGGACCTGTCAGGCTATTAGACCGACGTCTAAGATACGTGTAAATGAAATGGCACCCATAAGAGGATTTATGACAAATCACATGTAAATTGCATGTGAACATATGCACACACAGGTATAATTACATGATGTAATTATACTGCGTGTGTGCATATACTGTGTGTGTGTGTGTGTGTGTGTGTGTGTGTGTGGGGGGGGGGTAAATGAGCATGGGTGAAAAGTATGTTCTCACACCATAAAAACTGTGCATGCATGTGTGTGTGTGTGTGTGTGTGTGTGTGTGTGTGTGTGTGTGTGTGTGTGTGTGTGTGTGTGTATGTGCGCACTGCGTGTGTGTGCAGTGGGTGTCTGTAAAAACGTGTGGAGAGGTGCTGGGGAGTGGAGGGTGAGCGGTTATTGCCAGGGGGAAACTCCTTGTGCACAGATTACTGCTCCTGGCTGAGTGGCGAAGTACGCAGTGGTGTTGATTAAAGCCAGCTGGGCCCGGTGTGGTAGGCGACGCACGCCACGGCGGTGTGCACCACGTGCGCATGCACGCACACACCCTTCTTGAAATCAATCTGGCTTCTTGAATGTCATGTTGGAAAATAGGAAAAGCGCTGTGCACAGTACTGACAAACAGTATATTAAAGTGTCAAATCACAACAAGTTGTCTCAAGACACTTTACATGTAGAGCAAAGGACCGACAGAGATCCCACCCATGAGCAAGCAATGGTCCTTCTAATTGTTCTTCTCTCGCCTATGTATTGCTGTATACGACTCTTACTTCTGTAACTCTTAATTGCAAGACTGTACTGTCTACAAGGGCTGCTCAATCTATCGTTCCATCATCGACATTGCAATGTAAGTGTGCAATATTGTGACATTGCAAAAAAAAAGGATGTAATGTAGCTACGGTGCATTGATCCAATCAGTGCCATTTCATGACTAATCTGGAAGATAAATAATGATTTGACGACTCCTTGGTTACTGGTATCATAATTGAGTCAACCAGAGTATTTGAACCCCTCCACAATCACCCTAATCATTGCTAAGAGGGATACATTCTTTCCAACTGTCCAACTGGAGACAGTCTGTCAGGTGCAGGAAACCTCATATGTCCAAAATTGTTACTTGCCAGGATTCAAATTCAAAAGCACCAAAGGTAGCAGATCTACAAGCTCAATGCGTGCCGCTTCGCACCACGGTTTGAGCTTGAGGATCTGCTACTTTTGTGTGACGCATGTAGCATGATCAAGTAGTAGGGCATTAATTTAAGAAGAAAAAAATGGAGAAAAGTTAGAATATGGAGATAAGAGGTTTCTGCCCGACAGGGAGAAAATGTGTACCGGTAATTCCTACATTTTTTGCAATACAATAGCAAAAACACTCACTCACACACACACACACACACGCACACACGCACGCACGCACGCACACACGCACACACGCACGCGCGCGCAGCTGAATGTTGTCCTCACAGACAGATTGTCCTCTTGAGGGTGTGAGTGCTTGGTGAGAGTATGAATGCTACATAACAGCTAATCAGTTGGAATCGCTCCGCATGTGCACTCTGCTATGACAAACACAAGTGGTGGGCCGAATACACTTTTTTTTGTTGTCTCCTATCAGAGTATGTGTGCTTTCACTGCAAAACTGTTCTACTTCGTCCAGTCCAATAATAGAGGAGGGGTAAAAAAAGAACAATCCAATAGAGATGTGCACACACACACACATACACATTACACAAATACACACACACACAGACACAAACCAAATACAGTACATATGATTGCAAACTGCAATGGACCGTGAATTCTAGCATGACCTCCAAAGAGGTGAATCAAACGGTTTATCCTCGGGGGGGGGGAATTCTAACAGTGCAGCCATGTGTAGCATCCAACTGGAATGATCAAAGCCCAAACTATAGGCAATGACCGGCGATTCACAATAAACTATACTTCTAATGCCATGCAGATGGTTCCTTATCAGAGCTTCAAAAGCACAAATCGTCTGTCGGGCATAAACCCCATACTGTATGTCCAAAACTGTTAGTATAGCAGCAGATTCGCAAGCTGAAATCGCTTCTCGCCGCGTTTCGAGCTTGCAGATCTGCTACTTTTGAGTGACGCTGTAGTATGGTCAATTATGGCGTTAATTTATGGGGGAAAAGAAACTAAGACAAATGTTAAAACATGGTTTCTTCCCGCCGGCAACAACAACATACAGTATGAATTGCCCTGGAATGTGTCTGCAGAATAAAAAGAATACATTTGATATAGCAGCACAATAAACGGTTGTCCCCGAGCTTCCACACTGGCCTCTGCCAAGACAAAAAACCTGCTTCGGAAAAAGAAAAGAAGAAAAAAAAAAAGAAACCTCGACCCTCGCTGCACGAATCTGGGTTAATCACATCTGCCCTGGCTGCGTCCAATCAACACACATTGTTACGATTACACGCCATTTAAGTTAAACGGGCAGTTCGAGTGTTGAGCCTAGAATTGTTGTCCCGTCGCACGCTGCTCCCAAATATTTGGGTCAGCACTTTTCTTCCCCTAAACCTTCCTTTTCCTCTCGCCGCGTCTTGGTTTCCTCTGCAGAACAATGAGTCGGGACTCGGGGCATTTCTTTCCCCAAGACTCTGCGATCTGAGTCCTAATGCACTGGGCATTGTTGTGACCGACTGGAGTCATACTGCACTGGGTGGGCATTGTTGTGACCGACTGACCACCATGATGGTCATTGTAGTGCATAGCGCGAGCCTCTGACCCCGGACGAGCGCTGGGAAGAGACAAAACTCAATGACCTTTTTTTGATCGCTCTCTGTTTCTCGAGAACATTCGGGGGCATTCAGGTCTCAATGTGGGTGCCGTGGCACACCCTAGGGACGCAAGTCCAGGACCAGGGGTGCCTCAGAATACTTGGATTATACTTGGAATTCATCAATGTCACTTGGAATGTCCTTTTGTTTGTCTGCATGTTGTTTGTTTGAGGCAATGTCTCTGTCCTCACAATGTCTCTGTCCAGCACCAATGGCTCTGAATTTGCCCATTACCCTAAATGCAACACCGTATATTAGCGTTTTTCTAGCACCAAAGCTTTTGCTGGCCTGCGCATGCGCGCCGCTGACTGAGGAGAAGTAGTGCAGTGTAAAGGAAATCTTTGATTTTATACCTTAGTCCCGTTGTTCTGACATGACGAGATCAATACTAAAAATGTGTTCCGACATGACGAGATCAATACTAAAAATGTGTGACAAAACAAAATGTCCTTTGTCATGTGTGACGTCATCGCTTCACAGTCGTCAATATTTTGGCAGTGATATTGATTAGCTCATGCAGCATACCAGAATAGGATTCGGGTTGGGAAAAAAAAGTTTCCCTTTGAATGAGCAGAGGATATTATCCAGAAATCCGGCTTACTCAGCATTGGCCTAGTGCTCTAGTTTCACCGGGGACAATGAGGGAAGTAGACACCGGGCCAAAACAGCAGAGCCGTGTGTGTCTGCGAGTCTGAGACTGTTAAAAATCCTTTAAGAGGGTTCACACAAGCCCGGCGGCTAAAATTAGACTCACTAGTGAAATTATACCTGCAAATTTATAAATGGACCGAAGGCAAAGAAGACGGTTATTAGTAGTGAATTATATCGACCCAAAAAAATTAAATGAGTCTGGAAAAATGTAGTGTACGTCTTGGAGCGAGAACCAAACAGATTTATGACCGGCGTCTACTAGAAATAGCCTATACTACATTTTACTGACCGGGATTTACTGTACTATTAATGGAGCAAACACACATCACTAACAGTCCATGTTTGACAGGTTGGCACTCTAATATACACAGCATTATACAGACTTGCATACAGAGCAAACACACACAGTAAAATATTCAGTGTTCATTAATCAATTTGTAATTCAGAGGGTGTTTATAGACGTTACTGAATGGAGACACTCTCAGAGAGCG
The DNA here is from genome assembly GCF_963924005.1 of Protomyctophum bolini. Lineage (NCBI taxonomy): Eukaryota > Metazoa > Chordata > Actinopteri > Myctophiformes > Myctophidae > Protomyctophum > Protomyctophum bolini. The sequence goes on from NC_137876.1 coordinate 23,757,023, forward strand.
ACTAACACACTGCGTCTCAAAGTGGGGTCCCCCAGGGTTCTTGGGGGGGGGGGGGGGTGTGCAAATGGACCCTTACAAGGAGGTCTGTAACTCTGAAGAGTGTACAAATGGGTGTCCTTGACATTAAAAGGTGTGACAACCACTGGACTAACACTCAGCCGTTTGCAGTACACGTACACACGCTCGCACGCACATACACACACGCACACACCGTGAGAGAGAGACCTGCAGGCTCACATGTCTGTAGTCATCCGGTCTCTTCCCTTTCCTCTGCACGTAGACCGAACATTAGGAAGACAGGGTGGTGACAGACTGGGTGTGGGTGGGTGGGTGGGTGGGTGGTTGCTGCTACTACTTCATGTGTGAAGAACGACACAACACGTTTGTGTTCTTCTTCCTAACATTTTGAGAATTAAATCGTACATCGTCATACATCATCTCATTCCGGCAAATCTGAATTTGCGTCCTCACCTTCGTCATCAATGTTTGTGTGATCAATGTGTTACGCAACACTCGAAATTGTCCATTCATTGCCAATGGCATTTAATGTTTGTGTTAGGACAACATTTGGGTTGCACACAGCAAAAGCTATAGGAGGGGCCCTCGCCCCTCAAAAAAGGTGCAGTGGTTTTGTTAAAGGAAGTGTCAAATAACTATCTTGCTATAAGAGTGTTTGTTCAGTAACAGGCGTCTTCCTGTCTCTCCAAATCTTTATCCTATCCAGAGATAGGATTTGGAGTGATGACACAAAAATGATCAGTAATGAGCGGACTGGAAAACTATCAAATTAAAATCTCCGAAATGCTCCTTTCCTGATTGCATGAAACTCCTAAAGTCCTGAACATTTATTTTCTGTTTATTAAGGAACTGGAGAGATGGGGAATACCCATTTTAGTTAACAAACACTCTAGTATAGCAATGATTACAGCCACAAAATAGAGATTTCGCCTAAAAATCGAATTTTGTTTTAAAACTTGTCAATGGGCTATTTTCTGTGAAAGCTTTCCCCACGATGTGGTCAGGGCCCACTTGGAAATCTCAAAAGTGTTTGCGGGCCACACATCTGTGCATACAGTATATCGGCTGCCGTGTTAAGTGGGCGGATTTTCAAGTGGGCCCTGATCCAGAAAAGATCGAGTCTCTCTCTCTGCGTCTCTCTCTCTCTCTCTCTCTCTGTCGCCATTCCTCATTCCTGCAGAAGAAAGAAATAACAGTGGTTTGAGAACTTGCTTAGCCCTTGACTGGAAAAAGGTGGAAAATGGACAGAATAGAGAAAGAAGCCAAAAAAAGAAAAGAAAGAAGGACTTCCAAGGAGCTCAGCAGCACAGTGGTGCGCCGCGGGAACGCCGCCCGCAGGTTCAGAGATAAAAGAATGCGCGAGATTTCCTGCCTCGCAGCTCAGCGCTCCCCAAACATCGCCTGGTTTATGTACTTGCGGCCCGTCGCCACGGCAACCTGGCAGCCAATCCAATCCTTAAGGACCAGACTGCTGGTGAGAGGAGTGAGTGAGAGAAGCAGGCAGGCTAAAAAAAACCCTCCTGTATGTATGCATGGTATGCTTGTAGCAAACCGTACATCCGCGCCACGTTTCCAGCCTGTGGATCTGCTACTTTTGACGCTTTTGTGTGACGCTTTAGTACGATCAAGTAGGGCATTTGTAAAAAAACAGAATGTGGAGATAAGAGGTTTCTGGCCAAATATACAGCAGCGACCATCGGAACTAAAAGCAGACTACATGATTTGGTATACACAGTACATGATGCTGCCGTTACATTTTTAGAACGTTCATGTTCAGCGTAACCACATATCGATGGCCCGGTGCCAGCAGGACAGAAAGTGCTCAAAATATGTCGTTGCTGTCGGGCAGAAACTGCGGCACGTATCTCTCCATATTCTCATTGATCATCACACCACGGCGTCACACTACAAGAGCACCAAAAGTATATACAGTAGCAGATCCACAAGCTCGAAAAACACGGCATGAAGCAACGTGTTTAGAACGTGGTATATGGTATATAGAAGTGGTATATACGTGGTATATAGAAGTACTACAGTAGGCACACGAATACTGGCTTATAGGGGATCAAATATAGAAGAAAAGGGATTTACATGCAGTCACATAGTTCATAACACATAAAGAGAAAATGGGCAGTATAGTAGCCTGGATTCTGGTAGACTTAATTGTGCATTTAAGGGAGCGAGACGAGTGTGAGGGAGGGGGGGTGGGGGGGGGGGCATAGTGGCACTAATGTCTCCATCAGGGGCCCACTCTTCCCGTCTAATACCTATAATCCCCCCCCCCCCCAACCCAGACCCCCCCCCCCCCCCCGTGCACACACAATCATCACTTCTACTATGTGATGGTGATGGGCACAGTCAGTCTAGTAGGGTAGTGTCACACTGTACCCCCCCCTCTTTCTGTAATTTCTTCCGTCTTGGCCTCCCCTGGCCTGTACATTTATTTCTCACCCCAACGCACACTCACACACGCACACAATCTCTCTTCTCATGCCGCACGACAGAGCTAATCCCCCCCCCCCCATGCCATGGCTGGCTGCTGGACAAGACCCCAGCAGCAGGGGGTGGGGCTGCGTGCATGGGGGAGGGGGTTAGTACTAGTAGGGGGAGAGGCTGTGGAACTAGAGGGTGGTTGGACTTCAAAAAGACCTCAGCGTCCATAGTACAAGCACCACTGCCTGGAGAGATATGGTACTGTGTAAGAAAAGGCTCTATGGTACTTGGTATGGGGGGGGGGAAATATCAAATCGCTTGGAGGCATTATCCTGGGAGAGACAGAGAGGATCTGTCTCTTTCTGCAGTAGCTTAAACAGTGCTGTTCCGGATTTAAGCTGTTCCTGTACGGATGCAACAGTCTGACGGTTTGGCCCGCAGACCAGTGGCTTATGGGTTATCTCTCCATCACAATCATCGCTGACAGGACAGGCCTTTCAGCACATGTGCAACGCACGCATACCGTATACACAAACACAAAGGCCTGTGAAATGGAAAAGCAAAAAAAGGTACGCCGTGCACCACTTATAGCTACTATGGATATCAATTACACTATGACAAAGCCCCGGTTGGGTTAGCACGTCCACGAAAACAAAACCCAACGAGCTTCATCAATGGGAATGAAAACACACAGGAAATGCCATGCATCATAGAACCATCTGGCATAATTTGTGACGGGGCTTAGAAAATGAAAGGAAACTACACCCCATTTACTTTTCAGCCATGTAATCTGTAGCAAACACACAGAAACCACCCAGTGCAAACACATTATGCATGGATATTGTCTTTCCCAAGCCCTCTACAATACCTCCACATAAACACGCACGCACGCACGCACGCACGCACAAAATATAACCAGCTCTCTTCTAACTGTTGCTAGGACCCTGTCGAGTCATTCGATTGTCTTCGCTAGCCATTTTGTTTACGTCCAGAGTTTCCTGGACACCGATGGCAAGATGTGATTGGGGGGGTTTACATACAACAAGCGGAACCAACAACAGCCAAACAGCGCGGAGGGGAAAGGAACTGGTTGGAATAATGTGTTCCTTCCACGCGCTACGTCCGACATTTTCCCCGGTCAGGTGAAAAGAAGCGGCTTTCTCCTCATGCATTGAAGGAAACATGATCAGGTCAGTCCGTTGCTCTCCCCGCAAGTTGGCAGAGGGATAACCCCAGGATAACAGTCGTCAATTGACACTGGGTAAAAAGAAAATGGGTTACAAAAGTCGTGGGATAAAAAAAATAAGTGCACAGCTCAAGAGAGGACGCAACTGGCATGTCGACATCTAGATGGGAAACAGGGGGAGGGGGGAGGGGGGACTGGCAGTTTCCTAGGGAACCGCACCGACAGGTCACAAGACTCTCTGTGGATATTTAACAGGAGGGAAGCAGCTGGAGTGTTTATCGAAGGATCTCAATGGACTCTGGACATCCCCCCCCCCCCCCCCCAACATCCCCCCCCTTCTCCCTCCCCCCTTCATCTGTAAAGCAAGGGTAGAGCTGCAGTGATGGTGACGAGGACGGATGAACCTGCTGACGGTAGTTTGTGGCCAAAACTATTTGGGGGTTCATGAAAAAGAACTACAACCCTGGTCTCTATACTGCCTCCCCCTAGCCAGCCAGGGAGCCTGATGGAGGGGAAAGTAACTGGTTGGAATAACGTGTTCCTGCCACGCGCTACGTCCAACCAGGGTAACTCCCCCCCTGGCAGGTGAAAAGAAGCAGCTTGGACTCTACATGCATAGAAGGAAGCATGAGTTCAGTCCGTTGCTCTCCCCAGGTTGGCAGAGGGAGTGTAGCGCCCAGGATTACATTAGATAATTGACACAGAGTGGAAAAAACGGGTTGCAAAATCGTGGGATAATAAATACAAATAATTAAGAAAAAGAGGACTACTGTTACCGTATATGAGACACACACGAGCGTGTTTTCACATCAGTGTGGGTGAATTAGAGCTTATGTGATCTTGATCATCATCACACATCAAGTGCATGTCTAGTTAGTAGCAGATGCCCTTATCCAAAGCCACTTACGTGTTTAACAAGCTAAATAATAACATAAATACAGTGCAGAGAGAAGTGTGTTCGGCCTCGAAGAAGACTAGGCTACCACGTAAACAATTAGCCTAACATCTGTCTAAACAAAATACTACGTAAATATTAGTCTGATACTTTTGAATATATAGGATACCATGTAGCCAATGACGCTAGGCCGTCTTCAAACCTATGGGGCACCGTTTAGGGGTGCATTCTGCAGTGAGGGGGTTGCTTGCGGTCGTAGTTGGCGTGAATGCCGAAAATAACAGCAGCACTTTGAGTGGTGGGAGGGTCGGGGGTGCCCAAGGACAAGGGACAAATCTGGTTTGTGAGGGGGAAAAAAAGCATGCAGCATTTTAAGAGGCCCCGACACAAACAAACGGCTTGCTTTCTCAGCAGTCCCGTTTGAGGTGCAACAGCCGCAGACCTGCGCGAGATCAATCTGTGCCCCACTGGAAAGGATGAAAGCTATAAAAGGCCCCATTTCAGCCCGCCTCTCCAGAGACAGAGAGCCCTTTTCATAGTGCCCCTGAATGCTTTAGTTGTTGTCAACCACGCGGTCTGTCACTTGGCGAGAGCGGGGATGACGGACCTATGGCACTGGTCCGCCGTTTGGTAAGTCTGCTAAGCCATCCCGAAAGCATATGAAAAGGCAACGCGGTGAGGGAGAGACTCTCGTCTCGCCCCGTGCGAGTTTGTCATCGTTTCCTGGATGCTTAACTGCCTCTCGCTCATCCATCTCGGAGCTCAAACACAACGGAAAGGTCGATCGCTCAGACGATGCATCATGTTCTTTTAAGGGTTCTTTGAACTACACTATAAAGTCATTGCGGGAAGATAGAGAGGCTAGATTTTGTCATTCAGAAGCCATAGGAGGAATTATGATGCTGCTTGGCTTGCAGAATTCTTTCTCCGTTTAGTGATATAGGCTGGCAGAATGCTTTGTTTAGTCATGTGGGCTTGCAGAAAGCGTTCTGTGTTTAGTAATGCACTGTAGGCTTGTAGAAGGTTTTCTGGTTAATGGCTACATATATTTGAACTAAATTGAGATCATGCAATGCGAAAATGAAAGCCATCGTTCCCACAATAATAAAAATCTAAATATTTATTAAAAACAAAATGTTCTGCCTAGCAATGATGTCACTGGTGGAAAGGTTACCGAGGTGTCCACAGCCCTCCTATGAGACACAAACACAGTAGGAAACAATTTGAAGATAGGTTGAAAAGTGGTGAAGTGGTCCTTTAAGTGAATTCAATTTAAAACATGTAATTGAGTGAATTTACTGAGTACTACCAGTTTCATTACAAAGGCACTAAAAACGCAGAACTTTATACAAAGTGTCGAATTAGAATTCACAATCCAATCAAAGTCAGGCCTCAGAGTCAGCAGTGTGGATTATGGGTTAATTCCCACAACCATAGATGACACAAAATGAACCTAAACTAGCCCTTAAAAAAATCACACAGGGAATTTAGGCTCTAAACAAGCACTACAAGTCCAAAGATTTGGTTGGCTGGCCTATGACATAATTTCGGAAAGCCATGCATTTATAGGGAATAGCGCCCCTCAAAAAGCACACACATGCATTGCAAACTCTTGCCTTAAAAACTCTACCCATGTTTGGTTGAATATCGGATCTTGAAGCCAGGACAAACAAGGCATCAGGAACCAAAGTAGACCCAGCCATTCTGAAAATCTTCTCTCAAAAGTTTCAGCCTATAAATCTGAAATGGTTTATTGATGAAGGAAGGATTCTGGGTTCTGCATCGCATTCCCACATTTCCCAGGACTCCCACATTGGAATGAGATTGTGACGTCTCTCATCTCTGACCCGCAAAATGGGTCTGGCCACAGGGGGTTGTACTGGAAGGATTAGAAAGAAGCCCAGAGTGTTAATTTAAACACTTAAACCCTATACTTAGTTGACCCGAGTCCCCCCCCCCCCCCCCCCTCCCCATACTAGGGCGCCTCCAATTTTCAAATCTCTTCACTATAGTGGAAATAGCTGATCCACAAGTCCTCCGGGAGGGACTCCAGGGATCTGTGAGCTTGCAGATCAGCTATTTTTCGCATCAAGTCCATCCCAGAATACGGCTTCAACTCGTTAACTCTAAAAGTATTTTTGAGTGGTGGGCACACCGTCTCCAATGAGTGTCTGTCCGTATGCATGTATATCCGTATGTCTGAGTAAGGACAGCTCTGTGTGTCTGTCTGATTAGGACCTTTGACCCCTGTCTGAGTAGGACCTATTGACCCTGCAGTTGCTTAAGTCAACAACTATGCTTGGCTCCAAGGCACCACACACACTAACACAGTATTATAACACACAGTCACTATGTAACACACAGTAACTATAACAATAAAAGTATAGTGCCACCGCTCAGTTCGCAACAAGAGTTTATATACTCTTGTTGGAGTTAAGTTAACATTACACAGTATGTGTATGCATTTTGCATCATTGGACAGTGCTCCATTGCTAATAACAGGGGGGAGGGGGGTGCCTGGGATACGAGGACCCTGGAGCTCATGTGTGGCTCGGCCCCTCCATGTCTCCAAGACCCCAGGGAAAAGCTAGTCCAGAGAGCGAGGGACTCTCACGGACAGTCCAGGAATTTTCCCACAATCTAACAAACACTCAGGGCAGTGCAAAAAAAATAATAACCCTGTCCACCAAAGACAGCAAGGGAGGGAAGCTACAAAAACACAAGCCAGAAACTATACATTACCCCAAAGTCTATTAGGGGAAGAAAATTACTGTTTCACAGTCAGTCTGAATTAACACCTTGGGAAAATATGAGCTTTATATCTGAAGCTGTTCAAGCAAGGAGTCGTCATGCTTCAAGACTATTTAACCTAAAGGGTAATCTATAAGTAACTTTCAAACACCCACCCAGGCGAGCAGGGTCAGCTTCCACCACATAAATTGGCCAAACCCTCACAGTTCATCGGTAAATGACCTCATTATGATAATCTGGTTTTACAGAATCCAGCACTGCAAATACCATCTGCTAGGCATTAAATGGGGCGTAAGGCCACTGAGGACATCTGGATTGTTGGGGTTGAGGAGTTTGGGCTCATTTAGGGAGGATTTGTTCCTACGAAACTGACAACTGAAGATAAAGCCCCAAGGCCAGATAAACTACTGTAGACCTGAAGTGTTGTCGACAATTTGACAATCCGGATCAAATCTCATCACTTCTCAAGCTGAGAAAATTCTCAGGGTGGGTTTTTGTAGGAGGGGTCTTGGACAAAACACAGCCACATGACTCCAGAACTTGGTTATGAGAGCCTTGGGGTTCTCACCATGACCCGTCAAGCTAATTGAATTCAAACCACATAATGACAAGCTCTCTGTAAACAAAACCAATTTCCTGGAGGGTCACACTGGCAAGTGAACAACCTGAAATGTCAAAGTTCAGCTTGCACCACAGTGCAAGCTGACCTGTGCAGCGTGTTGAGTCTATCTTCAACAAAACCCAAAAGTGACCTCTGAAATAGAGGACTGTGTCTATTATGTCTCTTCATTTTATTCAAAACAGCTTTGAGTACAGAGAGAGCAAAAAAAGAAAAAGAAAAGACTAAATGTAAATTCTTGGATGCACATGGATGATTATACATCCAAAAGTGCTTTATGGTTTCACATTTACAACCTTCTGATTCTGATTTTGCAGACAGCGTTCAGTCATGTAACTCGTTATCTTAAACCCGAATAAAACTCATAATTTGCATGAGCGATGTCTTTCTACTGGATATCTAAAAGGTTACATCTTGAGAAAACGTGGCATGTGAGCCTCTGTTTGAGTGGATCGGCAACGAAAGAATCCTCCGACTTCCTTTTATAGAAGTAACCCCCCCTGAGTTGGACATCATGCTATTATAAATAAGAAGCTGGAATGTAGCAGGGGGAAAAAAATAAACATCCAGACCACTCCGTTATCTACACCCAGCTGTGCAGTTAAAGGCCAGGCCTTGGAAGATGATGTCACACAGCTATTGCGTTACTGTTGTACTAGCGTTCCTCTCAATGTTGTGTGGATACTAATCCACTTACCGAAAAGGTAAGCAAACTTCACTGAATGCTGACCCCATATTAAGCCCAAACACAAGTAACTTGACCTGAATTTGTCCCACCGAGCATGAAGTGCGACGATTGCCAAATGCCCGTTGGTGAAGGTACCGTATCATCTTTAACGCAATGTGAATGCCAGCCATGTTAGCGAGAATGTCCGGCAAATGACTGACATGAGGCAGAATATCAAAAGACAATAGCATTATGGCAAGTGAATTCCACACAGTGCTCCACACATGAGGACCATGAAAATATCCAACCAGAAACCACTCATTAGGCCTTCAGATGTTTTTTTAAAAAGAGCTTTCTCTAGGGTTCCTCGATGCAATGTCTGGTAACTCAATGAGCCGAAAGTGATGGCGGTAAAGAATGATTCAGGACTATAAGGGCAGTGTTGCCAGATTTTTGTGAGAGAAATAAGCAACCAGGTCCATGAAAAGAAGCATTTGAAAATAGACAATCTACAAGCTCTCCACATGTTGCAATGCGTTGTGCACGATAACGTGTTGTGAGCTTGTAGATTGGCTATTTAAAAAGAATCTTCTGAAAATTGACATATTTACAACATTTTAACACCACAACTCTGGTATGGGCCAGGGTCCCATGGCACAAAATATGTTCAGATGGGGGTACATAATTTGGGTTTCTTTGACGTGAAAATGTTTGAGAGCCACTGTTTTCAACATTAGGAAGCAAGCCCAAATTAAGCAACTACACTTTAGAAACAAGCCCCCCCCAAAAAAACGATATTAACAAGCTACTATACAGAAAAACAAGCCCAAAGTCAGTTAATAATAAGCAGGAATGGCAACACTGATGGCGGTGTAACAGTTTCGGGACGAGGGAGGAGGAAAAAGAGTGGAGAAGAAATGTCTCCAGGTGGGATCGCTGCCTTTTTTGAGGTAATTTCGGAGGTAAAGTGAGTCGTGGCGTTTGTGGAGGTGAAGGGGAAACCTGCAGCACTGAACAGTACAGGGGCGGCGGGGGGGGGGGGGGGGGGGGGGGGGGGGTTCGGGGCTAGGCGGCTGACGCATTGGGGGTTTGATAAACGATTCCATATGTGCTCCAGATCCCTGGTGAAAGAGTTGCTTTGTGCTCAGCGAGGCAGCACGCGCACAGGTCCCGAGTGTAAACCCCCCCACCCACCTCCATCCCTCCCTTCCATCTACCGACGAAACCCTCCTGACCCTTCTCTCGGTAGCGTAGGGGTAATATTAGCCAGCCATGGGATGGGGTTCAGGAGGAGAGCGCAAGAGGGCTGAGTGCGAGGCTCGGACGCACCCGCTCTCTCTCTCTCTCTCTCTCTCTCTCGGCCTCCGTCCTGCTGCAGCCTGTTTTGACGGGAGCTAATTGCGTGTGACTGAACGCACGGGGTGGACCGAAACAACCGTTTCATTGAGTCGGTGGAGTGTGTGTGGGGGGGTTGGGGGGGGGGGTTGAGAGAGGGTAAAGACAGAGAGTAAGCGGGAGGGACGGCTTGGGAGCAAGAGGTATAGGAGGGGAGAAAGATTGTGGAAAAGAGGGGGGGGAGGAAGCTGTCAGGGACTGAAGACGTATTGGGATATTCTCAACCCCCATTACCCCAGCGCTGAATCATTCTCCACGATGGGCAAATAATGCCATTTAGACACTTGGGAGGCAATCTGAGGCGAGCACCTGCTCCCCGCCGCGCCTCGGATATGATTGAAGAAACCAACGCATTAGGCAAATGCTAAATAATACAACACTGCACTGTGGCCACAAGCAGCTCCACCCCCCCCCCACCGTCCCCCCCACCATCCCCCCGCGCATTTGGAACAATCGAGGGTGCAACCGAGACTCCAATTGCCTCCGATTTCAACGGGTAGCGGAAAACCTGCGAGCCTAATCAGGTAGCCAAGGCAGCAAACTACTGTTTCCCACAACACAGTGTTGGGGCCCCGACAGGCTGCAGTCTCGCTACAGTAGCGCTGCGCAACAATGGCACATTGTGCGAGGCGGGAAATGGCCCGAAGAGAACCTGAGGCGTCCAGTTCACAATTTAGTATCCAGGTTTTATGAGTTTTTAATTAGCCACCCTCTTGCACAAGTCTATTCTTTATACGTTGTGTAAGTGTGTGCGTGAGGTGTGCATGCGCGTGTGTCTGACAGTGACACTTTCGCTTTTCTTCCACGGCTGAGCCGAGAGAGGAAATTAAGACTATAGGGAGAGACTGCGGAGGAGGAAAGAGAGGAAGAGGAGGAGAAATAGGGGTAGAGGAAGAATGTAAAGCGTCCACCAATGTTTTCTTTAATAGATCCCATTGGACAAGGAGATTTCCTCCTCAGTGGTAGAGAATATGGCCCATGAGGTATGGTCTTTTTTTTTTTTTTTTTTTTTTTAAATCACAGCTTGCAGTTCAGTTTACTTATAGTCTACCATACTTTAACTGTTCTCTTCTGGAAAGACAAGAGGACAAGGTCAAACATGGAAACATATCCTTACTGGGTTTTAAGGCGGTGTTGGCCAAACAATGGGTCGGGACACATTTTGGGGTCACGGACGGACCCATTTCTATACACCATTTATTTTATTTTATTTACATTTGAGCGTCAAGCTTGCATATTGACTATTATTTTCACAATTAAATAAGGTGGTGGTGGTTTGGGGGGGGGGGGGGGTGCACATTTACCTCTTGGGTCTCACTCTGGAGTACAAATGTTTGGGAACCACTGGTGTAAGGTAGCAGCCAACATTAAGATCATATCATCGTGGCATTGCTTCACGGTTGGCTGAGCTCCATTCCTGAAGCAGTGCCAGCCAGCCAGCCAGCCAGCCAGCCAGCCAGCCAGCCAGCCAACCAGCCAGCCAGCCAACCAGCCAGCCAGCCAGCCAACCAGCCAGCCAGCTAGCAGGGCTGCTGGGCACAAAGGGGGCATTCCTGCCACGCTGCGCTTCCTCTCCAACTCAGGTGTTTCACAGCAGCGGACGGAGAACAGCTCCACTACTGTGTGAGGGAAACAGACCGGAGACTGTTCCAGCTATACCCATCAGCAAGGTCTCTGTGCCAGTGGTTCTCAAACCTTTTTCGTGTCATGGACCCCCCCCCACCAAATTGATCATTTGAAATGTATGGCGCATGGCACGAAGTGATGCACTTTTAGTCCAAGAACCACTGCTCTTTTATGATCCAGTGGTCCGTCATTGAGGGTGTTCCAGAGGGACCCCAGCAAAATGACAAGCTTGCTGTTGTTGACAATTAGGACAGTGATGGAAACAAGTCCCCGTGCATGCACTCCATGCAGGACCTTTTTGTGTCAACCTTGTTTTCACCTTAATGTCTGGCCGTTTACATTTCAGACTAAAAAGTATTCAATCAATCAAACAAACCTCTTATGCCGTGAACATGTTTGAAAACAACTGCTGCACACTTTGACTTTACTTTACTTATAGTGTGGGGCTGTGGCCGTGGGCCCTCCGTTGCATGCTCTACAAATGACAATGCCATGCAGCTGGCCCTCAAAACATTCCTTCTCAAGATAAGATTTATCCATCATATTATCCCTGTGAAGACTCCACGAACCGCACACAACTGCCGAGGCAACCAACATCCTCATGGATTGAAGCCGGTCGGTCGAGAGAGGAAAAGGCTGAAAACCGAACAAAAGTTTCAATTTCCTGTTCGGTGCATTCATCTCCTCAGTTGTGACACGTACCGTACGTGTATGCAACAAAAAAAAACTTTCCACAGGATAAATCCATCATAACTGCAAGCGCGTTATACATGCCATATTATGTTCATAATGGCCGGGATACAGGGATCATTCATAATACAGTATGAATGATCAACCGTGTAATATATTATATTATGTGTATAGACCACAGAGCAGGCATACAATATACTTCTCTAGCTTAAAACCGTAGCCAGTTATTATTGAATATTTATGCCCGTGAGTTTTATAACTCAGTCTGTGAAATGTGGGCCTCACTGCAGCCAGCCAGGCATACTGTCCATGTCACACTGGAAAAGGTTTTCATCCTCCCTCCTAAAAATACATCCATGCTGTTGTGTAGATAGACCCATATTGCGTGCTGTGTAACTCTAGTACTCGAATGTAAAAATAAATGCAATGCCGTTTGTGTGCATAGGCCCATATGGACGCTATGTAACTCTAGCACGCAAAATGTGAAAATAAGTTTGCCTCCAAATGCAACTTGCATGCCACTGAACTAAACCCACCATCCCAACACTTTGACTTTCTTCAACGTCTCGTCCTCTATACACAGTATGTGATGAGAAGGAGAGATGAAAGCACCAGTTGTGATTGAGGAGGACTGGGTGTAACAATGGTGTGCAACAGTTAATCCAATTTACGGATTATAAAAAAAGAATACATTTTATTAAAATAGTTTTATATACAGTAACATTAATAATTAAAAGTAAAGTAATCCCCCCCCCCCCACAATAGTAGTTGATAGTGGATAGTTTGCAGCCCTAATACCGAGTCTGGTGTAGGATTATACCCTCACTACTAATTACTCCCAGACGACTCTTGCTTCATGCCAGAGAGACGCTGCGTTGATACAGTAACCCCGGCATGCTGCCTGGCTGCCCGCTCGCCCACCACCACACAAAGAGTGAGTGTGCTCGATCAACAACACACTCCAGCAGAGAGACTAGGGGCGCACGGTTTTTCTCTGCGTGCGCTGTGGGAGCTCAGCGCGTTGGTGATGACTGAAGGGTAAAGAAGAAAGGCCAGCTGCTGGCGAACATCAGACACGGGGGTTGTATTAGGCGAGACTGGGACACTGCCGTTTACTTGTAAGGCTAATTGATGAACTACAGGAAAAGCACAGCACAGCTCTGTGTGCCTGTGAGCTGTTGGCAATGTTATTGATGTAAACATGATAATTAGTTTCCGTGTGCCTGTGTTTGAATGTTATCTTACTCCATGTGTGCAACATTGCACGCATGGAGTAAGATAGCCTATAGTAGCCTAGTCTGCAATGCATCTAATTTGCATCTTAACTGCAAGGTATGCCCTGGCTACAAACCATGCACTCGTACCCAGCAGTATAGGTAACGACTGCCCTGTTGCACTATCATTGTGCATGATTGAGTGTGTCTGTTTACGTCCAAGCGCACCACCCAAGTGCACGCAAGAGCAAACAGAAGGAAGCCGCGGGCAAGAAGCACCACGCCTGGCCGGCTCCGAGCACACGCCACCGACCCCGCCTCCGGCCAACCAGGTCCAAGCTGCCGCACCAGCTTCTCACCTTACTGCCGCGACGGGCAGTGACCAATGCCAAGCATAACATCTGGCACCGGCGGAGCAAGTAAACCTCTGTCTCAGCGGCTGGTAGGAAACAATGGCCCTGTCTTTCCCCTGGCCAGCCCTCCCCACAGCTGGGCCAGCCAGGCGGAGTGGGCAGGAGCTTACAGAGGAGCCAGGGGTAGAGAGAGGAACGTAAAGACACACCAAAGCCATGTGTGGGCATTCCATTACCTGGTAATGCACACGCCAGCCACCCCTGAGCTGAGCAAGGCTTCCACTTCCAGTCATACCTATAACCAACCACACACACACACACACACACACACACAAGACCTCAGCCCAGTCACCTTGTTACTCTTGGACGTCGGACCTACATTTTCTTCCCCCTTCCTTTTTCTAAAATACACAGGCCGGCCCAAACACTGGTGGGACAGCTGCTTGAATTAAGAGCAAGCAGGTGAATGCTGCCAATGTGTTTTGCCGTGTTTAAATTTAACATGCCGAGGAGTTGACGAAGCCAAACGTGCAGAATGCTCAAAGCACATTAAAAAGCTCAATGGATTTCATGAGGGATATGAAGCACGGCTATTCGCAGGGCTTAATATTCTCAATTAATCCGTCCCTCGTTGCCAGCAGACTGGAGGACTCTCTGTCGGGTTTTGTGGGTGGGTGGCCCCTTGAAGCCTGTAAAGCCATGTGCGTTTTACATGGTCACAAATTCCTTCGACAGCCTTTACAGTACAGTGAGTAAACTGACAAATCCCTCAAACCAACTTAATCTGAATAGGTTAGCCTGATTAAAGGGTGATTTTCCATGTCAAAAATCATCACAATCCCTTCACCCATCATCACAATTTCTCTTCGTTTAGTACTTTTTTCTTTGCTAAGTCTCTTCCAAACAGTTAAATATTACTGTCTGTGGCTTACTGGACACTCCAAGTACAATGTTGAGCCAGGAGTAGAGGGTCAAGTCGAGTGCCTAATGGGCAAAGCTGTGGCGATGATCCCAGTTGATTTTGTACTCAGCGTGATGCCTCACCCAGCAACGGCTCAATAAGCTCCCAGTCAAGATGACATGCACTAAAGCCAGATGTTGTCAGATTAAATACCTCATATAACACCATAAGAGTGTAGTAATAATGTTATGCCCAAAAATTGCAGAAACATTCAGACTGTTCCACAAAGGTATGCCATAGAGAACTGTGGTTAGGAGGTGGGGGAATACAATTTAAGAAAAGGGAAAAAAATCTATTTTTCACTTTTTAATACATGTTGTGTGATTAGGCTAATTTCTGATGTTTGGACAGCAGGAAACATGAGACTGCAGATCTGTTCTTTGTTACAAGGAGAAATATTTTGACATGCCGTCGGTGTTATGATGTAAAACACAACCTGAATGAAGGCACACGGGCCAAATTTGGCAAAACAAGAGGACAGAGTAGACAGACCTGCAGTCTGTCTGGATAAAGCTACAATCAATGCTCTGGATTTTCCAGTGCTGTGATGACAGTCAGGGCCGCGAAGGTAATACAGTGCCCTCTATCTGCGGCGACAGGAATAGCATTAACGGTCTGCCCATTACCTACTGAACGTTATTGCGAGGTCATCTGTGCGACACACACACACACACACACACACACACGTTACTATACATACAGACAGTGCATTTTTTGTATCAATTATCTTCGACCAATGAAGGACGGGAGAGTCATTGGGAAACAAGCTTCATTCAATGGCATATTAAAGCCTGAAGAAAGAGTACTGGTCCCATACTGAGGGAAATGCATCAAAATGTGGGCCAAACGTTCTGACTTGTATCATGCATGTCGCGTGAAAAACAATCTATCGGTTCAGATGCGAAGATGCCCCCACTGTGTCCGACTCTAAATTAGCTAAATTAGTTATGATGAAAACAGCTGCAAATAAATCCACCATTCAATTAATATACATGATACCACCAGCGTTCCCGTAAACCGTATATTCTCGTTCTTTGACATGTTTGATCATGATGACACGAGTCAACGCAATTGACAACGTGTGTAGAATATTAACCTATGAAAATGCACATTTTCAGTTCATAGCAATCATTTGCTTCGGTGTAAGCAATTGCAGTCGATGATGACATGATGGTTTCCTTCTTTTAGCTTCCATGCGCACTACACTCACTGACTGAGCACAAACCGAAGAGAAGAGATGGCAAATATATATTAATTTCTCATGCACCAACAAAAAAAACGTGTAAAATAGCAGACTTACCGATTCAGATTGATTCGTCTCGGCCGGTGGGAGAGACAGTCAGACGACCACGCTTCTTGGATAATAAATCCCTTGACGTCGTTGTTTGTCACTGTCAAAAATGTAAAGGTAACCAAAAACAAACGAAGCCTCGCAAGGTGCCACCAAACACACAGAGCGTCCTTCCTTTCAGAGTGTATGTGTGTGTGTTCAGTTGTAGTAGCAGGCAGCAGTTCATTGAGCCTCTCTGCTGTGTACTGTACAGCTGTCTGCCTTAGTGCCTGTACACACAGTGAATGGCAGCAGTACTGTGTGTGTGTGTGCGTGTGTGTGTGTGTGAACGCAATAACTGACAAGACGGTCGCTCCTCACAACAGCAGCAGCACCACGCCCCCCCGCCCACCCCCGTCTCCCCTTTTAAAGGGACAGTGCGGCCTCAGCAATCTGGGAGAGATGCCAATTTATCTTTCTATATCAGTGGTTGGGGAAAAAAAGTACTATATATTTATTGAGGGGCCCTCCTATTATGTCCAGCTTTGAGGGTTTGTGTAAACACAAACATTGTTTTGCTACCACCACCGTCCACCTATAGGGGGTTCCAGGTGGTCCCCAGCTAAATGAAGGGGACCACCTGGAACCCCCTCAAGGACCACTGGTGGTCTCCGGACCACTGGTTGAAAATCACTCGGGGGTCCCTCCCTGGCATATCTTTTCAAATGGAGGTCCACAGGCTAATGTGGATCAATGTGGGGGTCCTTGACATGAAAAAGTTTGAGAAACACTGACATAGCCTACATGTAAAATCAACGGTGGAAAAACTCACAATTTTGAAGTAAAAAGTATCAATACTGCAATATAGAAATACAAATTTACAATAAAAAAGTGTACTTGAGTAAAAGTACAAAAGTATTTGCATCAAAATGTACTTAAAGTACCAAAAGTAAAAGTCATTGTGCAGAATGTCCCATTTCAATGTTTCAAATGTATGAAAATCTTTTGTTTCGCTATTTTCAAGTGTCCGGAATGTTTGGGGCTGAAGTGGCTAATGTATGTTTTGTAATAATATAAAAAGAGAGTAGTGGAGTAGAAATAAAAGTATTGATAATTTGAAAAAATCCTCAAAAGTGTACTTAAGTACAGTATACTTGAGTAATTGTACTAATAATTAAGGTTCATCTGGTCTGAATTGTGGGTCAGGCCTCATGAGGACGGACGCAGCAACTTGCTAGTGCTTGATTTATCATATGCTCCGTTATACTGTATGAAAATAGCAGATCTACAAGCTCACAACTCGTGGCAGCCTCAACACGCTGTGAACTTAGATATGCGATTTATTTGCTGCACAGCACCGTCATAATGATGAAGTATAAATAGGGCTTAAGAGTTTAATCTGCTGAAATATGAAGAAACTGTAAGGCTGGCTGTTTTGATCTCCCATAATCCTCCATTAATTGCACATTCTGAGCATTCATTTTGACCTCGACTCCATCAATTGTACAGTAATTTCCCATGTTTGAAAGTGACACAGCAAAGATTAGTAAAAGTAAAAGTTGCAAAAGCACTATGTAAAAATACTCAGGCCAGTATTTAAATTGCACTTTACTAGTATTGTCATCAAAATATATAGGCCTACTTAAAGTACCAAAGTAAAAGTATTCAAATTATAATCGTTCAAAAGCGTATAACCACATCGCGATGCAACATGTTGTGAGCTTGTAGATATAGGCTAAAATAGCCAGAGCATAAAATTGGTCTTACACGGACACTGCAACCAGATCTTATTTTAATGATGTTTGGGGGACAAGAAACACTTTCCTCAGGGGTTTATGTGGGTAAATATGTGTTTTAAGATATGGACACTGGGCTCACTTCCTCCCTGGACTACAATTCCCATAATGCTTTGGTGAACTGCTCCTCCTTGTGGATAGGGGAGGGCTGTCTTACTGAGACAACATGTAGTCCAGGAAGTAAGTGAGCCCAGTGTCTATGATATCACAGACATTTTGAAATACTAAAATATCTAAAAACACCCATATATAAACCCCAGGAAAGTGTTTCTTGTCTCCCAAACATCATTAAAATAAGATCTGGTTGCAAAAGGGGTGACGTGTCCCTTTAAGTGGTTAATGTAAAAAATACATGATTTGCCTCTGAGACGTAGTGGAGTAGAAGTAATGTATAAAGCAACAAAACAAACTTAAAAAAAAAATAGTTCAGTAAAGTACAGTAAGTACCTCAAACATTTACTTAAGAACATTACTTGTAGTAGTAAATGCACTTAAGGCTCATATATAGTCTGGATTTACGGTGGTGGGGTGACCACCGAACTACAACATGACGTCACGAGCCGCGGTGAAGAGCAAACCACCGCCACCGCTCCAGGCCTTCTCTCTGTTTTTACTCACCACCACTCAACGTTTTTTCAGCTCCGGTGGTCAGCTCACCACCGGAGCGGTGGTCACCTCATCACCGAAAATCCAGACTATGAATAGGACTTTAGTCAATCTGATAAAAAACAGCTTGTGATGTCTGGTATCATGATGGGAGAGAGAGATGGAGTCGTGGCCATGGGGCAGCACAGGGGAATTGATCTGATAAAGAGTGCTGCATGGTTTAATAAAGATCAATAAACAGGGAGTGAGTGCAGGCTTTGACAGCCATAATATGTATAACGGCCAGATCTTCCAAGTGCCACTATTGTTGTCTTTTGACGCCACATTATTGTGCGGAGACTGTGTGGACACGACAGTTTGACAAGAAACAGACGTCAATGCTAAGTATAGGCCACTGTCAGCTGGAACACCTGTGAATGTCAACAGATGATGATGATGTCTTAAAAGCGCCAACACCTCACCTTTACTATTGCAGGATGAGAACTATATGGGGAACTTGATGGACAGATACATACAGACTGTATGTATCTGTCCATCAAGTTATAGATATACATGTACAGTATATGATACAGTGTATCGTTGGTGTCGGGCGGAAAACCTCTTCTCTCCAAATTCTAACTTTTTGTGTTTATTTTTCTCGTAATTTAACGGCGTACTTGATCATACTACAGCGCCACACAAAAGCATCAAAAGTAGCAGCAGATGCACATGCTGGAAATGCTGCGCGAAGCGATGTGTTTCACGGTCGTACATGTAGATCTGCTATACTTTTGATGCTCCACTAAATAAATAACCCAGAATTTCTGACATAGAGGGTGAGTAGTGCACGGCATTTCTTTTTTTTTTTATATATATTTTTTATCCCACGATTTTGTAACCCATTTTTCACCCCTGTGTCAATTATCTACTGTGATCCTGGGCTCTACACACCCTCCGCCTGGCAACTTTGGTATAATGGTGCCACATATTTCAACAACACCACATCTCATTTTGGCAAACAAAAGGCCATGGGAGCGCACAACTACAGAGAGAACGTGGAGTTGTCCAGTAGCTCATGAGCAACTTGCCCTGTCAAGAACTTGGCTGACATCGCGTAGTGGAACTGAGTGATTCAGCCCTAGGGAGAAACCAAAGTAAGGGGCCTCGATTAATCTCTTCAAATTTCCAGGGCTCCTGGTGGGGGGAGGTCAAATCTATAATCCAGAGTGGATAGGATATCATAGGGGAGTTCGCCCTCATGTCACATAATGATACTCAGTAACTTTAGCCAGGGTCCGTCACAGTGGACCCCCCCCCCCCCCCCCCCAAGTCAGTCAGTCAGGGTAGACATGCATTCAGTCACTGATGGAGAACTGGCGACATACAGTATAGTGCATACATAAACACACAGAGTACCCCAAAAACCACATTCACTAAATGCATAAACATGCACACGAACTGACATGTATGCAAATGCATATAGTAATATACACACGGATGGATGCACGCATGAGCGATTGCACGTGCGCGCACACACACACATCACACACACACACACACACACACACACACACACACACACACACACACACACACACACACACACACACACACACACACACACACACACACACACACACACACACACACACACACACAGGTCTTACCACCCAAGTCTTCTCCCATATGGCTCCAGGAGTCCGTTCAGAATTAATGTAACCATCCTTCTATTGTTTGGAGTACAGTATACATGACATATAATTAACCTATCATGTCATAGTGAGCAGCGTCTTAAGGGGTGACGCCACCGCAAGGAGGAATTAAGTACTTTTCCAGTGATCCCATTGATGGGGATACTGGTCCGAGGCTTAAGGGGTTAGGGTTTGGAAGACGTGAGGAAAACACAAGGTGACTTATTAGCTCAGTCAGTGGTTCTCAAACCT